>NC_069125.1:58250955-58573840 GCF_026914265.1 Mya arenaria | reverse complement strand
CAAATAATGCTTTTTACGATCATTCAGCGTTTCTCTGCTTAGAACTAGCCCGCAATTCATTGCAAAAATCAAAACCTTATTGTTGAATGGAACAAACTTTAAGGCCAAATGACAAACATGTTCCAATTTCTCGGATTAATCTTAAGTTTTCTTTAACAGATTCAAGCTCGGCACATTATCTCTCCCTTCGTTTCTTACACAGGCAACATAAAATCTGTTTGGGCCCCAACGTCTGGAGTGCTCGAGAATAGTGTTCTTGACCAAAGCTCTTTACGTCTGGGCATTTTATCGAGAGTTCAGCCAAAAGAGCAGAAAGAACAAATACAACGACCCATGGCACACACCCAAAACAAACGTTAGATCTGTATTAGTATTGTTTGCAATCAAATAGTTTGTGATAGTGGTAAAGACATAAACGAATGGTGTGTATCGGTAGGAGATTATGTTCGGACGTAAATACTTAAATATTAGAAGAGTCTAATGAAAAACCACGTATTACGTACACCAACAATAAGACTCAATATTTTGTTATTATGTATGTTCAAAACCAGTGATAATTTACCAGACAAGACCTGTTCATGAAATTCAACGTTATGGTAGAACAGACGCATTCAACGCATTCCTTTCCTATATGATCTAGTCTAGACCAGTTATTTTGATCATGTCAAGTGCAACATTGCAACGTGTGGTAAACATGCTTCATGAATACAATAAGCATGGTTATTGCGATGTTTTTCTTTGATACTTAATGATTGTATTAATTGTCTAACGTTTTACTGCTGCAGGTTCATCTGCATGAAAAAACACATTTTTGTGGCCATGGTATTTTGTGAGCATGAAAGCATTCATTTTTTTACAGCCAGCACTAAGTAAGTTAAAGCGTGGAATGCATTACTGGTCCTATCATCTAAGTGATTTTGCCACTGCCAAACAAACAATTATTTTGATTTCAGGACGGATTGCACTTAAGTTCCAAATGCGCCAAGAACGATGGAGAACAAGATCAAGGATTTATCTTACACCTTGTGGTCTAAAAAACATCACAACACTTTCTCAACAAAGGTCTTCTTTGGAAACATATATACAAAGGAATGTAACCAACGATTTATTTAATACTTAAAATCATTATTTGCCAACTGATAGACTTGAATGTACTGCACCCACTACCCGAGTTATTGCACCCTCTACCCCCAAAAAATGAAATTACATCCAAATAAGATACAACGAGCGCAAAGCGTGACTTGTGTATAGTTCAAATCACAAGGGTAGGGTTTCGGACTGTTACATACCAAATTGAATAAGTAAAAAATGATCGTGCAATAACATCCGTGCTTACATTGAAAAGGCGATTTACATTACCTCACACACTACTTATTGGACGGTTTAAACTCTGTCTCCTGAATTCCGTGCTATTACAATTAATGAATGCAAGGAAATGAAAACGCGTGCTAATATGATAAAAGCCTTTTATTAAAAGAACTTCCAACATGGTACGATATCTTGTTATCGTACAAGCTATTATACTGGTCCAATATGCTACAAGCCTTTAAAGCTGCACTCTCACAGATGTTTGCGTAGATATCTGCAAACCAATGATGAGAGATTGCTGACAAAAGATCAGATCGCAGACCTGCATATTTCTGTTCGAAAATTAATGTGTTATGGCTTAAAGCTGCACCCTCACAGATTGACTGTTTTTACAACTTTTTTTTATTTTTAGTCTTGGAAAGAGCAAATTTTTGCGTAAATAACTGTAAACCAATGATATAAGGTTGCTGATAAAAAATCAGATCGTAGGATTTCATATTTCTGTTTGAAAAGTAATGTTTTATGGTTTAAACCGTTACTAATGGTTTAAGAAAAATGCATTAAACATCATTTTTTGAACTTAAATATAAAAACCAGCGATCTTATTTTTGTCAGCAGTCTTATATAACTGGTGTCCGTGGATTTTCGCAAAAATTGGCTCGTTTCAGGACAAAAAAAAAGTTGTCAAAACGTTCAATCTGTGAGAGTGCAGCTTTAAACCGTTACTAACGGTTTGAAAAAAATGCACAAAACATTATTTTTTTAACTAAAGTATAAAAATCTGCGATTTGATTTATTGTCAGCGGTCTCATATCACTGGTTTCCATGGATTTATGGATTTTCGCAAAAAGTGACTCGTTCCAAGACAAAAAAAAAGTTGTCAAAACGTTATATCTGTGAGAGTGCAGCTTTAAAACTGTCTTCCCAAATGATACAAGCATTAACAAGTTCCAGTGTGCTTTAAGCTATTTTAACGGTCTTTAAATATGGTACCAGCTATTATATTGCTGTTTCCAATATGGAACAAGAAATTGTAAAAGTCTGTCAATTATGGTATATGATGTTAATATGATGTTCATTTCAATACGGTACACGCTATAATGTGTTCATTACAAGCTCTGATTATAGTCTTTCCAAGATGGGACAAGCTATTATAATTGTCTTTCCAAATTGGAACCAGCTAATTTAAGGTTTTTTCCAAGAATGTCAAAGCACCTATAATGGTCTTTCCAAAGTAGAACAAGCTAGCTAGTTTAAAGGTCTTTCCAATATACTACAAGCTACCGCTGTAAATATGATATAGGAATATATGTGTTGTCATTTTTACAAATGTCTAGAATTGTACAGATTGTTTTCTTCTCCGTTTGTTAAACTTCAATATTTAATGAGCTTTTTTGTTGGGTTTTCTTTCTCAAGAAACCTTCCAAGAGCTTGTTCTTTAATACATGACAGCCTATGTTGTGTTAAACATTGTCGTGATGATTGATTCAACAGTTCAAGACCACTGCCATGACTGAAATACGAATCTTACAGAATAACAATCCCATCTTCATTGTCCAATGGTTAATTCAAACAGATGTTGACTTGCGCTCCATTACGGGTACGGACTTGTGTTATTATCTGCAAGCAAAGCTCTGTTATTGTGTTTTTGGTGATTCATGCAGAGTATTGAAACTAGTTTCTCCAAAAAAAAGATTTTTGCATTTTAAAACATTGTGTAATTTATTAAGCGAACTAGTCGGATACTTCTCAAAGCACCGATGAGGAATTTAAACGCTTAGGTCGTAAATTTATCAGACAAACCATTTATTTTCAAATTTAAGGTGAACGTCAATATATTAATGATCCCGACAATTAATATTTGATATCAAAAGACACAGTCCATGTAGTTGCATTGAATGTTTGTTTGCCAACAAACAAAAAAACGAATTAGCAAGAATAATTTGCGTTCGGGGAAATTTTCGATTATACGAAAAAAAAAATCACGAAAAAGCATTGAACGTCTACCAAAAACCGCCAATTTACATGGAAGTTTGTCTTTTTGTGAGCAGGGAAATTTGTTAAAACCCAGGGCCTCAATATCACGAAAATATTTAGGTCAATCTCCATCTCAATCTCAACTCAGCTCACAATCAAAGGTTTATGTTCAAACACTTTTTAAAAGCCTATTCTTTCATAAATATGTTGATAAAAAATCTTTGGTCAAGATTCCTAAAACAAATATTCTACAGCCAAATAAATAATTAAGTAACAACTCTTTGTGTTTTAACAACTACTTAAGTATATGTTTGTTCTAGAATTAAATGACCTTGGTGGTGGTCTCGTCGGTATGGCGAAAATCCCCTCCGTCGGGAATCAGTCACTACCCCGTCCCCCTCTCCGATGGCTAAACCATGTATAGGTGGATTATTATACATACCTCCCCCCTGGCACACAGCACCCTTTCTCGCTCTCAATCTCACAGCATTCCGTTTTCCCCATCTCGACCATAACAGGGCTGGTACAGTCAATATAGTTTGTGTATGTCGCTGGCAGGCTGCTATCAATAACACACTTGGGGTCATCGTATGATTGACCTAAAATGTATGACCTCATTTTCAAAACTTATAACACAAATAAAACCACCTTTATACAATTGAAACAGAGGTTATTTCAGGGTTAAGGTTGTGTAAAAATAAAACTTTTAAAGACTTAACCAAACCTTGAATTATAGTTCGCTTATAAAAATACGAATAGTCGTGACAAAGACATAGAGCACAAACACAAAATATCACAAACAAGAAATATGGAACAACAGCACAAAACTTCACAAAAAGCACAGTGCATATATACTATATAAAAAACTAGGTTTGTTTATCAAGGATTGTTAGGTACCGCCTTGGAACGGTCAGTAAAATGTCAATTTAAACAAGACGACTCTTTATTTACAATGTATATACAATTTGATTTGTTCTATTTTGAAAACCTGTATTATTTTTGTTTGCCTTTTGCTTTGGAGCTAATCAGTGACAAATCTGCTCCTTAACTGCAGGAAAGAAATGCTCATAATACCAAGTGTTATACTTTAGTTTCTATTCCCGTACTCCCGTAACACAATGGGAAGCCATTGAGAACATTCTATTATAATGCCCTATAAATATTCAATGTTCTTAGAAACTAAGTATTATACAGTGAAACTCCAACTATTTAAGTGTAGAAGAACATTAAAATAAAAACACATACACAAAACAATGAAAAGAATGGTTTGCGTAGTTTTAAATAAAACATAGTTTGCTACCTGTGACAATAGAAATGAATCCCATCATTAAAACAATTGTCGTATACCGAAACTCCATTTTTACTTAACATTGACAGGGTTTTCTTAGTCTCATAAATTATTCATCTAATGTTTACACAAGTATAATATTTGAAATGACCGATGCATGCAAAATATTGATTAAATTGACCAATTCTTGGACATAAGGTTGTATGCCAGTTCAGATATTGCTATACAATATCTGTTATTCGATAACTAAATTAAAATGCAAATAGTTCTATTTTCTCAAAGTTTGAAAATTGCTAGGTTTTTGGTCGCCCATTTCAAAAAAGCCTTAAGCCATAGAGTTGGGCATTTGCAAATAGGTGTACATGAAATACTATGGTGATAATAAATTTTGATTTTACAGTGACCTACTTCTTATTCCAGGGATGCGATTGATCTTAGGCAGCAAAGGGCTGAAACCATTTCGGCGATGGGTTTAGGAGGTGAAGCACCCTGCTGCTGAAGAATCAAAGCCATTAAAGCTTTGAAAGGCTTCCGGTCTGCTATGGTTTGTGCATATAGTCATGAAATTGTAAAAAATAGCATAAAAATCAACAAAGATAGAATATGCATGCTCATGGATGCCTTCGCAAATACTTTTACATTTTTTTGTGCTGATACTCAATTAAATCAAAACCGTTTCTGGAGAGCATCAGTCACATGCAATACTAATTTAATATGTGGATAAACCAAATATTAACAAAAGTATGGAGTAACATTCAATTGGATTAGTAAAATTATCTGTAACTTTGATCGCATAAACAATGCACTGCCACGGATAGAGCATTTTGGCATTTTTTAGTAAAATCTATTCTTCACTTCAAACATGACTGAGTCGTATTGCATTTACTACCAATGTATGCCCACTGAACCTTATGCATCAAACAAAGTGCATTGGACATGTTAATAAAGTTTATGTTTGAGTCCAGTATTTCTACAAAGTCAGGATCCTCACTTAAATCTCCTCTGGATCGAATCAACCACATACGATTTCCACTGTATGTTTTAATGTATCTTATTATTGCCTTAAACCTATGTCACTCCTGGACAAAATGAACAGCTTTATATCAGTCGTTAAAAATATGTATATGCAACATGCTCAAAGACTCGGGGCTGAAATTACTGAGACAAACTGAGAAACCTTCACGTACTTACCGTCCCATTCTACACTACACTACACTGCACTACATGACTATACTCACAAATCGTAACAAGCAGAAAAGCTGTCAACGCTTTAAGCGCTTTGATATTAATTGTAAAAGTGTATAATATGCATTTAGTGATAGTTATTAATAATTAAATTAAATTTGATAGTATTATCTTACACAAATAAATGGTTTGATGCAGCACAGTCGCATAAGCATTTATTTATGTTGTGTTAATAAATACTAACAATCTTAGTAAATCTTAATAAACATATCAAGTAAGAGCCTATTTAAGGCTATTTTAAACAACTAAATTGATAAATATATTACAATCACAAAAAAATAATATCGGATAAAATTAAATATTATAATTTTATTTAACATATTTTGGTTTGCTTCTCACGCCAAAATGAGCAGTTGATTGCATCTTCAATACGATCCATGTTTTTCCCGGGTTTCCGAGTTTTCCGGGTTAATTTCCGGGAATAAAGCTGTCCGAATCCGATGACCCAGATTTTATTTTTATCGTTAGTATCTAGATCCCCGGCCGCGGCCAAAATGTAAACATAAATATTTTGATTCATTACGCGTTCATTTTTTTTAATCTATTTGCGTATTCTGTTATTTATATTGCGTTTTGTAACTTGTCGATATTAAAATAATTGCATTTGCTATTAATTTTATTGCGTAATTACCCTAAAACGTATCTATATTAACCGCACAACATATTATGAATACTCATTACAGCGCTATTTTTAGCAAGCCACACATGCAGCAAGCATGCCTAAGCTATAACAGCAGAAATAAGTAACTTAGGTGGTTGATCATCGCAGTTATAAAAGCGCTGGGATTGATACGACCGTGCGCGCATTAATTCGACAAATGTTAAAAATGTTATGTCGATATGCCGATAGTAGATTCTAACTACGGTTATAAAAGTCTGCAGTCCTAGCGGCCTTCAGCCTTTAAGAAAGGGCCTTGAAGGAACCCTTTTGGGGGCTTTCCTGGCTTCAAATTAAAAACAAACGGAAGTGTGAATATTAAAACAAATTAAGCAACAACCAAAAGCAACCGCTTACCTTTTTAATCAGTATAATTTTTTTAACTTTTTATTTATCATTTCATTTTATATTGTTTTTTCTTTTTATTTAAACTAAATAGTTGGTCCCCCTGTAGCCTTGGACCATCAGACATTCGTGGACAAATCACATCCCTTTGTAAATTGTAAGTGTCCTGACATGACCAATGCTGTAAATATCTTAACCCAGATCAGATGATTATTTAAAGAAAAAAAGATCACCTCCATATGTACGCCGGATCGGATCATTTTGCAATTATTTAGTCAGAGTTCTGGTCCATGTGCACTGCATATTTCCTGAATGAGAAAATACTGCATTTCAATAATCTAATTGTGGCAATATTCCAGCAAGTCTTACAGTTGGGCAAGAAATCGTGCAGATGGTCCTTGTTGCTGAGGCAGAAGCAGAAATTCTCAAACCCCACTTAACCACTCTAGATAATCTTATTTTAATGTAAGAACCTGAGTTTAAATAGAGAAAACGTACATTCTTAAAAATACAATATGACACTGATAATTTGAGGCAATAAACGAAGCGAGAAAATCTTTGAATTGGCATTTTCTTTCCAGAAGGCAACCTGAATGAGGCCGTTACAGACTTATTGAACCAGTTGGCCGCGTTTAATTACACCCCAATCCTCCCCGCTGACGGCGTTGTGGAACTGTGAAACAGTTACCTCATTTATGTGTTAGATGCTTTAATATAGGTCAGCCTAAAAACACAATGGCTTGTCATTGTTCTAACCCGAAGAAAGTGGCAAGAAGCAGATCATTATGCGATATGTGTACTGGCGGCTCATTAGGACCATCAGCAGTCATAAGATAAGATGAGATTATCTGCATCGAAATTATATCAGTCCGTTTATAACCGATGACATTACACCCCTGTGCCTGCTTTTGAAAAATGTTGCTTCTTAAATTCCACGGTTGTGAAATCTTTGGTGAGAGTCGTCAATGTCCAATGTGTATACAAGACGAAACACCATGTGACCATGTCACCTAATGACATTTTCGATGAACTGAAGGTTGATGTCACCCCGGATAGTTTGAAGGAGCTTAAAGTCGGTGAATACCTTTAGGAAGACAAGTGAGATGGAGAGAGCGTCTACTGTTATACTCGTTTTTAACCTTTCTGTGTTCCCTAAAACAGTTCATTTTTTTATCATAGCATTATCATTAATAAAAAGGTAATTTACGTTCCAATTATATATATATATATATGTCGTTCTTTGATGTCAGACAGTGGGATATTTTAGATGATATGCTTGTTATTGATCACAATTAAAAAGTTCATAACCATTGTTCTAAAATCTAAATGATGAAAATGTTCAGAATGTTGATAATGACATCGCCATTGTGTAAATTATAATGCCTTTTATGACAGAAAATGTGATATTTTAGTTGATAGACCATCCGTTGCTTCTTCTAATCATGCTTTAGTCATGCTTTAGTCATGCTTTAGATATCTATCCAATTGATCACAACTATTGTGTTTATATAGAAATCATGCTATTGATGCGGCTTTTGTCCAATTTAGTGGCTTGTGTTCAAAACTTTAGCATTCTGACTTTATAGACTTTGTACAAAAGTATCATATTATTTGTTTAGCTGAAACAAAAATAGATCCTTTTGATGAGACCATATTTTCATGGTTTTCAATGGTGTACCGAAGATATTTTTGTTAGAAAGTCTGGAGGAGTTTTGTGCTTATACAAGAAGTTTGTCAACCATATTTTTCTGTAAGAGCCTGAGTGTCAAACACAGACCTAATACGTTAATGAATAGGGATAATTATAAAAAAAAAACAATTCATACTTTAGTAGGGGAATGTGGTAAGTTAAAATTAGTAATAAACAGAAATTGGTATGTACTTAGTACAAATCATATATATATTATTCCTTGTTCAGGATATGATGATGCAATAATTATACTTGCTTATACTTGTGAATAGCAATGAAGGCATACAATATCCGGGATGTAACACTATTTGTCCTAATTATTCTAAATCCTTAAATATAAATTTACCCTGAATCCTACCATAACTGGACCTGCAAATATATGTAAGTCACGCTACGCATCAGTAATGACGTATTTATAACTGTAAGAAGTGACCGGAGAAGCAAAAATCAAAAAAATGTACGAAAATCAAGCAAAATTGGGACGTTTTATGCAAAATTTGACCGACTGACGGACTGATGTATGGACAAATTTTGGTTAGTGGTTTAAAATAATGGTTTTCAATTCATAGAATATTCGTTTGCGGTGGTCGAAAATCAAGTAATATTTAGGCGTTTTATGCAATAGTTATACTAAATGATAATTCGGATTACAGTTCAAATTTGAGCGGTATTTCGGATCCCTATATGGAATTTAGGGGCTTCCAAATTCCAGGGGAGGAATTGGGTGACTTGTATCATATTCTAAAATCTAAATGATGAAAATGTTCAGAATGTTGATAATGACATACCTTTCAGAGAATCTGCCGATATAATAATGAACTTAAAAACTGTTCAAATGTTAAGCTAAAGGGATACACATCATAATATGTGTCTTTCTTTTTTTAAACGTTAATTATTAAGAAATGATATGAATATTATTAATGCTGTAATTGCTAGCCTCCAAAACTGAAGACTCGTTACAGATGCGATAAAAAAGGAAACAAAATTAGGTCATGTTGTAAATCTGTGTTAAGTAGATATTATGTCTTTTTATGTTTGTTAATTCTCAATTTGTTTGTTGTAACTCCACTTCACGAAGTCACGAAGTTATATAGACGTTTGACGTATGAAATTATTTAAGGAGACATTCTCTTATTACTGCTATGAAAGTGAATATGTATTGAAAATATCTTAGTTTGGAGATCTTGCCCTTGTTGATAAATTCAATAGCACTTTTAGGTATATTGACGATATTCTAAGTCAAGTTTGGATAATCCGGTATTTGCAGATAATATTAAATCGATATACGTTCACAATAGCAACTTTTGCAAAAACAAATCTAATACACCCAATTACAAAGCATCCGATTTAGATCTGCAACTAGAAGTAAATGAAAATATATTGAATATCAATCATTATGATAAACGTGATGATTTTAATTTCAAGAAAATGAATTACCCTTCGATTGAAGGAGATGTTCCTAGTTCACCATCATATGGTATTTTTTATTGCACAGTTGATAAGATTCGCTAGAATATGTACAGTAAACTTATGACGGAAAAACTTCTGAAACAGGATTCAGATATCATAAATTAAGGAAAACTTTCTCGAAATTTGTAAATGGTCATTATAATATTATATTAAAGCACAATAGTATTCTTAAATCGCAGATTGCTAAAAGTATTGCTCATCCCGATTTTTATGGTGATGTTTTAAACAAAAATCGTAAAATTATTTTTAATGTTTTCAGCAGCTAGTTGGGCAGATAGACTCAATGAATTGCTTGGATTTTATAAAAACTGTGGATATATCGGCAATACTTTGAAGAGTACTCGCCTTCTTGTTTTTGATGATGAATTTCTCACACAAAATATAAGGTTGAATATGGCGTGCTTACATGACTAAACTTTCAGTGCTTTGATTTTATGTTTTTACTTTATTCAGGATTGTTGGGATAAGAGTGAGCGGGTTGTGCACGCAAACTGGTATGAACCACCAGATAATTTATTTTACCGACCGATCCAAGGCGGTACCTTACAATCCTTGATAAGCACACCTAGTTTTTAAATAGTATGTATGCACTGTATTGTTTATGGAGTCTTGTGCTGTTGTTCCGTGTTTCTTGTTTGTGATTTTTTGTTTTTGTGTTCTATGTCTTAGGCGTTTATCCTGTGTCATTACACGTGGTTTATGTTTAAACTTTTGGCCACTGAGCTTGTTTCTGTAGCTTTTCATATAAATATTAAAATGTTCCTTGACAAAAATTACAATTAATGACTTAATGTAATATGTTTAAGACAATCTAAATATTCATATACTTAGATTTACATTTGAAAATTTGGTAAATCTCCATTTTGGGCCATTTTTAGACAATATTTCACCCCCATCTTGTAAATACTGATCTCAATTGTGCATAATTGTTCTCTGGTAAAACAGCTCAATTTTGACGAAGTATATCTCCTGTGATGCGGAGTTAGCGAAACGAATCGGCCTGTTATTCGCGCGAGATTCACGTCCGTCCGATTTGTTTACCAACACACGACTCACGAGGCAAAACAAGGCCAAATATAGACTCCAGGATTTCCAAGAAATGGGAGACAGGAATGATCGCTCTGCAAATGTAGACTTGCTGGTAAGATTCTTTTCACTAAAATACGCTTGTTTTTGGTAATGACACGCGCTTGACTTGAGTTACTTTGTCCGTTGTTAAGAAAGTATTCCAATGAATGAAATGTCTGACCGCGTGGCTCGATACAGTAGATTTCCATTGCACGAAATTAAATATTTACGATATTATTTGGCTTTATATTCAGTGCTAAAGCAAAATGAAAGATAGAACGCTTTCAAACAGATTAATCGTGCCTTATTGATTTTCTCTGTTGAATCTTCAATAATATTGCATCATATGCAGTGAAAAGATGAGTTCGTTTGTCAGGACCGTCGAACCGACGATTTTCATCACAATCAACTAAAAGTAACAAAAATGGGTCTTTTGGGGCTTAAAATCTGTTATGCATTGTAAGTGTGGATTCCATGCTACAAAAAATCTGTTATGCATTGTAAGTGTGGCTTCCATGCTACAAAAATGTATATCAAAGCATTTTGGTGCTTTCAACTTGTTGACCATCAGTTACACCCCTGCAGGGCATTATGGTTGTATTTTCTCTAAAACTTTTTAAAGGTATTGCTGCTGTAAATGGGAATAACTTGTTCTGTATGCAATTATAGAAAAAAAATCACTCAGACAAACAAATAACAGCGCTTTACCGTTCTTTGTTTTTTTTTTAAATAAATACATTGATTTACCTCTGCAGACAAATTTTCTCCTGGATCAGGTATTCTTTATTAACTAATAATTTCGAGGAGTCTGACAAACCCAAGTGTTTCTTAAACATGAAAAACGTACCAGGTATATGATGTATGAAAAGTACGGACATGACTTTTGAGTAGAGCAATGTTTATAATACTTGATTGCTTCAATCTTTAAAACTATTAAAGTATGAACAACATAGCACGAGTATGAGTAGCATTATTTTACGAAATAAAATTTCTTATTAAAAAAACAGAAAAGTATGGACTTTACATAACAGTCGACAGTGACGACTCGTCATTCAGTATTTTGTCAATTAAAAAAAAAATACTCAATCAAATATTTCAGTTAAGTACTGGTAAAGGGTGCTTAGGATATTGTATGCCAAATTTTATAGAGATACGAAAACTTACAAATACGGTATACACACAGAAAACCTCCAAAAGTGACAGAAAAGGCTTACAGAACCAGTAAGGCCACTGGTGAGACTGTAGATATTCTTTATTAACCACAGTTTTTATGGGGATTAGAGACTTCTTTGTTTTGGCATTTAGACAATTGTCCAAAGACTTGCCATAAAGTACATGTACCTCACAGGCTGATTTGAATCTTAAAGACCTTGATATATATTGATTTGGCTTGGTTTGTTATTATAATTGTATATAAAAGAACATTCATAATTTTATAATGAATGGAAAAACACTAAAGTAATCATGGTAAAATTACCAATAAGATGAATAAAATGAAAATAAAATGTAGTTGAAATTAATTAGTTGCAATGAAATGTAATGTATTGTGAATAAAATCAATAACATGGTGATCTATAGGTAGTCTTTGCGAAGCACATGAATATAATATTAGTTTTGGCGTTTCATGGAAATTTTTCATGTGTCCACCTGGGTAATACAGCAGGAACACACCAAAAAATATGATACATCCCCCCCATGACTTCAGACAACTACATTTAAATAAATTGATTTCAATACATAAATATAATACACAAATTGTTTATGTGCCTTTGAAGAGCCTTTGTATTTTTATTGGTATAAAATTGTATTTGAGAAATACTTCTTTATTGTTCTGTTAAAATTATCTTTAACATTTAAATCAATCTAGTGATACAGAAAAAAATCTGTAAAAAACCTGTTATTCAGAATGAAAATTAAATAAGAAAGTTAAATGAAAATGATTTATGTAGGAAGTGTTTGGCGTGTTGCATTGTTGCTTTATAAATACAAGCTGTCAGAGGTTGGAGGGGGCAGTTGCTTTTTCATTTGTCAACGTCTAGAGATGTTTCATATCGTAGGAGCATTTTTAGAAAGGCCAGGAAGATGAATATTCATTACTAAGTGGGTCAAAACGAGATCACCTAACTTCATTATGATGATAAATTCATGAACGAATAAGTACATTTGCTCTTTTGCTGTGTTGTCCTTAATGACAGTAATTTTAGTAAGTGCCCAAAAGTAAAGCATGAAAACAGAAATAAAAGACAGCAGAGGCTGAACACCACTTTGATCTCTGTGGAAAAAAAAAACATGCTAAAAGGAAGTGTTAGGTTGTAGGGTTTGAGACAGATGAGGCAACATCAATTCATGAAAATTTTGAGCTAATTATTTAGAGGGCAATATTAATTTTTATGTGTCTAAGATCCATGACAGTATAATAAAAACTAGGTCACATGATGATATGAATATTGCATCATTTTGTCCTTAACCTACTAAGGTGAAAAATGTTTGCCCCTGAATAGAATGAGGCAAAGATTAGTGTACCAGTACTAACCAGTTAACTTTCAAACACTGCTACTGATTGGTTCTCTCAAAAAACACATGCCACAAATTGTATTTTCATTGAGACAGTAATTACGTCATTGCTGTTATGCTTGTTCTTGTATAAGATAAATAATTATTTTCATGCACTTTTATTCTGCAACATATTGCTCAAGCCTGGAATATTATAGATAACATCATAAGAATGTCAAATAGTTATGAAGGACTTCAAGTTTCAAAGGTACCTAAAAACTTTGATGTGATTTTGTGATTAATAATATTGTAAAAATACAGTGTTTGGTTTGGTGAATCATATTAATTTACTCACTTCTTTCAGTAAGTCTAAGTGTGTTTAAAAAAAGATGGATGGTCCAAGAGTAATGATTAAATGATATTGTTTAATTTTAGATATCAGCACTGATAAATTATTGTAATAATAATATTTATTTGTTCTTACTTCAAAATAATTCAATACTGTATATAACTACTTTTTTAACTATAAATAATACAAATAAAAAAACATGTCTTGACTCATTCATCTGTTGTAGTTCTAGAGGTTTTCCGTCATTGTACGTATATAAATGTCATGAAAAAAGTCTTATGTGAAATTGACATATGTTGCTATGTAACATATGTTCTTATTGGGGTTTTATTAAATACCAAAGCGTTCTAGAGGTGCCTTCAGAATTATTCTGCGTTTCTGTTTTTTTTTAGGTGATGCAATATTCCATGTGTGGGAATATTTTGGTCGCCTTGTGCCAAAACGTCAATGTTATCTTTTGGCTCCATTTAGACCTCTTTGAAATTCTTAAGAAAAGGTGTTTTGGGATAGTACACAAAAACTGACAGTTCATTTAAGTATAAAACAATGTTGATCTTTCCAAATCAGTTATAACTGATATACTTCAAGCAGTGTACCTTAACATTTATTTATTTAGGCCAATTATTAGTATGGCCTTGAGTTTCAACAGTCACTGATGAACAGACAGTTTTAAAGATGTCAGCAAGTTACGGAATTATGAAGGAATATGAAGGAGTGAAAATAAGAGACACTCGAGGAGGCTTTCAGGTAATACTGATTTTTGGCCGTGTAAAAAGGGGCTTTTACGTTGTATAGAATATACTGTCCAAATACCTTCCCTTTTTAGAACAAATTACATTAAAATGCTTTAATAAAGACCCTTGTTCATTAAAACATTTGCAGTTTAATAACGCTGTAACTTCTGCATGAATTTTATTAACATATGACGCTAATTATACTTGATCATATCAAACGGATAATGATATAATCAAAATTTGACCTTTGGCTCTTATAGTTATTTATTCAATTGACCAGAGTCCTGAGTGATTTTCAAAAGAATTTGTTAAAGCTCCTTCTTTGGCAAAGAAAGGCAAAGATTAAATATTTACAGAGGTTTGTTTTGTGGGAATCTTGGCTGCGCTGGTTTATAGACTGGCAGTCTTTCAGTTTTTGTTTTTCTCTCAAGAGAACATATTTATAGGCTGCAAAAATTGTTCATGTTAAGATGTAATTGACTTGAATATGTGTCCCAAGACGCATAATTAAACGCAGACTGTTATTATCAATTCCTTCGGGTATTTAGAATAGTCCAAATTATATTTCCAATTATATTTCTTCTGCATGGTCATTTGTTTGCCCAGTCTATAAACACTTTGGTCAGTATGTCACTGTGGTTGGTTGGGAATGAATAACAAGACATTAGCCCACCTTGTAAGTTCAAGTGAAGACAGTGTTTTGTTTTTAGTGGACAATTGTTTATGTGTAAAATTGACAGCTGACAGTTGGCGTTTTACGTAGGAGGGTCACCTGATGATGGGAACTGATTTACTGAGGGAGGTAGGATGTTGATAAATTATTATATGGATTTGTTGACCATAGACCACCAGAGTTTTTTGTTGATACTTCTTTAGTGTTTACTAAAATGATAGAAGGTGTAAAGCTAATGTGAGGTCCGCTAGTGTAATAGATGGAATGCAACAGGTCTGCTTATGTAATAGTTGGAAAGCAACAGGTCTACTAGTGTAATAGTGGAAAGTCACATGTCTGCTAGTGTAATAGATGGAAAGTCACAGGTCCGCTAGTGTAATAGATGGAAAGTCACAGGTCCGCTAGTGTAATAGTTGAAAGTCACAGGTCTACTAGTGTAATAGTGGAAAGTCACAGGTCCGCTAGTGTAATAGTTGAAAGTCACAGGTCTACTAGTGTAATAGATGGAAAGTCACAGGTCTACTAGTGTAATAGATGGAAAGTCACAGGTCTACTAGTGTAATAGATGGAAAGTCACAGGTCCGCTAGTGGAATAGATGGAAAGTCACAGGTCTACTAGTGTAATAGTGGAAAGTCACAGGTCTACTAGTGTAATAGATGGAAAGTCACAGGTCTACTAGTGTAATAGATGGAAAGTCACAGGTCTACTAGTGTAATAGATGGAAAGTCACAGGTCCGCTAGTGGAATAGATGGAAAGTCACAGGTCTACTAGTGTAATAGTGGAAAGTCACAGGTCTGCTAGTGTAATAGTTGAAAGTCACAAGTCCGCTAGTGGAATAGTTGGAAAGCAACAGGTCCGCTAGTGTAATAGTTGAAAGTCACAGGTCTGCTAGTGTAATAGATGGAAAGTCACAGGTCCGCTAGTGGAATAGATGGAAAGTCACAGGTCTACTAGTGTAATAGTGGAAAGTCACAGGTCTACTAGTGTAATAGATGGAAAGTCACAGGTCTACTAGTGTAATAGATGGAAAGTCACAGGTCTACTAGTGTAATAGATGGAAAGTCACAGGTCCGCTAGTGGAATAGATGGAAAGTCACAGGTCTACTAGTGTAATAGTGGAAAGTCACAGGTCTGCTAGTGTAATAGTTGAAAGTCACAAGTCCGCTAGTGGAATAGTTGGAAAGCAACAGGTCCGCTAGTGTAATAGTTGAAAGTCACAGGTCTGCTAGTGTAATAGATGGAAAGTCACAGGTCCGCTAGTGTAATAGATGGAAAGTCACAGGTCCGCTAGTGTAATAGTGAGTCACAGGTCTACTAGTGTAATAGTGGAAAGTCACAGGTCCGCTAGTGGAATAGATTGAAAGCCACAAGTCCGCTTGTGTAATTTACGTGATGTTCTTTTGTTTATTAAAATTGTGTTTTTTGAGCAATTGGAAACCCTAAATTGTATAAATTTTGTATTGGGTGTTTTGGCTGAATGATTATGTCTGTTCACTCTCTTGCACAAAGGTAAGGTGTTTGTTTGTTTACTGGCATCATTTTGAATACATTGTTATTTATCATAGTGAATTGTTTGAAGCAGTAATAATTTGATATGAACACTTCTAGTGACTGTTGCTTCCTGGTTCCAGCTGCAATAACAGTCATTGTACTATAGGCTACAGTCCAAAGCAGAGTTCCAACAACACTGTTGATTGGCAATGGCAGAGTCAATGTTATTACTCCAGATTGTATTTCTAAGAATCTGCTCTCAGTATTTCTTAGACCTTGTGCTGTTATCACACTACTGTGAAATCATGTATTGTTTATTTGTTGGCATGGAATATCATGATTTTCCACTGAAAAAAATAATAAAGTATAACAAAGTTGAAATAAAAGTTAAACTGAAGCCATAAACTGTTTGCATTATCCAGCCAATTAGCGCTGATGCCAATGTAAATGATCACATGGCTGGCAGAGCCAATGAGATGCACCCTCCTAAAAAAGATATAAATTTGTGATGTCACAGAATGTCAATTAAGCATTTTTGCAAATTGAAAAACAGTTACAATATGTTGTTTTGAGTAAACAATCATAGTGTCGATAGATTTCATCGGCTTACTAGTACTTGTTATTCTTGTTTTTTTGCATTTTAAATTATCAACATAATAAAATTTCAGTATTTATTTTCAAGTTATCAGTGTTCAATAAAGTATTCTTTTACGCAGTGTTCAATAAAGTATTCTTTTACGCAGTGTTCAATAAAGTATTCTTTTACGCTAAAGTATTCTAATTTGTGCATTGTTAGTTGTTAAAAGAATTGTACCATCAAAATTGCCTGTATTACGCATTTTTAGAGTGTTAGAAAGATTATCGTAACATGCAGTTTGTCAGTGTTTCTCATTTATGTACTTATTTACGCCATGAACTTCAAATTTAAACGTAACGTCCTCAAAAGTAAGCGATTAGTCAAATAGACTAAAGAGAAAAAAGAAAAAACACAATGCACATGTCATTGAGAAACAGGATATATGTAAATAACCAGCACATTTGATCACATGTTTTTGTAATTTTATTCTGCAAATATGAAAAATAAACACAATTAATAAAGAACTTTATTACAGTTATTTTATGAAACAAAGTACTATTTAAGACAAACTGTAAATCAGTAAATTATACTGAGACCATGCATCTAATTGTATACATACATTACATAAGCAGTTGAATACCAGGATTAAAGGTCAAATATTTTGTTTAATAATTTATAATGGTCTTGAATTTGTTGGTTTTGTTGTGGATTGGTCAATTGACGAAAGCCACGAAAACTGATGTCTCACAAACGTTAATGATTTCACAGTAAAAGCTTTCAGTTGATTGTAAAGATGTCTTCAACTGTAGAAATTTTACTTGTCCTTACTTTAAGCTGTTAAAGACAAAACAAAGGTGCTGCCAGTAGCTTTGGATAGTTATGGTAAGTCTGCCCCAAGTCTGAGCAAAAGGATCTTGGGAATTCACTGAGGCTGTTATATTTCCATCCATTAGAGTGGTGTTCCATTGCACAGTCAATAACTGGTGTGCATTTCACTCCAATATTGCAGACAAAACATTATCTAGATCTCTGTTGCCTTTTAGACACAAAGCAAAATACAACATGCACTTAATGTTGAAACTGAGAAATAAAAATTAGATGTCAAATATTCCCATTCAATCAGAAAAATATGTGTCATTTTGAGATGATTTTCTTAGATTTTTTTATTATTATTGTTTAATCTACCTTAGGCCTAAAAATTTTTTTGTTTGGTTAGGGTTACATCCTTTTCAAAAATAGTAGGGTAGGTAGGCTTTTTTTTTATTAGGCTTTATATAAGAATATCATTTTCATCATTGGAGAATGGTGTTAAAGTTATCTTCTATAAGCAATTAAGGTTTTAAACTACATATTTGTTTTTTTTTTTAGTTTTTCATTTTTTTTTCAAACTGACTATAAAAACGTTAGGGTCGACGCCTATTCCGTAGGTAGGGTCGGGTAACCCGAACCAAATGTATTTTTTTTTTAGGCCTTAGATGTACATGTTAAGCTGGTCTGTTTATCTATTCTGATAGTCTTCAGTGGTGTAGTCTTCAGTGGTGTAGTCTTCAGTGGTGTTGTAGTTGGAGTGTTGAAACTTTAACCTTGGTCATAACTAAGAAACATTTATGATATTCAAATTTAATTTGGTACACATGTTGCCAGTAGTGCTAGAAACAAAAAGCACATGCCCTTCAAGACCCATAGCTATGGCTTTTATAATGATTTAGTTATGCCCATTTCCAACTGACAATCAACAAACAAGGAATGGCATTCGCTCAGCAGCGCTCTTGTTTTAATAGTTGAGTACCAAATGGCTATTTTGGCCACTGGTAGCTTGAATTTTGAGCAAGCAATAACAGTTCACCTAAATGCAAGAACTCATATCAGCATGTAGAAATAGAAGCATTTATTGAGGTCTAACATAAAGGTGACGATAATGCTCAAATTAGATAGTTTTCTTGAACATCGTTGACACTACTTGACAACAGGTCCTGAAGTAAACAAGAACCAATTGATTAAGTAAAATTGGCATCTGTCCACCTCAGGATCTGTCGACAAGTATTGTCAACGATGACTCTCATGATTGTTTGGAGCATTTATGTTTGTAACACTAGTATTTCCTTTGAGTTGTGGTATTAAGATAACCTTGAATTAGAAATTTAAAGAAGATTATGACAGATTGCAGTTCTTAGTTACTTATTGCACTTATTAACTCTTTCTGGAATGTAATAAGTAAGTCATGTGTCTTAAATTACTTTTATGAACATCATTGCAAACTCTGAGTATGTGAGAATAATCATTATGCATGTATAGGCTCGGTATGCAAGCATAGGACATAGTATTCACGTAGAAGACTCTGTATTCAAGAATAAGACTCAGTGTTCAAGTATTAGACTCTGTATTCAAGTATAAGACTCTGTATTCAATTATAAGACTCTGTATTCAAGAATAAGACTCTGTATGCAAATATAGGCCGTCTTAGACCAGTATAGGACTCGGTATGAGAGCAAGTATTAGACTCGGTATGCAAGTGTAGGACATTTTACCAGTGCAGAGCTTGCGCGCTTGTGTTAATTTCGACCACTGCTCGGTATGCGAGTATAGGACTTGGTATGCGAGTATTGCTAATTAACTGCTAATACCTGAATCATGAATCATGTAACTTAATGCTAGGTACTTGTAACCTTATACCTGGTTCATGTAACCTGATGCCTGAATCATGTAACCTGATGCCTGATTCATGTAACCTAATGCCTAATTCATGTAACCTAATGCTAGGTACATGTAACCTTATACCTGGTCCATGTAACCTAATACCTGGCTCATGTAACCTCATGCCTGATTCATGTAATCTAATGCCTGATTCATGTAACCTATTGGCTGATTGATTAAACCTATTGCCTGGTACATGTAACGTAATGCATCAACATTTACCATAATGGTCAGTAGGGCATACCTTTAAAAAAAATATGGTAAACCAAACCTTTATGATAATGAAATACCTTAAAAAAGAAGCACCCTGTGCCCTGATCTTTTTAACAAGGGAAAGCTTAAGTCTGGATCAAGTTGTAATCTGCTTTGCTTATAATTGTTTATGATCTTGTGATTTCTTTGGAGATTTCTTTAAATTCTTGAAATTGCTGTGTTGCATGTCTGAAAACCCACTTGATTAGGGTGAGAATGATGATACAATTTGCACAGATTGTCTGGACTTCATTAAAGTTTGTTTGTTCTCAGCTGTTGTGGATGAGTTTAAGGATGGAGCTGTAATGAATTGGTTGTATTCAGAAACGTTGGAGGATTTAATTTGAAATAAAAAAAACTCATCCTGTTTACCAGTGTTTTAAGACGTTAACAGATTAATGGTTAAATTAATGAATGATACTATTGTTTTTAATATTTATTCCTTTATTATTAAGTTATGTTTTGCCTAGTTGTTTGTTTGCGCTTGATGAAGGTTGAACATATAAAAATCCTTAGGTACATGTTGTGTACAATTGAAAACTTAAAGGTGAAATAGTTATTATATATAAGACATGGTTGTCTCACACAGGGTTTTGTCCCCTTCCATAGAAATAAAACACACATTACCGGTCCATTCCATCATTCTTTGCTTAGAAGTTCATCAATGCTAGTCAGCTATACTTTGCCATCTTTTTATTGGTTTGATGTGTTTTATGATGTTTTATATTTTCAGAGAGGGACGGAGAAGTACCATGGCGGGAGCGGTGACCACCGACGCGATGAGAAAAACAAATATGGTGTCTCATGGTACAAGGATGATAAAGACCCAGGCATTGGCAAATACCCGACGGAAGATGAGGTAAGGTTTTCTATGAAAGGCTCCTGATTGAGTTGAACTTACTTATTATTCCAAATAGTCCTTATCGTGCTCAGTGGCGTTTGGTTATATAAACACATGCATATTTAGTTTATACTTATCAGTTGACATAATATTGGAAATTTAAAGGTAATCTACAACAAAATACGAGGGATGCTCAATAAGTGATTTTACTTAGGCTCGTATGTATTTTGACTTCTGCCAAATTCTACCAGCTTCTGAAATCATCTTTTGGGCATATAAACTAGCATGCATGTGTAGTTTCGTAGAACCCACTCAAATATACCATAATGTCATGTTTTTGTTGCATTTCTTGTTCAATGATAAGCGCAATCTTAAACTGTTTAAACAACCCAGAATATTGTACATTGACATTTATATTTTAGTTTACATGGTCACTTTTTAAAATGAAAGCTTTCTTAAAAATCTAACAATGCCAAAAGCTGAAAAAACATCTAATTTAATTCTGACAACAGTATTGTTTGTAGTAACAATGTTATGCATATGTAATGCACACACAGTGAACATTATAATAAAAGGCTGTATTCACCATGTTTTGACATTTTATGCACAAATGCCAAACATTATATATTTGCACCAAACAGTGCATAGGCTTATTCAAACCAAAGTTAGACCAATATAAATTACATCCACCATTTAGCTCCACCATAGGCATATTAATTTACAAATGGAAGGCTCAAATTAACCCTTTCCTTCATAAAGAAGAGGCCACATAAGTTGTCCCTAGTTCATCCCCTCATTATATAATTTTAGAGTAAAGTCTGTGAGGCTTTGGACAGAGGAGTATAAAGGATTATCTTTGAAAGAAGGGGTAAAGCCCCATTAAACACTATGTGAAAATGATTGGACTTGCTCCAAACACCTAGAATAAATCCGACCCTAATTAGTGTCCCAGTGGTTTTAGTCCATATATGAAAGGACTTTCGTTCAATAACAAAGTTTCACGTAATGTCCAAACTTTCTTATTTCATGATACAGAAATGTCATTTTTTAATAGAATATCATAAATGTGTTACCTCAAAATATATGCAAAAAGCTACAGAAACATGCTCAGTAGCAAAAAGTTTAAACATAAACCCGGTTTAGTGGCAATGGGCAACGCCAAAGACATAGAACACAAATTCACAAACAAGAAACTACTTAATACAGGAAAATAACAGGGTAGACAACATTACATAGTAAACGTCTCTTGTAGTTTATTTGTTACAAAAATGACACAAAACAAACTAGCTTTTTCAGTATGGCCAGTTTTAATGGGTGTTCAGTGGAAAGGAGTACTCATTGAGGTCTTCATGCAGTGTTATATTTCACATTGTAATTGAAGCCCAGTGATCCACTTGACTCAGATCATTTTAATTATTGCAAAATAGGAAGTCACCCTTTTTGTTCATGATATTTAATGATAGATCTCTTCCGTTCTATTGTCATCTTTATCTTCAACATATAGGAAAAAAGAAGAATTCAAAATAAAAAAGATAGATTTTGGTCCTTTATGTTACTGTAATCCCACTTTTAGTTAATTTTTAGCATCCGAAAACTGAATTAGGTGTTAAAATTATATAAATAAAAATCATCTAGATCAGTGATTGATCAATTATGATCACTACTTAAACATTTATTGTACTATGTGTGGTTGCATATTTGATGATAGTACACATGTACTGAGTGTTCCTTATGTAAAGAGTTTAAGCTTAAGAGTTATGGAAGGGTGCTGTCATTTTTGGTGGCACCTTTCTGCCCTCATGGAGACCAGGACACGTTACACCTTCAAAGAATTACATGCCAAATATTTATTTTGTTTTGATTAATTAAACATACAAACTTGACATATTTAGCAGTTGAAACCTTATACTTAAATTAAACACAATTCCTAACATTTTCTGTCAGATTCCTAATGTTTAATGTTGTCACAGTCAGATACAAATTGTGCCCATTCACTCCTTTTCTGCAGCAGGCAATTTTCAAAAACCTGGCTAAAACCTCAATGTTGTTATAAATGTTGCACCTCACTGTGTTAGGGTTGACATGATCAAACAGCTGTGAAGGAGGAAAAATAGAACTTCACGAAGATAATTCATTTTAAATTGAATCTTCTGAGCTGTTTAGATGATGCAATCCCCAGTACGATATGAATGACAGTAAATTTATACAGTAGTAAAAACTACTCTTGCAAATCAATACATGTGGTTTTAAGAGTAATATTAAACGCATTTACCCACATGAATGTATTTAAGCTAATACGCAAGTCATTGTGAATGAAAGTTCACACCGTTTTGGCCTTTGTCAGTTGCCAAGTATTTTGTCAATGTTTTTACTTGTATACTTTTAAATATGTTTGTATTGACTGGTTCAGTTAAAACCGGAAAAATTCAGTTTTAATACTAATTTAAATCACTCTGAGTAAAACTGAAAAATAGTCCTTGAATAAATTAAGGCATTTCATTTGTATGATTGACATGATGTCAGTTTATAATACATATGAGATTTTGATGTAAAAACATGGATATCATACATGTATTATTAACTTGGCCAATAAAATATTCATTGAAATCGAGAATGTTGGCATTCATATGTAAAGGATGTATTATTTTTTGTAAGGTATGCCACCAAGGCCACCCTCCTACAAAAAATATCCAGTATATGCTTATCCTGCAGTGTTTTTGTACGGCAAAATCCTTGACATGATGAAGAGCTCCCTATATACGAGTTAACATATTTTACAATATATATAATTTTGACTGGTCAATAAAATCTTCTGTTGTTATGGAAATTTTGAGATGTCTGGTTATATTAATCACTTTTGCCATAAAATAGAACTATTAAGGTTGCTTGTGCTAAAGGAAAGCAGACACAAATTCAGAAAAAAAGATGGAGAATTTTTTTAAGGTTTGAGATAAATATAATTATAGATATTATCATATAAGTGACTGAATGATATGGAGAAAGGTTTATTAAGTTGTGCCTTTTTAACTGTATTTCTTTAAATACTTGGTAAAAGATTTTGATGGAGTTGATTTTTTTTCCGAGTAATTCCATTCAGGGTCAATTATTTGCCAAAACGGTTAATTCTACCCTCTTATTTTATATGCTTATTGGCTCTTTCAGTTATTCATTTTCAAACAGTGGTTGAAATAAGCACAAGCCCGCAAGCCCTGGTAAAATGCTTTCCAGACTTGCTCAAATTCTGGATTTTATATAGCAGGGCTATGTAAAAAATTGGATGCCAAGCTATAATATACAAATTTGGGCTTGTTCATACAAAAGTCTAATTTAGATGACAGCTTAAATGTTTTCAACTATAATCTTTGTATAACTAGTTCCTATCAAAATGTTATAAATATGTTGTTGTTTTTTAAATGAAATACTTCATACAACATTAAGTTTGGCCCTTTGCCCGTACAGAACCCAAATGAGAACCTCGTGCAAGACGTTTCCAGTACAGCTGTTCTCACGCCCCTTGATGATGATTTGGTTGGTGAAGTAACAGACGTGCCGGACCGAGGAAATTGGGGCGGTCGATTTGACTTTCTCATGTCACTGTTGGGGTACTCTGTCGGATTGGGAAATGTTTGGAGATTTCCTTACCTGGCCTACAGTAATGGTGGTGGTAAGTTTTGTTTAAACATTTATTGTTCTGGGCCCTGATACAATAAAGATCACAAGACTTAAGATCGTAACTTTCCTGGCATAACCCAGTTATAAGTATAAACTACATTTCAATGCAAACACTATTAAAATAAGAATATTCAGGTAGATTCAAGGATGTTCATGTGCACTCTTAAAGCCGCTTAAGATATGTTTATGATGTGTAGGCCCATTTCTGATTGTCCTATCATTAAATATATTTAGAAGTACACCGATTTCCTTACAGTCATTTTAGAACCTAGAATTTCTCTGTCTGGCATTTTTATTATGCCCCCTTTTGAAAAAAGTGGGGTATATTGTTTTGCACATGTCGGTCGGTCGGTCTGTCTGTCTGTCGGTCGGTCGGTCGGTCGGTCGGTAGGAATACCAAATGGTTTCCGATCAATAACTTGAGAACGCTTTGACCGAGGGACCTCATACTTGGTATGTGTATTGGTCATCACCAGCAGATGAACCCTATTGATTTTGAGGTCAGTGGGTCAAAGGTCAAGGTCAGTGTGACCTTTACATGAAAAACGGTTTCCGATCAATAACTTGAGAACGCTTTGACCCAGGAACCTCATACTTGGTAGGTGTATTGGTCATGACCAGCAGATGAACCCTATTGATTTTGAGGTCAGTGGGTCAAAGGTCAAGGTCAGTGTGACCTTAACATGAAAAACGGTTTCCGATCAATAACTTGAGAACGCTTTGACCCAGGGACCTCATACTAGGTAGGCTTATTGGTCATGACCAGCAGATGAACCCTATTGATTTTGAGGTCAGTGGGTCAAAGGTCAAGGTCAGTGTGACCTTTACATGAAAAACGGTTTCCGATCAATAACTTGAGAACGCTTTGACCCAGGAAGCTTTGACCCAGGAACCTCATACTTGGTAGGTGTATTGGTCATGACCAGCAGATGAACCCTATTGATTTTGAGGTCAGTGGGTCAAAGGTCAAGGTCAGTGTGACCTTAACATGAAAAACGGTTTCCGATCAATAACTTGAGAACGCTTTGACCCAGGGACCTCATACTAGGTAGGCTTATTGGTCATGACCAGCAGATGAACCCTATTGATTTTGAGGTCAGTGGGTCAAAGGTCAAGGTCAGTGTGACCTTTACATGAAAAACGGTTTCCGATCAATAACTTGAGAACGCTTTGACCCAGGAACCTCATACTTGGTAGGTGTATTGGTCATGACCAGCAGATGAACCCTATTGATTTTGAGGTCAAAGGTCAAGGTCAGTGTGACCTTAACATGAAAAACGGTTTCCGATCAATAACTTGAGAACGCTTTGACCCAGGGACCTCATACTAGGTAGGCTTATTGGTCATGACCAGCAGATGAACCCTATTGATTTTGAGGTCAGTGGGTCAAAGGTCAAGGTCAGTGTGACCTTTACATGAAAAACGGTTTCCGATCAATAACTTGAGAACGCTTTGACCCAGGGACCTCATACTTGGTAGGTGTATTGGTCATGACCAGCAGATGAACCCTATTGATTTTGAGGTCAGTGGGTCAAAGGTCAAGGTCAGTGTGACCTTTACATGAAAAACGGTTTCCGATCAATAACTTGAGAACGCTTTGACCCAGGGACCTCATACTAGGTAGGCTTATTGGTCATGACCAGCAGATGAACCCTATTGATTTTGAGGTCAGTGGGTCAAAGGTCAAGGTCAGTGTGACTGTAAGCTGAAAAAAGGTTTTCTGATTGTCCATATTTTTTTAATGCATGCACAGATGATTGGGATTGATGTATAAATGTTTGTATAGAAATGATTTTCTTTTATGTTACTATTTTAGTTGGGCATTTATTTGCCTTCTTAAGTTATCATAAGTAGATGACCTGCCTCATATGCATCCAATGACAAATCAGCTGTCATTTCAGTCCATGCATATTTCATTCAATTGTCCAAATATTTCTGGCAACTTGGCGCTCAGGGGGCATAATGTTTGACAAACATCTCTTGTTTTTTATTTGTTTTAAAGAGAGTGTACTGGCTGTGGCGAAATGTTAGAATCGGTCTGATTCCCTCACGTTGCTGACAATGTTTTGTGATTTGTTAGGTGTAGTTTGTTTTCAAGTTTCTCAATGTTGGCCTGACCAACATTCTGTGGAAAATTACTGACATAGCTATTAAAAACAAGTTCAACAGAAAATTCCATTTATTTGAATTCTATTGATACAGACAAAAGTCATATATTGAAAGAGCGGTTTGATACGCAATTATGTCCAAGTGTTTTTATTTATTGATAGTTATTATTATTATCATTGCCAAGGCCAGAAACATCTGAACTTTTAACAAATTAGTTGAATGTTATGAGTGATGTTTAAACATGAATAAATGATATTAACAATAAATCCTTTGTGCCTTAGGAAATAGATATAATTCATTCATAAAAACGCTTCTGATGAGAATGATATGATTGTACTGACAAAATTCGGTCATATTTATGAAAATCATGCGATAAGTCATGCAGTAGGCTTTGCGGTTTGAAAAGATAAAACAAAACTGCTTAGGCCTAAAAAAAAAAATACATTTGGTACGGGTTACCCATCCCTACCTACGGAATAGGCGCCGACCCTACCGTTTTTATAGTCAGTTTGAAAAAAAAAATGAAAAAATAAAAAAAATGAAAAAAAATAAAAAAAAAATCGTTTTTTTTAATTGCTTTTCAATATGTAGTTTAAACCTTAAATGCTTATACAGAAGATAGCTTTAACACCATTTTCCAATGATGAAAATGATATTCTTATATAAAGCCTAATAAAAAAAAAGAAAAAAAAAAGCCTACCTACCCTACCTATTTTTGAAAAGTATGTAACCCTAACCAAACAATTATTTTTTTTATGCCTTATGTTAATTACATCTTCTGGTTGGCACTGCTTTTTTTTTAGCAAAGAACTGTCTCTCTCATAATGACATTTTGGTATTTATTCCATGTAGTAAACTTTATGTGATTGTATGGTAGGCAGTAAAGAGACTCTGAATTAGCGCAAAATATTATTGACTGTTTTCATATGATGAGGATACATGACTATTATATGGGATAAAGTTAAGGTCATTGGGACAAATAATTTGTTGTGATGAATGAACATTTCATCCTTATAACATAAAACATTTATATTATTAACTGTCCCAAATTTGCCGTTCTGCATTTGTTTAGTACCTTTATTGTTTATGTCAACAGATTGAGTTTTATCAGGTATGCAACTATTTTTAATGCATGAATATAAAGATTTGTGCTGCTTTAAGGACATGCTGTTAATTGATGTTTTATTGTTTTACAAGATAACTAGCTTTATTGAACAATATTTTATTGTTACCGTCTCATGGCCCAAATGTCTACTCTTTGTTTTTGTAAGTTGATGAAAGACTTGGCTTCAATATATTTACAAAGTGAAGGTCACATGTAAATTTCTCAAAAGGATAACTTTTGAGAATGTGTGCTTTTATCACTTGTAGTTTATACCATTATGATAGTTGAAATAATTTTTGAATTGTATGACCGTAGTTGTCAGAATATTTTCTACTTCCATTAAATTCAATATTGATCAATGTTTTACTTGTCATTGTTATTGGTTGAATTGCTCATATTATTGCCTGATCACCTTCTCTTTGAAAATAAACAGAATATCTGTGTATTTTTATGATGTAATCGTCTTAAACTTCTATAACAGTGCCGTAAGAAGTAGGAGTATTTGCCATGATGTGGTGTTGCTGAATAGATTACCCAATATTTTAAAATCGAAAATGTTTTGTTTTGAAAATGTCTATTAATGAATCGCCAAAAAACAAGAGTTTATCATGTAGATGACAATGCCCATCCATAAGTGAAGGAGAACAAGTGTACATCTATTTGGCCTGATGACTTGAAATAAAACAATGAAAATGATATTGTTAGCATTCAGGTATGGGGGTAGCAATTTACTGTTTTTATGCCCCCGAAAGTGGGCATATTAAAATCACACCGTCCGTCCGTCCGTCCGTCCGTCCGTCCGTCCGGCTCTATAACTTTCCCTGGTATGGACAGATTTTAAAATAACTTGCCACATGTGTTCCACATACCAAGACGACGTGTCGCGTGCATGACCCGTATCCCTACCTCAAAGGTCAAGGTCACATATAGTGTTTATTCACAATGGAGTGCTGCATATAAGGACATAGAGTATAGGTTGTCGTGTCCAGGCTGTAACTTTCCCTTGTATGGACAGATTTTAAAATCACTTGCTACATGTGTTCCACATACGAAGACGACGTGTCATGTGCAAGACCCATGTCCCTACCTCTAAGGTGAAAGATACACTAAGTGTTTATTCACAAGGGAATTCTGAATATAAGGACATAACAGTGTAGGTTGTCAAGTATGGGTGGTATTTTTTTATGTATTTGACAGGTAAAGGCAAGATCAACTTTTCATGTACTGACCTTGTTCATAGGTCAATGTCACATTTGGGGGCATTTGTCACATACTGTGACAGCTCTTGTTATTGATAATTATTATTGTTATTCAACATCTTTTCATGAGGACAACAACGCTACCATGGTTGTCATACATGTCAGACAAAGCCTTGGAAATGTTTCATGACCGATAATTTCCTCGCATGTTGGGCTCAAAACACAGTACCTGCATGTATTCACAAAATGCTCTTAGCGGTAGGGGCAAACGAATCTTGAAAGGGTTGTCCATTTTCAGAAGACTAGACTGATTTCAACCTTGATATACGTTATCATTTATTTTGAGGTCTTTTAAAAAAATAAATGTTTATCTAGCTGTAAAGGTCGGTTTAAATAGTTCACAATTACAATTTTTTTGAAAATTATAGCTTTTTATCAATTGTTATACATACCATGTTACAATTATTAAAAAAACCCAATATAATTATTAGCAAAACAGTTAAAATGACAAATCATTAATGTCAGTTGAAAAGCAGTTTGCATTTTTAAGTAAGTGCTGTTGATGGAGTGCTTGAGATCTGATGTGCCATAAAATCAATGTTCAGTCAGTGTAAAATCAGTGGTTGGTAATTGACAGTTTTATTTCATGCAAATGGCCCTATTAAGTGCATAGACGTAACATGTAACTGGGTAAAGCCAATTCAAGTCAAACATTCATGTCATAATTTTCTACTTTTAGCTCATTTAATGTTATAAAAATATCTGCCAGAAAGCCAGCCTTTGGCCCTCTGTCGTTTCTTGAAGAATCCATGTGGGGCAAACAGCCATGTTTGGGAGAGTAATTGTAGGGCCCACCTTCATGTTTGGAAGAGTCCATATACTAATCTCACTATAACGCTTGTATTTCAGGAGCGTTCGTGTTCCCTTTTGTGCTGATGTTGTTCCTGCTTGGTCTGCCTCTCATGTTCCTGGAGCTAGCGCTTGGCCAGTACGCTGGCCTCGGGCCATCCGTCGTGTTTGGGAGAATCTGCCCTCTCTTACATGGTATGTGAAGGTAGTTAGGCTGAAAGTTGCAAGGTGATAATCTGTATTAAAGAGATCAAAATGAATCCTTTTATGAGTTTGAATTAAAAAAAAATGACTTGACTTACCAAATTTACAGATATATGCATTTCTAGATGTAAGAGTTACTTTTAATTTTCATATTGTGATGTAACATATTTGATATGGGAGTTTTCATTGGCTGCAAACTAGATTTATAAGTCTGAAATCTTTTTTAGAATGATTTTGAGGAATTTATCAGATAAAATTGCATCAGTAAGTGTGTAATGAAACAAAATTAATCATGTGCAAAGATGTCATATTTGATAGGATCCTGGTGATAATTGCCGTATGTACTGATATATATATATATCATGTTCTACTTATTGTCATGTTCTAATTTTTTACATTAAAAATTGATTTTATTTGTACAGGCCTTGGATATGGAATGATCTTCATCTCAGCTGTGGTTTCCCTGTACTACACATGCATCATTGCCTGGTGTATACTCTACCTGGTAATGTCCTTCCGTAGTGAGCTTCTGTGGGAACGCTGTCATCCAGAGTGGGCAAGACCAGGTAACGAACAGATGACTGATATAGTTTATTATCCCTTTGAGAAAATAAGCAATAAAGGTGCCCGTTGTTAACTGAACTTAATCAAGTCCTTCTTGGGTCCTCCTCTTATTAATTACCACTTTGAGAAAATAAGCAATAAAGTTGCAAAATTGCCTGTTGTTAATGGTAGTCCTTCTTTGGTGAACTTTAGTTTGAGCGCTGTCATGCTGAATAGGAAAGACCAGGTTATGGGTGGCTGTTATAGTTACTATCCATTTGAGAAAATAAGCGATAAAGTTGCAAAATTGCCTATTGTTAATGGTAATCCTTCTTTAGTGAACTTAAGTTTGAGCGCTGTCATGCTGAATAGGAAAGACCAGGTTATGGGTGGCTGTTTTAGTTACTATCCATTTGAGAAAATAAGCGATAAAGTTGCAAAATTGCCTATTGTTAATGGTAATCCTTCTTTAGTGAACTTAAGTTTGAGCGCTGTCATGCTGAATAGGAAAGACCAGGTTATGGGTGGCTTTTATAGTTATTATCCATTTGAGAAAATAAGCAATAAAGTTGCCAAATTGCCTGTTGTTAATGGTAATCCTTCTTTAGTGAACTTAAGTTTGAGCGCTGTCATACTGAATAGGAAAGACCTGGCCCCAATATCACGAAAATACTTAAGTCAAATCTGAAACTCAGTCTCAACACATTTCACCACATAGCATTAAAATTCATTAAAAATCATATATGTTTTTTACAGTTTTATATTCGCATTTTATCATAGAATATGCTGATAAAAGCCTTTGGTCGAATTCCAAGGTAAATATATACTTCCACCAAAAATGTATTTGAGTACAATTCTGTATTCTTTATAAAATACTCAAGTATCTTTTTTGCTCTAGAATTAGTTTTCTTTGAAATATTGACAAAATCTTTTTATCTACATATTCTATGAGAAATTGCGTTTTCAAAAAGTATAAAACATACAAGATTTTAAGGAATACTATGCTTTTATATGGTGGAATGAGTTGAAACTGAGTTTGAGATTTAACTTAAGTATTTTCGTGATATTGGGGCCAGGTTATGGGTGGCTGTTATAGTTATTATCCATTTGAGAAAATAAGCAACAAAGTTGTGTATTTGCTTGTTGTATACTTGACCTTATTATGTCCTTGGGTGAACATCAAGCACTGTCATCCTGAGTAGGTGGGACCAGGTAACAAACTGTTGGTGGATATAGTTTATCATCCCAAGATTTCAAAAGTTGCGTAATTGTCTGTTGTATACTTGACCTCATTATGTCCTCCTGTGTTGAACTTGAGTTGGAGCGCTGTCATCCCGAGTGGGCGAGACCAGGTAACCAATGGCCAAAATGTTCTTTACCCCTTTGAGAAAACAAGTTGCTTGATTGCCTGTTGTATACTTTATCTCATACCGTCCTGGGGGAAACTTAGTTGGGACGCTATCATACAGAGTAGGTGAGACCAGGTAATATTTGGCTGATACAAAGTGAACTTTACTCATTTTATATAAAACTTCAATCATAGCTTGATTTATACTCACGCTATAATGTCTAGTCTGGTGTGAAATATTAAAAATATATTTTTATTGCAAGAAATCACAGTCTACTGCTTTGTTATGTCATTCATCAGTAAAATGCAGCCATAGACCAAACTATTTCATGTTATCAATTAATTTTGTACTTAAAATCAACTCACCTGTTAGGGAGGAGATCGTTATGTGGTTTCTTCACAACCATGATGCAATACTTCAAGGAAATTTACTGCAATAGTAAATTTTTTCATTTATTTGATTGTTTTTAAAAAGTTGTTGGGAAATCAACATGAGTTTATGATTATTCAAAAATACAGTGACACATTACTGTAACCTCTAAATGTGCCACTTATGTGGGTTTCTACCAAGGAAACAGACTCAAGTGAGATTTTGTAAACAGTAGTCGATATAAGCACATTCCCGCAAGCTTGCACTGTAATAATGCTTTGTGTCTTGTTCGAATTCTGGAATTTATATAACAAGGCTTTATGAAAATCCTGATAACAAGCAATAGTGTATCAATCCTAACTTGTTCATCCAAAAATTTGATAAGCTTTCATCATGATCCAACTTGTCTGCATAAACTAAGAATGCCGTTTGACCATGTTTGTATGTTTTCATTTCAGGATGCTACAGTTATTTGTCAGCTGACGAATGCCAGGCAACGCAGGGATCTTTTTTCTTCAACAACACTTGTTTTGACCAGAACCAAACCGATCTTCTGGGACTGAGAAACATTACGTTTAAGAAGCATGCACCCGCACAAGACTATTTTGAGTAAGAAGAAATGTTTTATCAAATTTTGAGATAAGTGGAATTACAGATGTTTTAAACACCATATGATGAGGCAAGGCAAAGCAAACATGACCGGAAACCATATGTGTGGAACACCCAAATTATATAGGATGCTGTCTTTTCTTATTTTTTTGAGAGTTTTTCTTCTATGATTAAGCCTTATAATGGTCAAAACTGCACTTAGCCCTATTTAGCCATGGAAACAATTTAAAGTTGAATAGTGTTATAAATAGACCATGCAATTCCAGCTACATGTTGGAAGACTGACACAAAATAGCTTTACATCACATGATGAAATTTGTACCGTTAAAAGATTGCAGTCGACACATAATACATTGATCGATGTAACTGTATGTCCTAAATTTAACTTCATAAAACTAAACTGACCAATGGAAAACCAAATAAACACACATGACCAGTGGTTTGAATATTAACTTAAACTTTTCAGTCAGCTAATGTCAAGATGAAGCGCCATGTCCACTACCAGTGCATAAGCAAGCATGTATCGGGTAATCGAATAGCCAAGTTTTACTATCTAGTGTTCTTGGTTTGATATTGCACAAGCCTAAGCAACACTTACTCACATTTACACTTCTATTTAATGAGTGTGCAAGTCAAAATACAAAACCTGGTATAAACGAAACTTAATATGTATTTCAGGGTTGGTGTGTTGAACATGTCAGACGGTATTGAGCACTTGGGGATGCCGCAGTGGCCCATCGTTATCTGTCTGGCTGTGGCCTGGGGCATGACCTTCCTGGCCCTCAGCAAGGGAGTCAAGTCCACCGGCAAGGTATGCTTGTTGTTCATGACATTTAAGGACATTTATTCATTTATTTGGAATAAAATGATGATTTAAATGTTTGTCGTCCATTTTATTATTGAATACAGGACACACTTTAACCAAAAGTATAATATTAAACATGCACTTATTGATTTTATATAGTAAATGTATTACTGACATTCAGATTGTTTTAAATGTTAATGCCAATTTGATTAGAAATCTGATTCTTGTCAAAGCTGATCAATGAGAGGCATATCCTTGTCAGATGTAACAGTAGTCTGTACTGGGACTATGTATTTTCTGGATACATCAATGTTCAGTTGGAAAAAGGATTCACTCATTCTGTTCAACTCATCAATGCAAAATACAATGCTAAAACAGCAGCTCTATTGTACAGAATTGGTATCGTTTTCATACAGGGTGTTCATGTGTCAGCTTTTTCTTGGCAAGAAAGTAGTTAATGACATTGATTTATAATCAAGGATTTATAATCAAGGATTTGCATTCTGAAAGAAACAGATGTCAGTTTATATGTAAATAAATGTCTGAGATTTCAAAAATAACATTCCATAGTTGTCTGTGTCCTTAATGCATGCCAACATCTACGTTGTTATCAATTCTGCATACACAATATATAATAAGAAGTGTTTTAAGCTGCTTAGGTTTTTATATCCAATCTGAGTCTGCAGTATAAATATTCATAATACTCTTTAGCAAAACTCGTGGTAGGTGTTGCAGCCTTTGTATAATAAAAAAGAAGAAGATAAATTCATAGTTGAACTTTTGTAAACATTGACCGTTCAATAATCCTTTTCCTAGTGTTATCCAGACCAAAAGATTAACTTACTTTATGAAAATGGCTGTTGTTAGTTTAGATATTTTTGTTCTGCTTGCCTTGACATGAAGAGCAACAATCAGAAATAGGTCCAAAAAGTAATGACTTGATCCAGAAATATGATGCCATTGTTTATTGTGACATTTAAACATGGGCCTATACATTTACAAGCTTTAATATACCTTTTTGAGCTTTTTACTGTCCTTGTTATGTAAAGTAAATATGATGCTAAAAACTGACAAATTCAAAAAATCAAGGTTAAAACCATTCTGCTTGTTTGGGATCACCTGTATAAGACTCCCTGTGATTGACCTCATGACCATGACCACTTCAGGTTGTATACTTCACGGCCCTGTTCCCGTACGTCGTGCTGCTGATCCTGTTTTTCCGTGGAATCACACTACCAGGAGCGAAGGAGGGAATTCTGTATTACATTACACCCAGATTTGAACGCCTTGGCAGTGCTAAGGTTAGTGGGCCACATATTTGTGTAAATTATTTTCCTGAAAGCAATTCTGTGACATTTGTCTGAAAGATGATCAATGAGACAAGTGAAATAGAGAAAATCCAAAGATTAAATTTAGCCATGCTTATTGTTAGTGTTACGATCTATGAGCACCAGTATTTATAATTATATATGTATTAAATTATCTTCCCAAAGAGTTAACATTGTATGTGAAACTCAATTACAGATAGGCATGCGATAAGATTTATGTGTCTATTCTAGGTGTTATCTAACACAATAGAATATAGTTTTTTACCAAAGGGTCTGAATTTGTTCAAAGAATTAATATCAATATCCCATACTTGACATTCCAGGTGTGGTCAGATGCAGCTGCCCAGATTTTCTTTGCCCTGTCTCCAGCCTGGGGTGGGCTGATCACCCTCTCTAGTTACAACAAGTTCCACAACAACTGCTTGAAGTAAGGCCACTGTTGTTTTCTTCAGGTGTTGTTAATTAGTGATAACTGATGACCTGCAGCCGCCTCTGTAAAACTGGGTGATTCTTTGATTTGGCCAAAGTTAACCAAATGTTAATTGATCAGTCTATGAAAATCCAATAGATTCTTGAAACCAATTAAACAATTTAAATGTGCAAATTAGCCTGTGGACAACTTATCAAGTTTTAAACAATTGACTGAAACATGATACAGTAAATATTTTTTTAGCATACTTATAATACTCAGGTATGTTTTAAAGCTGTACACCATCATTGATTAGGAGATGATAGATTGAACAACTGATCAACATGTAGGTCAAAAGGTACATGTTTTAATTTAAAGGCTTATTTGGTTATGTTTAAGTAGATCTGAATAGAATTTCCAGTCATTTACTGAATTCTTTAATACAAGCAGAAAATAACAGAAATGTAAGATTTAATAGAGTAATTAAAGGGTTTTTTATGATGCCAGGAATTTAAGGTGATTATTATTCAAATTATTCTGGGATTTAAAATTAATAACTGTTTTGTTATTGAAAGAATAAAGAAAAACTTGATCCCTGTAACATTTCATTTCTGATAAGCAAGTATAAAGCAAATAAGAGATTCAATACCTGCTATACATTTTTACATAAGCATAAAAAAGCTTCATATAATGTCAATTTGAAAAGAAGAAATCAAGAATGAGAGTTTTTGAGAACTTGAGACTATTATAAAGATTTTTTTGCTTGGACAGTTGCATCAAAAATAGAAGGAAGTAACCTTGATATAAATAGAAAGGACTTTTTGGGGAAAAAAGTGTCCCTTGACCCTGCTTATGGCATGAATCCCCAATACTCAACACACCCCAAATTACTTTTCAGTATTCACAATTATCAGCTGTAAGATGGGTTACTTTTGTGGGGCAGGGCATATGTCTGAATCTTATAAATACAGTAATCTGTCAAAAAAAATCCTCATTGAAAACTGTTATTTTAAGCTTGTCTGCTCGATGAGTGATTGAAACTGTTTGTCATGCTCTTGCCTTGCAAATGTTTATTGTTTATGAACAGTTATGATGTTGACTTGGCTGCTCAACAAAAACATGTTTAGACAGGAAAAATTTCTTTTTTTATTGAAAAATAAAGTTGCAGTTCTACCCAATTGATTTGAGATGAATGATATTTACACAAATGTTGATTGAATTTCAATCAGCGTTAAGATAAGAAAAAAAAGTAATTTGCTCGACATCTTACGAATCTGAATCCAATAAAGCATCCTTAAACTGTGCTAATGGATTTTAACAACACAGGGCGCAAAAACCAGCAGAATGTATGATGGCCATAAAGCATCCATTAACAGGTAGTGTGAAACTCCTCAAAAATTCATTTTAAAATCATTAGAAAATGTTCTAATTTTTTTCCCAGTCTGGACCACTTCTCACCAAGCCATGTTTTTTTTCAAATAAAGAGACATGGGCGGGCAAGTATGATAATATTTAAGAGTTTTTTTTTATTTACTTCATATGTTTCTCCTTTTACCTAATAAATGGAATCATATTTGGTTTGAAGTTGATGGGTGCTTGAAACAGGTGGTACATCTATTTCCACGTAATTCTAGTACATTAGTGTACAGTTGACTTATTTCTTGTTTGGGTATAAAAACCAGTCAAGGTTCTTAATTTTTGCCAGTTTTGCTTCTAGAATAAAAAAAATTGGTTATTTTTGGTTTGACAATGAAGAGTGCTCATGGCACTCTAAATCCCATTACACTGGAATTGTAGTTCTGATGTCTGTTTTCAGGGACACGATGATTGTGGGATTTGGCAACATCTGTACAAGTTTGTTTGCTGGATTCGTTATCTTTGCTATCATCGGCTACCTGTCCCACGAACTAAATATGCCCATTGATAAAGTGGTTGAGGAAGGTATGGTTTTGTTGATTTTTTCAGCTGCTTTTAAATGCAATCACATGAAAAAAATTCTTACTGCTTTTCCTAATTTAAGTTAGCTTTGGTCCTTTTCCTAACTAAGTATATCATTAGTCTATATTTTTTCAAAAACAGTTCATTTTACACACTTCATACTTTTTAGCTCACCTGAGCACAAAGTGCTCAAGGTGAGCTGTTGTGATCGGTCTATGTCCGGCGTCTGTCGTCCGTCAACAATTGGTTATAATCATCATCTTCTCATGAACCCCTTGGACAATTTTAATGAAACTTCATAGGAATGATCCTTGGTTAGTGCTTTTTCAAAATTGTTCAAAGAAATGAATTCCATGCAGAACTGGTTGCCATGGCAACCTCAAGGAAAAATGTCATCAATTGGTTATAATCATCATCTTCTCCTAAACCGCTTGGACAATTTTAATGAAACTTCATAGTGATCCTTGGTTGGTGCTTTTTCAAAATTGTTCAAAGAAATGATTTCCATGCAGAACTCTTGTAGCCATGGCAACCTAAAGGAAAAATTACAAAACTTGTTTTGGCAAATACTGTTAGGCCTAGTGCTTAAATATTTGGTGTGTAACATTGTCTATTGGTTATCTACCATGTTTATTCAAATTCACCCCGTGAGTTACAAGTTCATTATAAATACAATTTGTTAAAATTTGATGGTTATGTAAAGTTTACTCTAGAAACAAGGGCAGCAAGTCTTGCTACATGGTCTCCCTTTTTGTTGGAGATTCCACTACTTTCCATTTTTAGTAACAAGGGAATAGATTTTATTTAAATTTTATCAAGTCTTCAACATAGTCACTTCTAAGGTAATTATTGTTGATTTTTTAGGTTCATAGATTCAAATAATTATTATACACTTTATTCTTTAGAAGAAATTTCATTTTTACTTAATGATAAATTTAATAATCAGACTTTTCCATTGAACTTCATGTAGATTATTGTAAACTTCATGTAGATTATTCTAAGCTACAATCTTAATTTCTGTGTGGATAGTGAATAAGCCTTATATAAAGAAAAAATAATATTTGAAGGAAGGTGATGTTGTCCTAGATGGAAGAAGTGATAATATTAGCTGAGGATGTTGAATGTGTTCTGAAATTTGAGTTTTAGAGCTTAAGGCAGTTTATTGATTTTATTGGATGGTGCACTGTTTGTTGTTTGTGTATCTGTACTAAAAGTTATTTCAGTGTGCAAGCGATTTAACATAGTTTTGTCAGTGTGCAGGCAATTGAAGGAAGTCCTGTCAGTGTGCAGGCAATTGAAGAAAGTCTTGTCAATGTGCAGGCAACTGTACCAAGTGCTGTCAGTGTGCAGTCAATTATCAAGTCCTGTCAGTGTGCAGGCAACTGAACAAAGTCCTGTCAGTGTGCAGGTATGAGAATCAAATTCTGTCAGTGTGCAGTCAACCATCCAGTCCTGTCAGTGTGCAGGCAACTGAACTAAATCCTGTCAGTGTGCAGTCAATCAACAAGTCCTGTCAGTGTGCAGGAATCTGTGACAAGTCCTGTCAGTGTGCAGGCAACTGTGACAAGTCCTGTCAGTGTGCAGGCAACTGTGACAAGTCCTGTCAGTGATCATCCAGGCAACATGTTTGATAAGTATGTTTTTCAATATTCTTTGAGAACAAATATCAAGCTATATTGATTACAAAGGTAAAACTCTTTTACTCAGGTGAGCGATTTAGGGCCATCATGGCCCTCTTGTATGTAAAAATAAACCACTTATTAATATCTTTTATTTTGAAATAAATTTTTTTTGAAATTGACTGGAGTTTAGAAAAAACTTTGGTTGCTGTATGAATACCAAGCCCTGGGCACATATTAAGTACCGGTAATGTCTTGAGACTCAAGACTCGAAACTGCCTTGATTTCATTATAGAATTGCTACTTGAAGCCCAATAATGGTAAACATGTGTGCATGCATTTAAAATAGTCTCAAACTCAGACTTAAGTCATTTGTTAATACTGGCCCAGCTCTCATAGTTTATTCCCCAATGATTTATTTATAACCAAGACATACATATATTAAAGCTTTACAGTTGATAAATGATGATATTCACTTAACCTCTTTAAATCTGTGATCAAATGGGTCTTGTAACTTGATCATAGAACTAAAATTGGCATGAATAGAATACACATAAATAACATCCTACAGCATAAATGTCCGAGAACTAGGATGATGCATTAGAGCTTACAAGTAATGCTTCGACTCTTCTCAGTGTTTCAAAAATGTCTTCAATGTGTTTGCTGTGTTCCCTGCAAAGACAGAAATGTATTGTCTATAAATACACCGAGGGAAATAAATTGATACTCAAGATAGCATTGAGGTTTTAATTATGTTGCAACATCAGCCCTTTACAAGGTTGTTATGGTGTTTGTTTTAACACACTGGAGGATTTCAATACATCATTATGGAAAATTGCCTTCAGATGTCCTGCATCTATAGGCAGAATGATGACATTTTGTTCTGATAGGAATACATGATAGGAAACAGCTGCAGTATCTCTGTCCGGGTTTTAAGCCAATGCCAGTTTGTAAAGGTTACTCTGCTGTTTTGTAGTGTTTTAAATGTTTCAGGTTTTAACCTCTCAAGAAATGTACTTTGTTTGTTTATGGTACAAAAGGCAGTAAAATGAAAACAAATCATGTAGAATAGTCCCTATATCAAAACCAAACTTTGCATGGGTTGACATTACCTTCATATCTATATGTCCATTTGGACAAGTATACAGAGGAAATCTACTGGCCTTGATCATAAGTTTATTCCCAGGTCTACACATTTGTCTTTTTTCACTTTCTTTCACTGTTTTTTCTCATCTTTCTCAACCCCATTTTCATAAAGCTGAATTACTGCCAGCAGAAAAAACATGTAAAAATCATGACCAATATCATGTCTTGAAATATTATTCTGTGATATTTGTTTGTATTTTTTTATTATCAGTTTTAAGTGACCTCAATGTTTTCGCAAAAAAACAAAAAACAATCTGTATAAATTTTATATTAAAGTGCAACAATGTTTTTTTTGTGACTACTAATTTTTTTGCATGTAAGCGGATACAAAAAAATCACATTTGAAAGAGGTGATGCATTAACATTCCATGAACCCGACATTATATTGATATAAAGTTATGTGTGAAGGAACTGGAGTGTTTAGCCAAACTCAATTTATATCATTATGAAAACTCAAACTATTTATACAAAATGTTTCTACCCCAGGTGCTGGTCTGGCGTTTATCGTTTACCCGGACGTAGTGACCAGGCTGCCTATATCCCCTCTGTGGGCCATACTGTTCTTTGTCATGATGATTACTCTTGGAATGGGTTCGGAGGTAAGGGGTGTAAACTGGAACTTAGAAAAGACCTTGCCATATAATGCCTATATTCAATCATCCGGTTTGTAAGTTTATTCAAGTTCCTTTTGTTTAGGAGATACACATACTTACTTTGAGGGTTAACATTATGAATACCGTAAATGACTGGGTATAAGACGATAAGGGGTATTAGACGCAGTCAAAAAAATCCGTGAAAAATCTGAGAAAAAAACGTTTAATCTATGTTTTGGGTTAAAGGGCGCATAGAAAATATGTCAAAAACGTCTGTCAATTTCGGCCACCATGTTTGTTGACAGTGACGAAAAATATTTTTTTCGTGAAAATGGCGATGGTTGTCTTTAAAACCATACAATGATAATGCAAAAGGGGTTTCATTTTAATTTGTTTTATGTTAGGAAAGGTACTTAAAAGAACTGATTGTGACCATTTGTTTCTGGGGGTGCCTTTTATGAAAATATTTAAGATTTCTTTTTGACAGTATATCGTAAACGATAACCTGTGGAGAATGAAGTTAAGTTATGCATACTGTAAACCTTATATTGTACGGGTTTGTTCTCAAAATGTCAACACCTACAGAAAAGAATAAAGTTGCGTAAATGTGTGAAAAAAAACAAGACCATTATCGCATCAATTTCAAGTATTGGTATGTTAAACAGAACAAAAGGCAATGCGGGTTTTTCACACCTTATCATACAACTGACAAAAAATATTTTGACATTGCGAAACTTTGCTTTTTATATGCATGTTTAATTATTGTTCGATTCAATTCATTATTCAAAATAATATTGAATAACTTAATAAAAAAAATAATTTTGTTTAAATTATTATTGTCTTACGATATACTTTATCCCGATCTTCAACTGCCGTTTTAACCCGTATATACTCGATCACTACGATAACTAGGAAATGGAAACCTTATTCCCTCTCCAATTTGCCTTGTTTGAAACATGCACAACTGCTGTCTAGGACACCATACCATCACTGAGAGAAGAGACAATCATTAGTCATAATCTCAACAAATATTAAAACAGTATATATCCATTCCAGTTCGCCCTGTTGGAGACGTGCATGACTGCTGTCCAGGACACAATGCCTTCTTTGAGAGAAAAGAAGACCTGGGTTGTCCTCTGTGTTTCCATTCTCGGCTTCCTGGGAGGGCTGGCCGTAACATGCCAGGTGAGCGAATTTTTACAAGATGAACGATAGTTACAATTTATTGTAATTGTTTTCACATTTGTTTGATTCTGAAGAACAAATGGTCAATGCAGAGTCTTTCATGTTTTTATTGATAAATGCAAAACAGTTAATCAAAAAATTTATATAAACCAGAATCATAATTGAAATTGGTACACATTTACCTGGTAAAATTACTAAAATCTTCTTTTTAAAATGTTTCCTGTGATAATTTACATAACATACATGTTTATATTTATAGCACGTTAAAAAATGCCACAAAGTCTGTTGATGTTAATACCTTTTTAATTGCAAGTGTAAGCTTTTTTTATGCCCCCAAAGGTGTGCATATTAAAATCGTGCTGTCCGTGTGTGCATCTTGTCAGGACTGTAACTTTTCTGATATGGACAGATTTTAGAATAATTTGACACATGTGTTTGACATACCAAGATGATGTGTCGCGCACAAGACCCGTGTCCCTACCTCTAAGGTCAAGGTCACACTTAGTGTTTGTTAAGTATGGAATGCTGGATATTAGGACATGCAAGTATAGTTGGTCATGTCTGGGCTGAAACGTTGTCATGCAAATGATAAATTACTTAGATTCGGGGGGCATTTGTCACAAACTGTGACAGCTCTTGTTACAATAAGAGGTCTTAAGTTGGGTACCTACATGGATTGATGAATGTTTACACCATATTTATCAATGATATAATTGATTGGTGAAAAAAGGAACACCATACCTACCATCAATGATATTATTAGTTCATGAAAAAGTACCCTAACTTCCACCATAATAATTTAAAGCATATAGACTTTTCTCAATGTATCATTTATGAAATAAAGATTATTACAAAGTTCTGCAGGTTTATTTAATTTCAAATATGACTGCGATTAATTTTGATGTAGTAGTACATAATACTGAACTTGCATTTGCTATTAATGCATGAATTAATGCAACATTATTAGAATGTAAATTACATCTTTTAAATTATTAAGCAATTTACCAGTAATCTTTTTTTAAGTTAAATAGAAAAGTGAGGGCTGTCTCTTGTATGGTAAGTGTGCAAAATGTCATCATAAAGCACTTGGATACATTGAAAGTGAAATCTTGTGCAAATTAAGAATGAATATTTCTAAACACCATTGTATTAAAAAGTGTTTTGCCAATACAGTGTCATGTTTGGTCTCTTGCAAAGACAAATGCTAATAAAATCCCACATCCTTTGTACTTCATGCCTTAACTAAATGCCCATATATGTACGAAATCAAGTGCTATATGTTACCTTTCAGACATTATGTGCAAATGACTTCCAGCTTTTATCAGCCCTAAAAAAAAATCACTATTTTTGCTCTTTTACCATCCTTGACTGGTGGGTCAGACGTGTTTCATGAACTCTTGAAGATTTGTATATAGCAGAGCATTATAAAACCAATTCATTTGCACACCAAGTGCTCCTTAAAGCTATTTACATTTGTATGACTTATGATGCATTTCTACCCATCAAGACATGTTTTGTTTTCAGGGGGGTATCTTTGTGCTACAGTTGATGGACTCCTATGTATCAAGTTGGTCCGTGTTTGTTATGGCTGCAACAGAGAGCTGCCTCTTTGGATGGATCTATGGTAAGTTTTACCACAAACAAGGAAAACAGTGGAGTGTCAGTGACAACCTCATGTTTGATGTGTTAGACTAACCCATACAAAATAATAAGTAATGCATGATTTGATGTGAATATGTTATTTCTTTAAAGTGGCTTTGTCCTTAAAATGTGGACATTATTGCTTTAGTTTAAATCAGCTCAAGTCCAAAAGACCAGTTGAGCATTTTTTGCACATAATACGTCGAGCATCCTTAATTTCTTGACTTAATATGTTTCTGTTCCTATTTTATTTCAGTCATAGAGTGGTAAATCATTTCACATATAAATTTCCAACCCATACTTAAATCAAGTATATATTCCTGCATAGAAAGAACTTTGTAAACCAAAGAAAAAACACCTGTGTTTGTGTCGTGCATTTAAATGTTAGAATTCATGTCTGGTATGCATGTTGCAGGAGACATACCATAAATGTTTACATGGCTTTTAATGTTATCCATGTCAGAGATGAATGTTATGCCAAACCTTTGTATCATGAATGTTACCCTTTGCTTTTACAGTCAAATATGTCACAGTGTTAATTGAGAGCCAATTGTTCAATTGTTTTTGTTTAAAGTTACTTTGTAGCTTTATTTATTCTATGACAGTATGACCCATACAGTTGTATTAAAATGAATAAAAAGTCAATATAAAAACTTATTCAATCAGCATGAAAGTAATAATTGAAAATACTTCTTTCAGGGGTTCTTTAGGTTAATCAAGAGCTTTAAAACTTCAGGCTGTTGTTAAGTTGTAAAAATTGTTTTTTGCTCCGACATTTGCATCCAAAATAACTTGAAATGAATATAAATGACTTTAGAAACAATTACAAAAGGGTTGTAAGTCCCTTTGCCCTGCTTTGGGCATGAAACCCTGCATTTCAAACAGAACCCAGGCTATTTTTCAGCATTGACAATTATCAGCTATTAGCACTCCTGTTATTAAATATTGTCACTCATTGCAATTTTATCATTTTGAAGTCATCTTCTCCATTTTATGCTTTTAATAGTTTTTTTCTCAGCATTATCTTATTGATCATTTTTCAAATCTGTTTGTCTTAAAATATCTTGTACTTCTCAGGAATTCTTAAACCATTTTTTATGAAATCAAGCAACATCAAATTCCATGTTTTGATATCTTCATGACATGAAGAAGGCTTCATTACTGGATGGCAAATTTCTGTATAAATTAGATTGTCTTGTATGCTAGATTGATCTGTTATCATTCTGTAGAATGTTGGAGATTTCGGAACATGTTGTCTCGCAAGCAATTGTTTGTTTATATGGACTGTTAATCTAAAGATTTGCAAATATTTATATTCCAGTTTCCACTATTTGAAAGATAATAGTTAGAAGACTTCTTCACCTTCGGGGGCATATTAAAATCGCACCGTCCGTCCGTCCGACTCAATAACTCAGAATATTATGGACAGATTTTTAAATAACTTGCCACATGTGTTCGCCATATGGAATGCTGCATATAAGGACATAGAGTATAGGTTGTTGTGTCCGGGCTGTAACTTTCCTTTGTATGGACAGATTTTAAAATAACTTGGCACATGTGTTCGGCATACCAAGACGACGTGTGGCGTGCAAGATCCGTGTCCCTATTTCTTAGGTCAAGGTCACACTTAGTGTTTATTCACAATGGAATGCTGGCTCTATATCAGATAAATGGAAAAAATAACGTCCGTCACTATGAAATTATGAGATTCTCATTTAAGCACTACACGCTTAACTGTAAAAAGCATCTAATGAAAATAATAGTGTCAAAATAACGTTACAACTGGTTTATTAATTAAAGAATTAATCGGAAGTTACTTTTGACATTTTTGTTTCACAAAATCGAGTCAAGCATAACATCCGGAAACACACATTCTGTCAAATAATAACAGACGTTTATATTTGGTGAAATTTGGTGGTTTTACTCTGAATAACGTATATTTTCTATCAACAGTTGAAATTTATTTAATACACACAGAATACCTGTGCATCCGATAACATTAAAAACTTACAAACTGTTTTTTTTATTAAAAAAACATATTCGGAAGTAACGTTTGACATTTTGGTTTCAGACGATCGAGTCAAGCGTAACTTCCGGAACGAAAAATTCTGTCAAATAATAACAGGCGTTTATGATTGGTTAAATGTCGTGGTCATGCTCTGATTAAAACGTAGAATTTCTGATTACAATGGGAATTTAAGTAAGGCACAAGCAATACCTATGCATCAGATAATATTTATAACTTAAAATTCCACTAAAACGGGTACGTGTCACGCCAGTTATGATCATGAAATCAAGCAAAATGTTTGACCGACTCACGGTTTCTCTCGCAAATGTCCTCCTCGTGGTAGCTATGCAATTTTCGATGACGTAGTACGCAAACGGTGTCCATGAGGATACAATACAGGGTAATAAACGCGCGGGCACTGTTCTACTTTCCTCGATAGAACGAAATGAACGGACGTTACGGAATTGACCGACAGGCGATATAGCCGACAAAATTATATATTATTAACAAACACAACAAAAATGGCCGTTATCTTGACCGACAGAGTAACTGCCATAACGCATTTTTATTAACCCCTTTTACTTCAGTTATTCTTGTTAATATATCATAAAAAACACATTATAAAACGTAAAAAACATTATTGTTGTAAGATAGAAACTTACAATATTTGTGAATGTATCTAAGGGAAAGTATGGTCAGTTTTGACATGGGACCTGCATTTCTCACTATAAGGAAGCTTAAAAACTATGACCATTTGCCTCAAAAATATTAATGTGCTATACTAACTAACACTATTACAAACATTTTATCACAGGTATCTTTTTGTTTTAAGTTATAAACTAACATGCTCACACTTTTCAGTTTATTCAATGAACAAAACAAATATTCTAAAAAAACCGACATAGAGTATAGGTTATCGTGTCCGGGGCTGTAACTTTCCCTTGTATGGACAGATTTTAAGATAACTTGCCACATGTGTTCAACATACCAAGACAACGTGTCGCATGCAAGAACCGTGTCCCTACCTCTAAGGTCAAGGTCACACTTAGGTGTTTATTCACAATGGAATGCTGCATATAATGACATAGAGTATAGATTGTCGTGTCAGGGCTGTAACTTTTTCTTGTATGGACAGATTTTAAAATAACTTGCCACATGTGTTCGGCATACCAAGACGACGTGTCGCGTGCAAGATCCTTGTCCCTATTTCTTAGTTCAAGGTCACACTTAAATGTTTATTCACAATGGAATGCTGCATATAACGACATAGAGTATAGATTGTCATGTCCGGGCTGTAACTTTCCCTTGTATGGACAGATTATAAAATAACTTGGCACATGTGTTTGAATTACCAAGACGATGTGTCGGGTGCAAGACCCGTGTCCCTACCTCTAAGGTCAAGGTCACACTTAGTGATTATTCACAATGGAATGCTGCATATAAGGACATAGAGTATAGGTTGTCGTGTCCGGGCTGTAACTTTCTCTTGTATGGACAGAATTTAAAATAACTTGCCACATGTGTTCGACATACCAAGACAACGTGTCGCATGCAAGAACTGTGTCCCTTCCTCTAAGGTCAAGGTCACACTTAGGTGTTTATTCCCAATGGAGTGCTGCATATAAGGATACAGAGTATTGGTTGTTATGTCCGGGCTGTAACTTTTTCTTTTATGGGCAGATTTTAAAATTACTTGCCACATGTGTTCGACATACCAAGACGACGTGTCACGTACAAGACCCATGTCCCTACCTCTAAGGTGAAAGATACACTTTGTGTTTATTCACAATGGAATGCTGAATATAAGGACATAAGAATGTAGGTTGTCAATTATGGGTGGTATTTTTTTATGTTCAGAGGCAATTTAAAATAACTTGCCATATGTATTTGTTTGATCTTTAACTTTTCATGTACTGACCTTGTTCATAGGTGAATGTCACATTCGGGGGCATTCGTCACATACTGTGACAGCTCTTGTTATGTTATTATTTTACTTTCATGATTATTTTAAAGCTGTTCAATGCTCTAAAAAGTTCCATAAAGATCTTACAAACATAAGTGCACGAGAGGATCAAATCTTTCCATCACCATAACCATTCTATAAGGTACTATCATCAGCCACTGTCTGTTGCTCAAGCGTAATTCTCCTGTGTATATTCCAGGTACAGAACGATTTTTACAGGACATTGAGATGATGATCGGAGACATGAGACGTTGGCGCTGGTTCTTCAAACTTTTCTGGCAGTACCTTTCACCGCTAACACTTGCTGTGAGTAAATGTTGGCTTGGTTTTGAAATCCTTTATTTTCATAGCTTGTCTGTTTTGGGAAAAAGTTGACGTAATGTTATAGCCTCGGTGTCCTTCAAAAATGTTAACCATTGTCTGTTACTGCTCACAATATTCACATGAAACCTTGTACACATGTTACCATTTAAATACACACATGCATAGCAATGCTATGGCTATTGTTAGCATCCTTGGCAAACTAAAAGAGAGGAATTAAACCCTGTGCTCTTGTTCAACTTAGATATAGTTTATGAGTAAAATATTGTATTATTGCAGAGCTATTGTTTGGCCAGTGGTTGAACCCTTGTTGCCTTCTATTATATAACTATTCTCTTGCAGTTTGTGTTCATCTTCAACATCATCCAGTACAAACCAATCAAGTATGATGAGTACTACTACCCTGCCTGGGCTGACGGTCTTGGGTGGCTACTCGCCCTTTTCCCGCTCGCATGGATTGTCGGCTCTATGATCTGGAAGGTCAGACAGCTTGACGCGCCAAATATGACTGTATTACAGGTAAGAATACAATGACATGGATGAAATATGACTGTATTACAGGTAAGAATACAATGACATGGATGTCTACTTAACACCCAAAAAATATGTATTGACTAAAAAAGCTACATCTACATGTTTTTTTTTTAAATTCTGTTTTGCATTTGTCCATTTTTTGATGACTTGGTACATGTAAGTACATGCAAATTATTTAAAGGCATTGGTTCTGAGCAAGCACTTGAATATATTAGTGTCGGCCCACCTAGTTACTTTTCTTGCTGACCCTTTGAACTGGATGTGGCAGGTCTACCTTCCAGCATTTACTAAGCTACTGGCAAACTGTTGTATCTGCTTGTTTTCCAAAACAGCAATTGTGGCTGGTCAGTAACAAACTCATAATTCATAATAAATGTGTATAATATTTCCTATTTCAGAAAGTGAAGTTTCTGCTGAAGCCAGCCCCAGAGTGGGGTCCATGCCACAAAATTCCCAAGTTTGATTTGACGGATATCCAGGGCAATGGGCAGGCCAAGAATATAGAAAACCCAAACTTTAGTAGTAACGATAGTGTAACTAGAATTTAATAGGCAGTGATGGCTTACCACAGAAGTAGCCTTACAAGATACCAGCATTAGTAGCAGGAGTGACGGCTTGAAACAGTTTCAAGGGAGACAATCAGAATCATGGTGTTGAAAAAAATATGAAATTGAAAGATTTAGCTGAAAGAATTAAGAATGTAATATTGTTGGTGTAAATGAAATGCATTGTTTCCGCAGTGCTGTTAAGAGGTATTATGATTAAGTTAAACTTAAGAGGTATAATGATTAAGTTAAACTTAAGAGGTATAATGATTAAGTTAAACTTGGGTTGATAACAAAAGCATTTTACCTACAAAAGCATTTTACCTTAAAGTAATTGGCTATAGTAACAGCAATTTACCTCAAATTGTGTTGATGTTAATTGTTATTGAAGAAATATTAATGTCTTGTTAAGACCTTTGATTTGAAAATGACAAATAAATTATGTTGGTTTTTGTGACCAAGTGTTGTGACCAAGATTTTCATGTTTAAAGAAACATTGCATTACATTTCAAATGAACTCTGAGAACAGGTATTGTGGTTTGTTTCCTTAGAAGGCAATAAAATGAAGTTTATTTTTGAAAAGTTAACAGGACCTTTAAAATAATGATTATACTTTCCCAAAATACAAGATCATAACTGTATGATCATTGCTTTCGGCCAAGTATAAGGCATAGATGACAAAAATAAAAACTAGAGAAATTAAGACATTGAACTATCAATTTGTCTCATGGTGTTCTAGTCGAATGATGGTATATTATTATAAGAATAATTGGAATGGATGAAAGGCTTTAATTAAACATAAACATTTATAAGGGCAGGGGCGAAGCTAGCAATACATAAGTTATTGTGTGTGTTACGTTAAAATGAAAGAACAATTATGAAAAAAATCACAAAAAAGAAAAGACTGGTGAATTAATGGGGTAAGGCTCTTGGTTCAGGAAACTATACTTAATATGCAAAATGGTCTGGCTTAGCCCCTGCAGGGGACTGATTGATTGTTGACAATGTTTCTAATGCTGTTTCTTCTTTGCTATATTCCTGCCTGAAATATTTTGAGAATAAGAATGTTGAGTGTAATGGATTGTAAAAGAAGGTTTTCATATTTTGGAAGGCTGTATTATTTACAATAGTTGAATTATGAAATTCATACAGCTCTCTCATCATAAATATAATAATGTTGAGACTATATACTTTTAATGCATTAAGAACTGTTATAGCTTGATTTGACAGAGACTTTGTTAATGTGTATCCAGTTTACATTTCTAACGTGCTAATTATAAAATGTGTGCTCAGAAAACGAATTTTTATGATGAAGTATGTTATTTGCTTTGTTTTATTAAGTCAAATGAAGTGCTCAAGCGTTTATGTTAAGTTGTTTTATGTGTTTTATTTCTGAGATTTTTTTGTAATTATAATTAAATTTTACTTTAATTTACTTGTCTACAAAGAGTGCTACAGTCAATAAAATAAATGAAACTTTGTTTCATAAAAACAGTATTTTTGTGATAAAATATTACATTTTTTGTTTCAATATTGCAGAAAAATGTAATCTTTATGAATTAAATACCAAAATATACTAGATTTTTAAAACATTATGCACAAAACATCACTCTTTCAGACGGAAGTTACTAATTTGTGTGACATTTTACCAATGTCCTGTAATTTATTCTCCCATTTTAAATCACTTTTTTGTGTATAGAATCTCATGAACTCATACCTTTACATTTAATTATATATATATTGTAAGATATACATATTTTATCTTAATTCGTAAGTGCTGAACTCAGATCAAGATTTCAATTTTTACTGTTGTTGTCACAGTTTTCCTTGTTGATTGTTTAATATACACTAAATGTTTACATTGTTTGTTAAAGCCTTACTGTGCTACTACCATGTCTTTTTATTAGACATTTTACCTATTTGTTAGTTTCTCGTTATATTGCAGGCGTTTGAATATGCATAAGAACCCATTTGTGAATTGGACAAATATCAGGGGTTGTCCCCGAGACTTAAGTATTTTAGCTAACATTTACTTCATGCACAGCTCAATTTACATGGTTACAAAATGTGAAAAATATCATGAGTACAAAAATATATACAAAAATGGTAGCTATAAAAGAAATGGAAGCCGGTGTTTTGAACAAAACCTACAAAAGCCTTGTTTATTTTATTTTTATTGATCTGAATTTTACTTTTAACAAATATTTTAGTTGTACAAGTTTCACGGATCTGATCAGTGTATATTTTATTTGTAAATACATGTTTACTTGCATCGAGTTATTGTGTATCAACTGTTTTTATTATAGATCATTTCATAGCATAATTTTTATTCGAAAGCATACTCATTTCCTTCATTTATTTCAATATATATTTTTACCATGGCCTTGTTCAATGGAAATATGTACATCGGGAATTTTATTATCGTTATTGTTTAAAACTTACTTAATTTATTTGAACTATCTGGATAGTAATTTCTGAAAAAGTGTGCTATGAGGTTAATCTTGACTGACAATTAATTGTTGTCTGTTGAACACTAGTGTTCAGAAGTATGTTATGACAATTAATTGTTTTCTGTTGAACACCACTGTTCAGAAGTATGGTATGACAATTAATTGTTATCTGTTGAACACCAGTGTTCAGAAGTATGTAATATTTAATTCTTATCTTTTTCATATTTACTTTATTTTTATTTTTTCTAGCTTTCAAAAAATATTGTCAATATTAACAAATCCCTTGCCTATGCATTGTATTCAGTTTAATTAGAGGCAATTCATTTATACAAAGTTTGAGGGCAGTTTCGTCTCAAATTCTAGGTGTGCTTTCTTATGTTGGAGTGATTTACAAAAATAGATTTCTTAATTAAACAAACCCTATAAGTTTAGACCAAGTTTAGGTAAATGCAATGAATGAATGCAGATTGAATTTATTAATTTGTGGAATTTGCTTGCTTTTTAGGGTAATTTGTTTTTGTTGACAATAATATTATGGCCCTCCTTGGGTAGCTATATCTAATTATATATATTGGAATGTTCGTCTTGTGTATGTGAAATCATATCTTGCTAACATTCATTCATACTCGAGAACCATTGATTAATAACATTATTTGGGTAAATAGTTTATTACAGTAAGACACTTGTTTTATATACATTTTTCACATTGTTTTGGACATTAAATATTGCATGACATAAATATAACATTACATATTGTATTTTGATCATCATGGCTTATTGATGTACATTAATATGTTTGTTTGTGTGTATAATTATGAATCAGAATGCACTTAAATGTGGGAAACATGTAAAAATGTGAAATGGTAGATTGCTCAAAAGTTGTGACAGAATGCAGTATGATTACAACAATATGGAAACCATAGTGGTTCTAATTTGGGATTAATCCTGTCATTGAGATTGAGAGCTTTAAATTACTGTAAGTCTATTGCACATTTGTAAATAATTTATTTTTTTTGCTCGAACATTTGCATCAAAACAGTAGGAAGAACCTTGAAATGAATTTGGAAAGCATTTCAATTGGGTCTTAAGCCCTTTACCCTGCTTTTGGCCAAACAGATCTTGGGCTATTTTTCGGAATTAACAATTATCAACTGTTAGAATACCTGAAGTTTCTTGTACATTAATCTATTTAATTATTTTGTGTATTATATATCCTACTCATGGTCTTGTACTGACTTACAAGCAATAAAAGAAAACAAACTGCTCAATTGGGCATTTCAACAGCTACCTGGTTACATCAATCATTTCCTCATACATATATGCAAATATGACACCATCTTTAACCATGATTGATTCATCTGCACATCAATAATGCTACATTTTAATATACAAGTTCTATGGATATCTGTCCCAAATGATTTTGACACAGTCAGCAAAAAATAATGATAAGCTATTCATATATTGATGTTTATCTTGGGTATTGTTGTAAAAGCCCTTTTTGGCACATGATTTATTAATAGCCACCAAAATGTATGCAGAATTTCCTCAACCACAGTCAGGTGGCACTGTACAATTTTTTAAAGCTATCATCATAACTATGGTGTTGAAATTGGCGGAAATGAGTATCCGATCATGGCCATTCAGCAAATCGATTTCGCACCAGGCAGTTTTTTCCTTTAAGATTCCAGCAAGCAATTTATATACACACACATTTTTGTGGCATTGTTAACACCCATGTTGGTCAATTACCTAACATTTTAGAGTCTTTGTTAACTGTATAGCTTTATGATTTATTTTGATTTGTTTAGAACTTTTGCTGTGAAGTGTATTTCATGACATATTTGTATCCATTGAACTTTCAAACCTGAAATATCTGAATATAAGCAGCATTGATTTTCATTACATGTAGTCTATGACACGTACATCTTAAATTCAAATTACTAGTATTATACCATATGCATTGAGTTGACTGCTATAATATTATTTGAAGATGTTGTTTATGTAGTTGGTTACTGGTGTAGAATTTCAAAGAGTGCTGTGGCTATCAGGTTTGATCTGAATTGTAAATATTTTATTTCCGCATTTACCAGATATTGTAATTATCAATGTACAAGATATCCATGCTTTATTTGGTTGAGGGTAACGCAAAGAATCTCAAACACAACCAGGTGTAAACTCTTCAGACATTCATAAACTTGCAGTTCCTTACCTCAGCAAGAGAAAATGAAAACAAAAACAAAATGTGTTTTATATAATTCTATGATAATCAGAAATATTGTTTATTTTCATCCCTTTAGTCCTTTTCCCATATGAAGTTAGCCATTTTTTGTCAAGTGTATACATACAACTTTGTAATAATGTATATATTCTCTCACATGTATCATGTAGCTTATAGTTTGTCCTGGCATGAGAATGCAATTGAAATGCACTTTATTTAAAAGTCTTATTATTTGAAATCACCTGGATGAAGGATTTTATGAACCAAAAATTTAGTGTTTTTTTTTTTAATTTTGTTACATACATATTTATGCAAATTATTAATGTTCATATGAATGGTATATTTTTACCAAGTATTTTGATTACAAATACTAAGCAAACATTGGAATAATGATGCCACTTTTATGCTATGGACTTGTCAATAGAAACAGGGAGATCCTATTTCAAACATCAGGTAGAATTATAAAAAGTCTATAACAGCAAAATCAAAGTACTGAAAGTTGCAGTCTTGTGCCATTATATATTCTTGTTGTATATCTTTCCCCTCTAGTACCTGCTAATGTATTCCTATGTGACAGGACATTTGTGGCGTGGGCTAACAAAAGTAGGCAAGAGTATTCTAGGTTGCCTTGAATTAAAATGTTATGGTTTATTAATTCAAGTATTTTAAATTAAACATTTTGGTAGAGGTAAAATGATGATCAATATTTGTTTAGCAGACACACTTTATATATTATGTGGCCATTTGTCCAAGGTTTTGAAGCATTTAGTACCAGGAAAAATAATTGTCAATGAAAATTGATTATGTCAGGTGTCTTGTTAATTGCTTTCAGTTGATAATATGCTGAAATAGTAAGCCCAAGCCAATACTAATATCCTGTTCACAAAGGGTTGAAAAAGTATTCAGCCGCTCCTTACACTTTATTTTTTTCCGGCTTTCAATGACGAGAGGGATTGTCTGCACAGGAGATTTTTGTATGTAGATACACCCTCGTCATCAGAACTGTGCACATGCTACACAAGATTGAGCCAGATTGTACATGGTGGAGTGAAGTGGTTCTAGCTGCTCTTGTAATGAAATGCTATTACATCTGCTTCACTTCCATTTCTTTGTCATGTGCTCATAAGTATGGCAATGCATTCATGTTATATGCAGTTGTTGGTTTGACATTCATTTATCAAACGAGATGATTGTTTCTCTTATTGCCAGTGACATATCTTTGCATGAATTCTTTAAATCGGTAAGAAAATGGCTGCATGTTTGCTTAGCTATATCTACCAAATGAACTCGATTGTAGTTATATGCACAGTTCTGAAGCTTTAATGCACGTTGTATGAAAATTTAATGAAGAAACTATTTTACCACCATGATTATAACAGGTCTAGGGGTTGAGATTTGACCCCATCCTCACCTTGCATTGCGCTCTGTAATATATCCTCCCAATAAAATGTGAAAACTTCTTTGTTGTTGTTGTTACACCCCCATACAATACATCTTAAAGGACCTGTATATAGAAATGGTCTGTTGGTATTTACTGTATTCTGGCGATAGCTCATTCAAGTGTAAATTGATTTAGGTTATTATGCCCCCTGGGCATATTAAAACAGCACTGTCCGTCCGTGTGTCCGGCTCAATAACTCGTGTCCGGGCGATAACTTTCCCTTGAATGGACAGATTTTAAAATAACTTGCCACTTGTATTCGACATACCAAGACGACGTATCGCGTGCAAGACCCGTGTCCCTACCTCCAAGGTCAAGGTCACACTTAGGTGTTTATTCACAAAGGAATGCTGCATACAAGGACAGAGTATAGGTTGTCGTGTCCGAGCTGTAACTTTCTCTTGTATGGACATATTTTAAAATAACTTGCCATATGTGTTCCACATACCAAGACGATGTGTCGGGTGCAAGACCCGTGTCCTTACCTCTAAGGTCAAGGTCACACTTAGGTGTTTATTCACAATGGAGTGCTGCATATAAGGACATAGAGTATAGGTTGTCGTGTCCGGGCTGTAACTTTCTCTTGTATGGATATATTATGAAATAACTTGCCAAATGTGTTCGACATACCAAGACGACGTGTCGTGTGCAAGACCTGTGTCCCTATCTCTAAGGTCAATGTGACACTTAATGTTATTCACAATGGAGTGCTGCAAATTATAAGGACATAGATTATAGGTTGTCGTGTCCGGGCTGTAACTTTCTCTTGTATGGACATATTTTAAAATAACTTGCCACATGTGTTCGACATGCCAAGAGGACATATTCCTTGCTTTATATTATTATGAAATGCTGCATATATACACATAGATGTCATAACCGGGCTGTAATTTTGTCTTGTATATGACAGATTTACAACAAAAACTTGGCACATGTGTTTGGCATATAAAGATTGTGTGTCGTATGCAAGATCCACATGCATACATCAAAGGTCAGTGTTTGATCTTTAACTTTTCATGTACTGACCTTGTTCATAGGTCAGTGTCACATTCGGGGGCATTCGTCAAATACTGTGACAGCTGTTTTACCATAAAATGCATATCAAGTTTTACTTTGGCTGCAAATTAACATATTTTGGTTGATTTTTGTTCCCTTTTGGAATTGGAAATTGCCACAAAACGATGTCCGGACAATAATAAGAAGTTGACAGAATTATATCATTTTTGGTACACATGTTTAACATCAGAAGATACATGTCATGTGCGCCTTTCGTACAAACAACATATCATGGTGTTAGGTCCCCTCTTTAACTTTAAATTTCCAAAAAATAACAGGTGCAATGGATTTAAGTATTTTTAGTACACGGCCTAAATTCTAGAAAACACACGCCAAGCTCGACTTTGGTTGCAATCCATCTGTTTGACGGAGTGATGGTTAAAATTAAACAAAATATGAAAGGGGTGTTCAATGGATGAAGGTTATTTTTGGAACATAAGTTTAACACCGTTTTTTAACTTGCCTCCCAAAATGGTGTCTGAACGATGCTTCCGCTTTAGACGTTCTTCATTTTTAACTCTACTGGCCAAAGGCGATGGTAATGTGTACGTAGTATGTGCGTCCGTGCGTAGGTCAGTGCGTCTGTAAAACAATTGCTTGTGAACACGATACAGTCTTCTCAAGACTATCTCAATCAAACTTGTACAGTATTTAGATATCCACCAGAGCTTGGTTCCTTTCGAAAACCAGCCAGATCCGCCCATGTTTGCCTCGATTATGGGCCTTGAAAGTATTAAAGAAATGCTTTTTTTAGCTAACCTTTTTTTAGCCAAGTCTGCATGAGCGAATTGGTCTATGTTTAGCCAAGTTTACATGTAAAGTCAAGTCTAGGATGAAAGGGATACAACTTGCTTTTATGGTTCTGCAGTTGACTTTGTGAATTACTCTGCCGTGTTGTTGTTGAAAGGCCAATGGCCATTTTTTAGCTCTATTTGCCAAAGTGTATGTAGTTCGCGCATTCATCTAAACAAAATTGGTTGTTAATGTTTGTTCAAATTATGCCCCCGGGGTCATTACTGGCCACGCCCCATGGTTCACAGGTTTGGTATACTTAAATTTGGAAATGTTTGAAAATCTTTTTGAGTGTTTGCGCATCCATCTAAGCACAATTGCTTGTGAATGATTGTTCAAATTATGCCCCTGGGGTCATTACTGGCCACCCCCGGGGTTCACAGGTTTGGTATACTTAAATTGGGAATGTTTGAAAATCTTTTTATCTGAACCAGTTATGCAGACACTTTTTATTTTGAATAAGGCATAATTTAGTGGTCTGCTACCATGGTTGTTCAAATTATGCTCCTGTGGTCAAAACTGACACTGCCTCTGGGGTCACAAGTTTCCTAGAGACTTATTTAAGAAATATTTTCAAAATCTTCTTGTTTCAAACCACAAGGCTCATACCTTTGATATTTGTTGTGGAGCATCATATGATGACTGTCTAGCAAAAGAGATGAAATTATGCCCCTGGGGCCAAAGCTGGCCCCACCCCCTTTGACCTTTTTTTTTAAAGCTACAGCAATGATATTTGGACCATGTGTACAGTTTTGCAAACGAGCATCAATGTTGTCCTCGGATGACCTTGACTTTGACCTTTTGACCAACTTTTTATTTTTTAAAGCTACAGAAATGAAATTTTGACCATGAGTACAGTTTCGAAAGCATTATTTTTTTGTCAGATGACCTTAACTTGGTACATATTAAAATAGTTCATGCAACTAATCTGCTTACAACACTTTCTGTCCTCAGATGTTGAACGTGCAACGTTTTCAGGTAACCCGAACACAAAACATGAACTATATGTCTGTTGCCTTTTACCCATACATACATGCTCTGGATTCAAAATGACCACAGAGCCATGCCAGTAGAGCATAGGCCCTTACGGGCCTCTTGTTTTTGTTTACGACAATTTGTGATTATTTCCAAATGGAGAATAGTGGATCATTCTTGTGTCAAGACGGCGTGGTGGGGTATTTGTCATTCCTGCGAGTGTTCTAGTTACAACTGGAACAGGTTTTAAGTTGTGACATCAAACAGTTTAATAGCAAAGGTTCCCGTTTAAATAAATCGGAAGACAAAGTTGTTAAGATCCTAAAATTATGGTGTTGGCACTTTCATTTGACCATAGTGCCATGAACGAGTATTGGTCTCCTGCAAAGTTCGCTCTCATATTTGACAATAGCGCCATGAACGAGTATTGGTCTCTTGCAAAGTTCGCTCTCATATTTGACAATAGAGCCATGAACGAGTATTGGTCTCTTGTAAAGTTCGCTCTCATATTTGAAAATAGCGCCATGAACGAGTATTGGTCTCTTGCAAAGTTCGCTCTCATATTTGACAATAGAGCCATGAACGAGTATTGGTCTCTTGCAAAGTTCGCTCTCATATTTGACAATAGAGCCATGAACGAGTATTGGTCTCTTGTAAAGTTCGCTCTCATATTTGACAATAGCGCCATGAACGAGTATTGGTCTCTTGCAAAGTTCGCTCTCATATTTGACAATAGCGCCATGAACGAGTATTGGTCTCTTGCAAAGTTCGCTCTCATGTTTGACAATAGAGCCATGAACGAGTATTGGTCTCTTGCAAAGTTCGCTCTCATGTTTGACAATAGAGCCATGAACGAGTATTGGTCTCTTGTAAAGTTCGCTCTCATGTTTGACAATAGAGCCATGAACGAGTATTGGTCTCTTGCAAAGTTCGCTCTCATATTTAACAATAGAGCTATGAACGAGTATTGGTCTCTTGTAAAGTTCGCTCTCATATTTAACAATAGAGCCATGAACGAGTATTGGTCTCTTGCAAAGTTCGCTCTCATATTTAACAATAGAGCCATGAACGAGTATTGGTCTCTTGCAAAGTTCGCTCTCATATTTGACAATAGAGCCATGAACGAGTATTGGTCTCTTGCAAAGTTCGCTCTCATGTTTGACAATAGAGCCATGAACGAGTATTGGTCTCTTGCAAAGTTCGCTCTCATATTTGACAATAGAGCCATGAACGAGTAGTGGTCTCCTGCCAAGTTCATTAATATTTTGCCATAGCGCATTGCAAGAGTTGTTGTCTCTTTAGAAATTGCTTTGAAGTTTTTCGAATGATTTACCTAGTTGCATAAAACATCAGTCAGATATAACACGTTTCTAAATATTCTGAAAATACAGGCAACGAATGCCTTCTTAACTGTTGATAGCCCGTACTTACGTAAGTATGATCATTAAGGCAGTCTGTTGATAGCCCGTACTTACGTAAGTATGATCATTAAGTCAGTCTGTTAACTCAAGATACAAATCTTCAATCATCTCGATCAGGGAGTTTGTCTTTTTCAAATATAGATCTAGCCAAAAGAATTGCATCAAATAGCAACAAGGGAACAAGAGCATTGATCTAAATGTTTGCTTGGAGATTTTTTGTCAAGTTTTTGTTTGCCTCTTCTTGCCGGTAAGCTTGTCTTTAAAAATACCACGTGTAAGTAACGTCCTGGTAACCAATACCACGTGGTAGTAACGTCCCTGTTACAAAAACATGTATTGGTTGACAATTTGTGAGTGTTTCTTGTTTGTCAGATTGACATTACTACTTTTTTCGGCTCGTCCCATTTCACAAAATCCTAGCAAGATGATAACTGCTTGTCACTGTAGGCCCTGGGCACAGTGTTGCGGATTTTGTTATTAAACGCTGTTGTTTTTTTTATAACCAACTTGTTGTAATTGTGATCGAAGTCATTCTTCATCTGGATCGACAATGATGTTAAAAATGACATGTCCCTGATACTAGTAAACACGTCTTGGAGTACACGGAACAGAATCCGGCATTACCTGCTCGATTTAAAAATCAATCTTGCCAAGGGTTCAAGAATCCACTGAGTTATGATTATTATAATATTAACGTTATAATTATTAATGCAATAAAGGTTGCTGTTGGTATACATGTTGTTGTTCTGTTGTTGTTTTTGCTGTTGTTTTGTATCTTTTGTATCAGTTCCTTATGTTACCTTTTGTTTACAATCTTCGAAATATGTACCTAATTTTCAATAACGATGCCTGAATTAACCTTTTATAATGTTAGTATGATTTAAGAGGAATTTGATGGCTGTTTTCTTTTGTGTAAAGTAAATGACCAAAAGTACATTATACAATGTTTGGACAGTTTGTATTTTTGCTCTTTATATGAACTGAAATTGGACGTAAACTGACCAATTCCTCTATCTTGAAGCCCGAACAATTTGTTTTTGTTTCATATCGGTAAAAAGTTAACATTTCCTTTTCTGCACAAGTGGGCAAATGATACTCATCTAGTATGGGGTCATCAGGGATCCACGTTTCACATGTTTGTGTCTGGTATAGCGTTTGGTGTAACAAACTGACGCCATGTTTTTTTCTTCTTCTGGGCTTGTACCAAATGGCGACGTAGTACACGCTGACCAGCTTGGTCGACTAGTTTCGACATTATCCATACGCCAGGTGGCGATTTATTCCCGTAACACACTTCAGACTACACCATAGCAACTGTGGTTTCTCCCAACAAAGAAGAAATGAATGTTTGAAGGCGACATGTTGAAAAGCAATTTATTAACGCATGATTTATATTATTATCATTATCATTATAACACGATCTGTACATGTTTTGATACATCGAGTAACCAATCACTATATATAATATTTTTACATATGATTTACATATCAATATTTTTAAAATGCAAAACATAATGCAGATAGTAATTTTGTCTACCGAACACTGACTATTAAATGTATTATATACTGACACTAAGCAACGTAAACTAATCGACAAATATGATAAAATCTCAATGTGTGTGCTTTTTATCTATTATGATTACAGATACATTTCCCTCTTTCTTATCGGTTGAGAAATCGCTATACGACATTAAAGTATAGAGATACGCGTGAAATAGAGAGAAAACAAACACTTGTGTACATTCACTAAAATCAAAGCACTGAAAGTACTCAAAGCTGGGTTCATTGTAAATCCTCCTTTAGTTTAGCTGTTGTCGGTTCTACCTGCTTTCGTTTAGACGCAAAACAATATAGAAGAATGCTTACATACTGTCAGCCTGAGGAATATCTGGTTTAATGACATTTGCCGAGACGCATGAGATTTTTTGTGTGTAGAATGTTTCACATACGGTAGAAACTTTGGTGTATGTTGTTATGTAGTTACCAAAGTAATAGGTAATCCACACACAACCCTTGATATTGAAATTATACACGAGCGCTTTAAGCAAGTGTATAATTTCAATCACAAGGGTATTGCAAAGCAAATCATAAACTACAGAACATGGTACATGCGCGAATTTAGAAAGGGGTTTACATAGACGATCTGAACACTGATGTGGGTGAAAAGACAAAGTTCCTTGCTACCTAAGATGTATTAAAAATAGACAATCGGTAAGTTTATACATGATTCGCTAAAACTGATTGAGTACAATGCATTGTCAAACAATAAAACAGTAAATGAAGCTAAAACAATTCAATGAAATTTTAGCGAGGTTAAGCAGTTTAAAGCAATTCCGCCAATTGTAAAGTGTATTGGAAATAGCTTTTGGAGGTCCGGTTGGTACACCTTTGCACAAAATAATTTGTTAATCTTCAAACATATATTTCGGCACAATATCACACTTTTTGACTTGCCGAATGCATATTTAACTATTCATAAGACAACCGTTTTATCCGAGAAACGAAACGAATGCTATGTGTGCAGAAACTACTTTAACTAATACATTTCATGAAATGAAATATTAACAAAAGTGCAGTATGAAATGGAAGTTTTTATCAACCAAAAATGACAAAAAGTATATGTGTCAATATGTGTGTCTTCTAAATTCGTCAATGATATATGATTATAAATCATAGTTTACTATCTAAGAATATTTGTAAGCAGAATATACATTTCATTAGTTGTAAAGCATAAATAGATAGAATGTGGGTATAGTTTAAGTTATCTTCCTTTCAACTTCAAATCTATAAAAGCAAAATACACCAGCTGGAAACAAATTTTCTTAGTTTGCACACTTCTTTACGAGTTTTAAATTAAAACATTTAAAACTCAGGACAATCATGGATTGCAATTTAAGACATAAATTAAAATTTCCTATACATTGTCTAAACAGAAAATGGAAAAAATGGTGAAAAAGCACTAATGAAGCTTATTTATATTATTCACAAATGGTGGGAATATAATTTTATGGTAAATCCTTATTTTTATACATAATTGATAGATAAACCTTAAATATGTCAACAACTGATTGCCCGCAGCACCACTTTATGCACAGACCCTCACATACCACATTAGCATGTTTTTGCCTGCCAATTAAGGCATGCGATATGAAGCAAAGGAACTTTTGTGGTACCTAGGAATTGGGGCTCCCGAAGCTGAAGTAAGCAAGGGTCGTGGCTCGCTCGGGGGGCTTTGACTTGTCTGAAAAAGTCCATGTCAAATAGTGAACACATTTTGTTGCATTGTAGGGTGTTTGTTTATTGAGTTTTTGAAAGTTTTTTTTTGTTCCGGTCACTGACTTTGCTCCATCATTAGCTTGACAATATCCTTCCCGCGTTATGATGCGATACTTTGCGATTTTACGCAAGGTTGCACTTTTTTGACTGGAAATAGAAATTTCGACTGCCGTTAAAGCAAATGATGACAAATTTGCAAACATCTCAAGAATCAAGACTTTACATTTTCACAATTTTAAATTGAACGTTTTAAAACACTTTAAAGAATTCGAATTGGTATGAATAAATACTGTTTAAAAACCTTTTTCAGAGCTTTCAAATGGTCCTAGGTTTTATGAAAGAACATGTAATTAAAACAGTTTTGTTATTACTTTCCGTACGGCATTTTCTGATTACCGGTATCTCTAAACCAACGCCATCGTGCTTTGACACCATGGACACGATTTCTTACTAGTGAGAAGGTTTCCTATTAGTTAATATTTTAATTTAAGTAAAATATTTGAACTAAACTTTAACTTTTTTAAAGAAAAATATTGTTTTTACCCTTGATCGAAAATGGTTTTCTGACAAAGGTTTTTTTCGTTTGTGTTTACATACGGTGCTACCACATGCTTTAACTATTGAAATCAAACCACAGGAAGTGCATTGTCAAGTTCCCCTTAGAGATAGCTATGATGATAGCTGCCATCTTCCAACATATCTCACTATATGATTCATTAAAAGAACACTTTCTTAATTGATGTCAAACAATAATTAAGAGAAATAATTAATTTATCAATTAAAATTAAAATTAACTAATTACATATATTATTTTATATTTTTTCTTTCCTGACAAAAAAAAACAAACAAATGAAATTGGTCAGCGTTATGTTAAAGCTAAACACGAAGCAGGGAAACACTATCATCATAACTACTTCTAGATTGTTTTTGCGAACAAATAATACAACTACTAAAACTAAAAAACTATTGAAATAAATTTATTTACAGTGATTTATTGCAGCTTTTTAATATATATAAATAGCAAACAGCCAAAATGATAGAAACAAAGAAAGAAAATTATGAAAGTATTTTGATACAATTTAGGATAATACTGATAATAAAGCATTAATCAATACAATTAATAACAGATTAAAGTTTTGTAATTCACAGCAACACCAGCAGGGTGTCAACATAGAATAAAGCAAAATCGAAACATAAGCTGTGTTAGAAATGTGCAAACAGAACAAAGTAACAGTAGCCATGGCCGGCAAATATATATCATCAAATGTAATCATTACGGCACAAGTTGGCGACAATTTAATGTAAAATGCGTTGCAAAATTATACAGAAATTATATGTAAGATATGCACCTTTAAAAGGCTTTAATGTTTGCTGCCAGCGTTTCCCTGATGTAAGCAGTTCATCAGTCCTCGACACATCTGGCCAGTCCAACTTTTCACATATTGTTGTTTAGTTTCAATTACTCACAAACGCATGATACATATATGCTAGACACACATTCTATAAGACACTACATTGCGAAAGCATGGCTTCACGCAGCAGAACATGACGTCACATATTACAACACGTCATCATTGCAGCTTCGTCGTAGCCGATGAGCATCAAGATGCATTTGTTTTACACCTGGACGGAGGTTAGGTAAGTAGTCACGATTTACAACATCATTTTAATTCTACGGGATAGAATCACGATAAAATACAACCCTTTAGCAGTTATTTTCTATTTAAGCTTGCTCTAGCTTAGAAACTAGTATATTGAAGGAGGGATACGAAAATGAATGTGATGTCCACAATAGTTATCATGCTGGGACTGGAAACGATTGATGATTTGAACACTAATATTACACTAAATAAACGTATAGGTTTCAGACTGAACACATACTAATTTAAAGTAAAGGTACAGTTACCACATGGTTGAGGGTAATGATACACGGGGTGGTGTGAAGGCGACTTTCTGTATAAGGACAACGAACACCATCGAACGAAACGATCACTCATATGCATTATGAATGCTTAATGAATATCAGAAACACACAGAATATGAATAGACACACCAGACAGGCTCAAGGGAATACAACACATCAGATACACACGTACTCCAAATAATAGGGATGAAATATGTGCTCAAGGCATTCCCAGGTGTGAAAGAGCAGACGAAATAATCATTGAATATAGAGGTATATATATATCAAAATCCAAAATCAGGGGCATCGGGAGAGTCTATAGGATAGGCACGAAAAGACTTATATTGCCCCGTTGTAACCGTATTACCTCCGTCCGGTGAATAGGTATTATCGTCAATGCTACTACTATAAGAAAGAGCCGGGCCCCGGCTGATGGGAACTTGCGGCTCAACGTTAGTAATGGTTGCTGTCATTGGGCCTGATACCTCTTGTCGACTGCGCTCACGCCTGCGGCGGTGACGTCTCTGCTGGGATGGAGACGACGGTGCATCCTGATATCCGTTTTGTCCCTCCGTTGTGTCAACGGAGCTACTCGACTGAACAGAATGTTGCAGGCTGCGTGAACGCGTGTTGACACCCTTCTCCACGGTCTCCACTGCCTCAGTTTCCGTGGACTTTTCCTCGTGGCTCGAAAATACGCTATCGGAATCCGACTCTTCTTTCTTCTCTTCTATTTCTGTCTGAATATACTTTTCCACTTGTTTTGGCTTTGGAGGCGGTTCTTCTTTCTCAGTTTGAACGGATGCAGACCTGCTGTTCCCTTTTCGCATGGTTCCCGGCATTGAGAGAGTACGGTTCATGCTCTGACGCGGGGTTCCAAGGTCCTCAAGTGTCCCAAGATCCAATGACCCTGCATTGAAAGTGACTTCTTTCGTAACGCTGTCTGGTAAATGGCTCAGCTCAATGTTCCCCAAAGTTGTCAACTTTTCCTGAACCTGTTTCTTAAGCAGCAACAGTTCTATATCCTTTCCTTTGAGTACAATTTCAGTTAAACTGCACGTACTCTTTAATCCTTCAAGATTTATCTGCAATTCGTCTCTTTTGTCAACGTGTTTCATTAAGTCCGCACCATATAACGAGTGTAAATCATCAATCAGTTCCTTTTCTCTGGCACGGACATCGGCTATAAATTGTATAGCAGTATCACGAATTTTCTGTTCAGCAGATTTGATCAGGATTTCGCATTTGCCGAGGGTTCCTAACTGTGTATCATACAGATCAATCTTTGACTTGCAACTGTCCAACAGTGTCTGTATATTCTCCTTGTACTTCACAACCGCATCGGCAAAGGACGTTATTTCGTGATCTTTGTGTTCATTAAAAGTACAGAGAACACAAATGCATGTTTCACATGGCTCACAGTAAAATCTGACCGCTTCCTCCTTGTGTTCCTTACATTCAATATCTTTCTCAATATCGCAGTCGAAAATGCTGTGGTTCTTCGTGACCTTCGTCTCTCGATGAAGTTCGACGCATGTTTTACACAGCAACTTGTTGCAATCCAAACATTTTGAGGCCGCTTCGCGGTGCTTCCGGTTAACAAGTTTACAGATGTCGCAGAAAGGAAACTTAGAAGGCCGCTGTCGAACGACAAGCTCCGAAAGGTTGGAAACCAGGAAGTTATCTGGAAGCTTTTTTACCCCACCGATGGGCAACTGGGTTCGCTTACGGCAGAGCGGGCAAGTGAACTCTCGATAATCGCTGTACTTTTTGTACGTACATTCCGACATGACATGATTGTCAATACACTGCTCACAGAAGGTGTGGAGGCAATCCAGGCATTTTGGACTCTTGTACCCCTCCAGGCATATCTTACATGTGAGGAACTCATCATGAATCTCCTGGGCGAGTTTGCCGCTGTTCGTGGACGTGGTCATTATGCTGGAGGGGGAGGAGGATTTGTGGATTGGGGACGAAGACCGGAGACTGTTTAAGGTGGACTGGTCCACGGCGGTTGTGTGGTACCGCTCTCGGTCTTGCCGTCGCCGAAACCTGCAACGATATAGATAGTGAGTATATTAATGCTTATTCGTAACGGTGTCTTAGTAAGAAAGGAACGCACTTGAAGCATGAACGTAAACTAGACAAAACATTTCTACATCTCATTACGGACAACAAGACAACAGAGAAGTAACAATGTGTTGGTGTATCTCACTCTATTTAGTTAAACTATATGAAAGGCTTATAAGCGTGCACCCACTCTCTCATTGCACTTTTCTGTACCGAAATGTTTTTTTTTTATGTAAATCGTCAGAAAGTAATAAAAACTGGTAATGAAAGCAACTTTAAAGCAAAATAAAAGTGAGCCTAGCTTTTATATATAATACATGGACGTTATTTGTATTTTTTACACATATTACAAATATAAGGAAACAAGTATTAATAAAACGTAATCGTCAAATTAATAAACATAAACATATCATTGATGAAAACGTAAACAAAATAATATTATGATGTTAAATGCATTCTAACGCATATCACAAAATTTAATACAATATCACAAAGTATTAAAATAGCACAATGAACAAATAAATAAACACAAACATATTATAATTAGATGTAAACATAAAAACTTTTGCAAAACATTATGCAATTTCGAAAATACATGTTTAAACAGAAATACACGTTGCTTTCTTTAACAACAAGTTCTCTTCCAAATTCTTGTATATATTTATAGGCAATGGTTTCATGCTAAACCTTTAGTTTTTACACCTTTTTCATGAAAACAAACCGAAATCAGTATATTATCAGCACACCACCAGGCATAGGTTTTCTAACCAGAGTATAATATAGCGTTTTTATGGATCGGAACTCCACCTAGCAGGCAATACCGTACACTATCTAATGACATTCAGGTACAATACATCCATCATTCGACATGCTCAATGGAAACAGACATCTGAAAACCCAGCACGAACAGGTAACTGGCATACACACTGTTCCTATAAAACAAGTATTTCAACATGTATATCATCAAATATCTGCGTTTATTTTCGGGTTATTAACATTCTTTGACTGTAATCTCTTGATCAATCGTGAACCTGTACAAAATATTTCTAGCTGTGTTTATATTCCGCGTGATGGTTCTGAAGGTAGCTTGCTAAGTGTTAATACAAATGAGCTGCATGTCTCTGCCATATGAAATGGCCTCAAGGTGATACTGTGAGTTTTCTTTTTATCAATATTTGTTACCAATGGTGTTTGAATGTGTGAAAGTCCGTGGCTTTGGCATTGGTCTATCGAAACACATTATCAATGCCAATCTACCAGCAAGACTTTTTAGTATAAATTTAAATGTTGGCACTTTGATATAATGCATTTTGATATTTGCCATATCGTTTTTGCAATTAGAAGATAATTCATCTTATAAGATAGCATGTCTGCTTACAGATCTAGATTCAAATCAGTATCATCTATACCAGGTATATTTTGGTCGTGTTTTTTTTCGAAAAGCAAGTTGCAGACCTTCTAACATTATTTTTTACTAGATGTAGATACATATTGAGTATATCAACTAGTTTTAAAAAAATGTGATTGGCAAAATATATACTAGTAGCTTGACCCAGGACCATGCATCGTGTTATTCAGTTCTGTCAATAGTTTTGTACTACATTACTAGTCGTGTATAATGCATGAAGAGAATAATCATAAGCACACATGAAGCCCTCAGGTATATAACAGCTACGGTATTAACAATGTACGGCAACAGAAAACAGAACTTGAATCTATAAATAATCTCGGAAAGGCACTGAAATCTTAATAGGCTTTGAAAACATTAATTTCCTACTGCTTCAGACATTTTTTCCGATCTTGTGACGTCATCTCTTGATAACAAAGATACAGCTCCGCGATAATTTGAAACTGGATAGTTTCTGTATTTCTATGAAACAAAATTGCCATAGCTCTTACGATTATAAAGTTGGCATTTAGCCTTTTTTTATAAAAAAAGAACTAAATTTATCGCAAAATTGCAATTCAGTAATAGGTAGCCAGCATATAAATCAAACGCTTTCTCTGATTTAATTAATAGGTTCAGATTTTTATAATTTGTTAGAAAATTCTCAAACAATTAGGCCTACACAAAGAGATATTAGTTGAAAGAAAATATTTTTCGAAGATGGACAATTATCTTAAAGAGCACCCTACTGGGAACTATATTGTCGGTTAATCCTGTATTATCCAGATTACCGTCTTCCTCCTTTGAGAGAAGCTAGAGCACCTGTTCAGTTTTGGTCTTATATATCAATGCTAACCCATACAAGAAATGTGTAAACATTGTGAGATCATATCTTAATAGACTTCATGTTTAAGTGCGTAGTAGAAACATTGTGTAATAATTAAAGTTCTCGCACAGGTATTGTTGTTTTAGTTCGTTATTACGCATTTTGTAAGTTAAATTTATTCGCGTGGAACACGTACTCTATTCTCGAAAAGAACGTTTACAGAACAAGCTTTAAATGCTTACACTTCTGCTGCATCTGGTAAATCCAGCATTTTTTCTTTCATTTAATTAAAACAACAGTCTAATGACATATAACGAAAGACAATTCACATCATAGATCCACAAACTCTGATCGTTCTCTGTCTTGGGTGTTATTTTGTTTTTGTTTTATAGTCAATACCTCCGCCTACGTAATAGGTCTTGGAACAAACATAACTTAATGATGTTTGCGGGATGATGAGGGGAAGAGGAACGTGTAATAAACAATTTAAATGCCAACAAGAATCCTATAACGTTCTTGCAAAGTGAATTGCGTTCTTATGTTTGTATACCTATGGGAAAGAACTACATGTGATCAGCCGCCAACTAGTTTGCGTTGGTTTTTGCGAGTCACCGTCAGGATACCGCCTCAGTCAGACGGTTACGAGGTCGGATATTGGTCTAGTTCCGCCTCAAAGCGGACAGTTACGATGTTTTGATATTAGGCCATACTAAATCGTTTCAATGTTAAGCGTCCGCAGACAGATAGGATTTTGGCTTCCCGATCGAAAAAAACAACAACACATTTTTAATTTTACTACAATTCTTATTTACTACAGAACACAAAGGGTAAACAACGTGCTTCATATTTTGTAATTGTATTCTTGGGATTTGAAAATAATGCATTTTGTATTCCCATGATCAACAGACTTTCATACTAATTTAACGGAACTCATTTTGCAGTGGAAATCTATCAAACAATTGAGAATGGTCAAGAATGGACTAAGCAGACTCTAGTGTCTATATTCTACATACTAGGATGTCACTCATTTTAAAAGTGTTTTTTTTTCGGACGCACGGATAGCTAGACAAGTTTTCGAACCAAGGGTTGACGCTAGACATATAACCGATATTGTACGGCCTTACCACATCACCGAATATCTATTGTAACTGTCTGAGAAGAAAGCGATGTGTTAGAAGTCCCACCTGGTGGTAGTGATCACTAGTGGTGTGTATACAGTTATACGTATTAGCTACATACACTGATCAAATATATAATTGTGTAATTAATTATGTTGTATCACGTTGGATATTTGTACCATGTAAACAGTACCTGTTATTTTGTTACAATACAAGGGATATTTTAAACATGATTGTGATAAAACACTTTATTTTTTTTTAATTAAAAACAATTACAATTCCATTGCTTAACTGATTACGACAGTAATATATACTACAATGAATCTGATAATCAGATAGATACAGACTTGCCAAGAATTACGAAAACAAAATTAATCTAAATATTGTTACACTGAACATTTCATGAACCATATGTGTGTATTCCATGCTCACATAGCAATGAAGATATTATTTACATATTTTTGTTTTGGCTTTTGTCGAGTTGTAGAGTTAAAACCAGCATGTGTTCATTAAACTTTTGTTGTCATTTTTATCTTACTATTGTTAGAGATCTTTGGGATTTGGTAGAACAATCAACTAGAAAGAATTCCATTCTTATTCTTACATGTTGCTTATTTATGTAATCTAGTGTACATGTTTATATGCTTATTAATCCCAGAAAAGAAACCACAGAATAAGTATGTTACCATGATGTACACATTTCTTTCGTTATGTGGTTATTGTAATGAACGTAAATAGAATTGTTCGAAATTAGATAAGATATTTATATGTGTTTCGTCATTCAGCAGACTTTGAAAATCATAACCACTCTGTCAGTATATATAAATCGAATAAAATCCCTGTTGAAAAGCACGAGGCAAGTTTCGCAGGAATATCATGATATGTGTTTAGAAGAATCTAGTGTTTAAGCACATTGAACAAATGTATACATACAGGAACTACTTTCATATTAGTCACCCTGTCTGTGATATTTCAATGTCGATAATTGATTTATAATTTCAAGTAAACGTTACAGTTGGGTGTTCCCTCTATATAAAGTTCAACAGTTATCATCTATAACGCGTTTTTTCTCAGGTGCATGCGTGTTTTTTGTCCTCGACTTAAACACAAAAACTTCTGATATACTGAATATATATGTATAAACTACTGATATACTGAATATATATGTATAAACTACTGATATACTGAATATATATGTATAAACTACTGATATACTGAATATATATGTATAAACTTCTGATATACTGAATATATATGTATAAACTTCTGATATACTGAATATATATGTATAAACTTCTAATATACTGAATATATATGTAGATTTACTGAATATATATGTATAAACTACTAATATACTGAATATATATGTATAAACTACTGATATACTGAATATATATGTAAAAACTTCTGATATACTGAATATATATGTATAAACTTCTGATATACTGAATATATATGTATAAACTTCTAATATACTGAATATATATGTAGATTTACTGAATATATATGTATAAACTTCTGATATACTGAATATATATGTATAAACTTCTGATATACTGAATATATATGTATAAACTTCTGATATACTGAATATATATGTATAAACTTCTGATATACTGAATATATATGTATAAACTTCTGATATACTGAATATATATGTATAAACTACTGATATACTGAATATATATGTATATACTGAATATATATGTATAAACTTCTGATATACTGAATATATATGTATAAACTACTGATATACTGAATATATATGTATAAACTACTGATATACTGAATATATATGTATAAACTTCTGATATACTGAATATATATGTATAAACTTCTGATATACTGAATATATATGTATAAACTTCTGATATACTGAATATATATGTATAAACTACTGATATACTGAATATATATGTATAAACTTCTGATATACTGAATATATATGTATAAACTACTGATATACTGAATATATATGTATAAACTTCTGATATACTGAATATATATGTATAAACTTCTGATATACTGAATATATATGTATAAACTACTGATATACTGAATATATATGTATAAACTTCTGATATACTGAATATATATGTATAAACTTCTGATATACTGAATATATATGTATAAACTACTGATATACTGAATATATATGTATAAACTACTAATATACTGAATATATATGTATAAAGTTATGAACAGTGACAAATGATACAACAATGTTAATGTCTGCTATGTTTTGCTATAAAACGAATATTTAATGTGTGTCCATATGAAGTGCTTCATCTTTCACTGTTCAAATTGGATATATATCCTTTAGTATTATCATTGTGTCTAATTGTGTCCATGTTTTTTTTATTTAACAAAATACTCTTTATATAATGACTCTGAGCTACAGCTACGAATACAATATGAGCAATTAAGAGATGGCTAGACGTTTTAATTACTTAACAAATCTATTAAGTTTCCGGAAAACGTTAATAATTAAAGATATATAAATGTATCATACATTTGTTATAACAACTGTATTTGAGCTGAAAATCGACCTGATAGATGATAAAAATTCCCAGAATAAAATATAAGAGTGATCATGTACACAATCTGTAGCTTACCTACGTATGTTACCAATCAGTATTTATCATTAGTTTCTTACATACATGGTTCAAAATACGGCTTGAATTATCTCTAACATGCTGGTTAATTATATCTAGATATATAATTATAACCACTACACGATTTCATAATTTATATTTGTCAAAACATGATTTCACCCACCTTGTTTTCGAAATTTTGTCAGTAAGAATCTGTGAGTCATCCATTTCATCGTTCTATTCCAAATGGCTTATCAGTTTGAACTGAGAAGCTTTTCCTGCAAGTTCCTGCCAATGTATATCACTCACCGTTACAATATCGCTTTTGTACCTTATTTCCCGTAATAAATGTTGGCTAGGTGTGTGTGGCTTTCCATCCCAAGAATTTTTTACCTGTAGCATATGTTGACCTCGGCTAATTAATGTACCTATGTGCATATTGTACAAGTAGACGACCATTCATTACAGTAACCTTTATGTAAAGTTATGCAGACTGAACTTGCCCATTATAAGTCCTTTCACGATTTCTAAATGTTGACAGACACGCCTATTGAAGAAAACTTCTACTAAGTCAGTTAATCAATAATAAAATGGAAAATAGGGGGGGGGGGTTAACGATTATCAAGTTAAAAGTCAACAGATTCAACGCATTTAGGGAAGAACTAACAAAAGAGCATATTAAGCGGACAATGAAAGTGGGGACATTTCGGGAGCTCATGAATTGAGCAGGACTGGAAAACTACTAGACGCATATTTACTGACGACTTGAGAGTACGTTCGATACTCAGACTCATACATTCCTTTTTTAAAACTTATCAAAACTAAATTTTGTATCATTAGTTTAGCCTAGGTGTGAAAATAATTGCAAAACTTGCGATTTGTCACATATACAGTAATGTTCACCATGAACGTCTCAGAAGAACTTACACTCAACACAACCTTGCACTCTTGAAACTAAAGTTTAAAACTCAGACTCAAGACTATATTTAATATGGGTGAGAGGTCTTTATGTATATCTTAGTGTTCAACAGGGTACAGTGAAGCCGCTAGCTGAGCAAATACGCTCCAATTTCTAAATGTGCTTATACCACGTGATAAATGCTACGCCGGAAGGCAATATTTGGGTTTGAATGAAGACTTTAAACAAAAATAACTTTACTATTTCTTCAACATTTTAAATGAAACATAACGCATTCTACGCCGCTTACGGAGCCCCGCCTTCGGTATCTCACCAGAGTTTAATGGACCAGTCAATTGTAACCACGGCACACCAGGTCCGATTTTATACCGGGGATAGCCTGGGAATTGGGCCGTCTCTTTACCTTCCGGGTGGCCCCGCAGTGCCAGGTGATTGCGGTGGTTTTGTCTTCGCGCAAAATTTAGCGGGAAATGGGCCTTACCTAGGGTATCTGGGGTGCGGGGACATTTGGCGGGGATTTTACCCGGGGTTCGCTGTACCGAAAGTCAAAGTCCCCGCTATTCCCCGGACCTGGGTGGGCGTGGTTACAATTGACTGGTGCATGATATTAAGAGTTTTGTTTCTGAAAACACTTCGACAAACCTTTTTACAATACCGCCGACTGATGGAGCACTGTCAAAACATTGGTTTGGAAACAGGTCTATTGAAGTGTTTGGTAAACTAATCACCTAATCAAACTCCGGTACAAAAGACGGGACTCTTTAAGCGGCATAGACTGCCCTTTGTTTCATTTAAAATGGTGAGGAAAAAAGTGATCATTTTTTATAGCGTTTATTTTAAGCATAATGTTGCCTTCCGATGTAGCATATATGACTTAATTTAAGACCTGGTATACACACCCTGTTTCTGTATATCGTCAACATTCAGCACTTAGTTACTGGGTGTTCGGACTAATTTGGCCCACTGACTCCTCCGATTTCGAAGTCTCTCCCGTAAAGAAATGTGTAGTCACGTGTTAATTAAGCGCAAAAAATTGACCTTCGTCTCTATCATTCTTTTACCATTTACATGACGGAAGTCGTAGAATGGTTTGAACAGGTGATTTGTTTAATTTGCAATTCACAACTTTTCAAACAATTACGCATTTTAGTTATTTTTATTTCCAAACGCATGCGTTGGATCTTTTATGATATTTCCGACAAGATAAAAAAAATGCATGTAGGGAAAGAAACTGATGAAAATCAGGAGGATAATTTTGTTCTTATACTGTCCATCATGTTAGCGTTATCATCAATAAACACACCGATTCGATTTCTTAACACGCCCTGTTTATATTCAGATGCATGGCAGGCATCATTTAACCAGAGTTGACCACGCCCTCAGCTTTCAATTGAAGGTCTACAGCTCATGCATATATTGCACGTCGATCTACAGACGAAGATGGACAAACAATTTTACCAAAATAGTTACCCCGAAACCCCTGCCCGCAATTTAAACCAAATAATTTTCGGTTATGAGTGAGGAGCTCAAGTCAAGTTTCGGCGCTAAGTTTCACTCCCTCTGGCGTCAAATCCTGGATCCGACCCTGGAATCTTCCGTCAGAATCGAATTATGAAAAAAAGTACAAAAAAAACCTCCACTGTCATTGGCCCACAAATGATTTCGAATACGAAATACTTGGTAATAATTAGATAACATGAGTATATTACTTCAGGACACCTTAATGACTTAGAATGCAACCTCATTGTCTGACACAGAATCACCACAAAATCAGACGCAGGGAATGTGTATCGGGGGAGTGGCAGTAGGCGGAAATATAGGTTTTACCATGTTTTTTTTAATAACAGAAGTGTCCTCTTTAGACTACAACCCAAGCTATTTAATTTGCGATTATAACAATGGTGGTAAATTACGCGCTAGCATCTCTGTTGACTAATCCTAGCATTTTAGTGTAATGCCAATATGTGTCACTATAATGCGGCGCACCTGTAGAATAATAATCATTCAGGTATTCACCATGATTAATTCAGAACGGAAAAGTACGAGTGTTGTCATTCAAGTAACTCTATAAATAACACAGAGAACAAATTACCGCACAGTAATTTAAAAGTACAAACTTATATACACGAAGATAATGAAGTAAGTTTCTCTTATTGAGGATTTTTCATAATCAAGTACTCTTAACAGCGTTTTTTAATTTTTTAAACGGGGAAATCTCTATTAACATCCGGCTGCCATAAGCTCACACCATTACGGTCACTTTCAAAGTTTTCTGGCAAGTACTGCAGTGTATCCAAAAAAAAGGTCACAAAAGATTGGTGTATGATATAGGCATGAAAGACATGTGCTCATTAAAATGTCCCTCATTACAACTAAAACCTATTTTTGAACAGGGTTGTTCTCAACCCTGTTCAGTAAAGCCACAAACTCACACAACATAAAATGCCTATTAATAGTTACAAGTGACGCCTGCCTCTTTACCACCAAAAATATAGTTTGAGAAAGTGCGGACTATAAAAATTGCAAGCTATGTTTCCAATAACCGAGCTAGATTTATCATTTAATTTGTTGAACTTAGATAAAGGTAATATTAAAGTAGTATCCCTGCGCCCAAAAATGAATGAACATCGAAACATAAACAAATAATTACTATACACTCAAAGCGCATCATTCTATCACGTGACACAATGATCTCATCCCTTGCGCACAGTTTCCCCGCTTAAAACATCACGTGATAGCCCGCATCCAATCAATAGTCGTTATTTGATCACGTGGGAATAACAAACGCACGCCATTTTGACAGGCGCGTACTAAAGTGTTGACGAGTTACCTGACGATATAGAAATAGAAGAGAGTTGCTGACCATATAGACAAAGAAGGAAACAAATAAGTTTTTTTTAGATTTTTCAAGACTTATTTTGTTTGATTTATTTTATATACTTTTTTATAGTGTACGTATAGACGGATGTTTGTGTATTTTTTTTTATATTGGCATTTCATTGAAATGAAGTGCTGGTTTGGTGTAAATATGAGAAAATATCACGGATTTAATGACTTTTTAGGTGTTTCCTTTACAATTGTTTGAAAGCAATTATTTTAATTTTTATCATTTTAATAAAGAAACTATTTCTCTTTTATCTGTTGTATTTTCAAAGTTGTTTTGTGAATAGTAAGGCAAACTCTTGCTAATGAGTAAAGTTTGATTAGTATATATTTCATTTTCTTGGTTGGGAATAGCACAAGCATTCACCCTTTTTTATATTTTATTATTTTTCTATTATTACACCCCACACTTTTACGGGGAGGAAGGCTTCGTGGAGTTTGTTTCTATGCTGTTTCAATAATTCACCAGCCGTTGCATAGTATCTATATATCGTTCCTCCCGGGTGAGAATCCATTTTTTTATGTAAACAATGTATATATCATTTAAAAATACTATTTAAAATTTTAACAGTGGCCCGGAAAAGGATCGTTTTCAATTTAATAATTAGTATAGTCTTTGTTTATGCCAACATCTAATTACCAACCGGAAACGGTTTTAGTGTATCTTTATAAATTCACCCTGGATGATCAACCAATTTCTTTTTTATTTCTCTGGTTAATAAATCCTTGGCAAGCCTAACTCATATTGCAACACCAAAGGGTGGCCTCTTATGCTGGGATTAGTTACATTCTCCATCCTGGTTTGCCTGGTTACACAGCGACATTAACTTTATTTTCAATAAAATATTAATTTGTCATTTACCATCATGCTTCAATAAACCTGGGGCGGCCCCTGTGGTTGGTTTGCAAGGGGACTCTTAGATTCACTGTGCTACATATCAACACCTTATTAATACACACATGATCGTGAATCATAATGGTGGAAACCCGTATAAAACCCTGTTCATGCAGTGCTATCAGCGCTTTGATTAATATCTGGCAAATGGAAGTATATATAATTTAAAATGTAATTACTTTACGATAAAGTCAATGTTCTAGTGAGGTATACTTTCATAATTTCCATTTCAATGAATTTATATTGTTATTTATTTATTTATTTGTTTATATTATTGATAAATCAATCCAATCTATTTTGTATTTAAAAATCACCCATGTACTAACTCATATATTTTTATATGTTTTCCCATAATTTATTTAACATTCTGCTTTACATATCTTGGATTTTGAATATTTATAAAATACATGTATATATAATCAAACAGTAATTTATTTTTCAGATTGTTTTCATCTATCATGCATATTTAAATGTGGGGGCGTGCAGGTTCATGGGGTTGTAAAGAACTGTATCTGTATTCAGACGCATTATCCTGCAACACTCACTATGTTTCTATCATATTCAACAATACGGTCACCAGTCACGAATGTCACAGTCAACACACCTTCAGCAAGTCTCATTCATTTGCAGCAAGCTGATGGACAGTATTTAGTTCTACGACACTGTCCAATTGTCAAAGCATGTTCAGTTCAATTTATTGGGCAAGCTCATATGCAGAGCAACTCCACTTGAAGGTTTGCACCATTGATTGCAAATTCAAATCCAGCAGACCCAAAGACTCATTCCAAAGCTACATTACCATCACAAGTGTCACTCTGTCAAACAATAACTAGAATACCTTACTGAGTCACCAATCTCTCGCCAAGGTGTAATAGGTGTATAGGCTCCTTGTTCTAAATAGTACCTTCAATACAAATGAAGTGTATGATTTATGTTCACGGTTCATTTCTATTGTGTTTGTGTTTGAATGAGTTTATCGAAGTGCATGCTACAGATGAAAAATATCGACGATTTCTATGGTAATAAAAAGGTTAACTAAAATTTGAAGTCAGATTGAAACCAAATGATATATAATGAGTTTTAACTACGCTCTGGAACAGAAATTCTGCAGTAGCCAAAACAAAAGCATCAACAATAAGGCCAATGGACACACACGCACACGCGCATGGGGGCGCACAGACACACGCACACACACTCACACACACACTCACGCACGCACGCACGCACACACATACACACACACACACACACACACACACACACGAGTTTCGTTTAATGCCCTTGAGTGGGGCTAAACACCTACAAGCAAGGCTACCAAAGCGATAGCAAATTCAGCAGTAATATCATCATCAACTTAATTAGTTATATAAAACAATCGGTACAAGTAATATATCCGTGTAAAGGGAGAAGGCTTCTAAGACAAGAAAAAAAACTCAAATGAACTGTAAATAATCATTTTCACTTGGCAGATGCTGTTGAAATGCAACGGCGGTTCAAAGGAAAGCAACTTCATTAAAGAATGTAAGAGGAGGGTTTATCTCTCCTTTCATAGTCTTCCGACTTATTTTTGAAGAATATGTTACAAGGGAAGCAATCAGTCTTTATCCCAAGGAAACTGTCTGGTACGATTTATACACTCAATGCTTGGAAGAGACCCAAATGCAATTATTTCTGACACGGAACCTAGCATTGCTGATAGCTAGTTACAAGTGGAAACCATCTGGAAATGTTATATTTATCCTCACAGTTTCAAGTTTAGAACGGTTACATGTACGAGTTACATGTAGGATCTCTCAACGATTTCTTTACCTAAATCCCGAAAGAAGCGGCTGAATAATTCACAAAAAACGGAGAAATCAATACTTGGTTTAATTCGGCATAAAACAATGAAAAATACAGGGACAAAAGTGAACCAAAGTCCTCTATCAGGGCAGTAGAGGCATACTGCCATATCGTCGATACAAGCTTCAATGCTTAAACCACAATGGAAGTTGCAGGGACAAGCCCAGTAACCACACATTTGAGCAGACACCCTGTACACAAAGCATACTAACAACACAGACAGATCCTGTCTTTTTCCTTACAAACGTTGTCTAGAGCTATAATGAGAAATAAAATCAAAGTGTTTTGGGATAACGTATAAAAGCACAAAAGATTAACACTGTTATGGATAGAATGAAAGCAAAACGGCAAAACGTAAAGTAAAACACACTTTGTCAGTATATTTAAACAACTCATGTTAGCAAAAGGCAACAGCCAAAGCTCAGCTTGTAACTGATGGGTTTCAAAGGTGGATAAATGGTAGTGACTCATTGATTCAGAAAAGGGCTTCGGAATCAAATTGCATTAAAGTTCGTTGTAGAGGTAGACAGGGGTAGAAGGTGTCATTATTTGAGTGAGAAGGGGCTTCGGTCACTTACCAACTATCTTCATCTTCGACAGAGTCTTCGTGACTGTGTGGACCGAGTTCATGTTCTTTCGCTTCCTTCCGTGCTTTGTACTCTTTGTATGTAGACATGACCTCGTGACCAAATAGAAGTAAATGATTGGTTAGTCAGCTCTATCTATGGTTATCTCCCTTCCTAGACCGGAAATGATGTCATAACAGGTCTAGCTCGTGCACTATCCACCGATGTGTTATCTAAATATATGCAGCAAAAAGAGCATACGTTTTTTTTAATTGAACATGAGCGTATACATAGAATAATATGTAACAAATTAGTTTCTAAGAAAAGACGTTGAAAAGAACAACTTATGGATTTCTGGTAATTGACATTTTATTTCTTGTACTAATAAAATCATTGTTTAAATAAATATTTATTGAATTGCTATATAATTATTTAAGGAATTGTAAATTGTAATGGATTGTATTTTACCAGAAATCCAGTAAACAAGTGTAACATAACATCCAGTGACACGGAAGAGCTTAAATTAAATAAACAATTTATGTGCAATTACGGTCAACAAACAATAGATGAGAGGTATGTGGGTGTAAAGCTTTTGAAATAGTTCATAAATAATTCAAGACATTTACAGTGAGCTTAAAAGAATAATAGTATACGGTTATGTTTAAAACAGAAAATCGTTAAAAAATTAAAGGACGTATGGTTGATGATTAATTGGGATTTTTTAAAAGCAATGCATAAGTGTTATAGCGGTAATGGCTTCAGTTCCATTTTAGATGGGGGATTCTTTCTCCAAGTTATAAAACAATTCTTATCTTAATATTAACTGAAAATAAAACTTAAGATAACATTATCTTCAACGATAACTTTCAAAAGAAAAAAATGTCCCCCCATACTGTACATATGAAAATGTTCATAAGAAAAGCAATTGTAGATATTTTCAGAATATATAGAGCCTTGTACAACCTCCATAAAATGAAGAGCACAAGGACTTTATCTAAAAAAAAATGGACAGATAAGTGTACAACATTGTTTCACGAGATTAAATGAAACACATGTGTGAAGCACGTTGACACAGCAAGCACATGGGAACATTTATCAACATGCAGGTATATACATGTAAAATTAGCATCTGTGTATCTAAGACATATTTTGTTTGCAAACACAACATTGCAACATGCTTTGATTCTCTAACGTAGCTCAGTAGTGAGCTAATATGCTAAAGCATGCAGTTTGACGGTTTCCTCAGCACTTCTTTCAGCAACACATCAACGAGGTGATTTCTGGACGTCCATTTTGTCGTTGAAAAACCTGTTACTTTGGGAACCGAAATTGACGTATATTATATTTTGTTAAATGTGTTAAATTAGCTATTCTCTTAAATAACATTCTCAATTATCATAATCCATAACATATATACATGTATCTAAATATAGATATCACGAGGAAATTGTTTAAGGTAGTAATGAATTTTAAACTCCTTTAGTCAGAGTGTGAGGTTTGCTACACACCGGTCTACGCCACCGCCCCTGAGTCGACAGTTTCGATGCGGTAACCCCATTGAAGAATGTATTGATGCTGATGTCATTTGCCATAATTTAATAAGTGAATTATGTTTGTACAATGTAGTTTTTAGTGCAATATTGTAATGTCGGGAATGAAATTTGAACATGTTATGCAATATACCATACATCTAGTTGAGAACAGTGACACTAACGCATCACCGTACAGTCTCTGACCACTGTCTGCACAAAGTTTCATGAAATTCGGTCGGCATTCGATTTTTCTAGACTAACAATTACACGTACCTTACGGTGTGTAGATACAGTTTGAATGAAAGTGTACATTTGCACACTTCAATAAGAACGAGGGTACTCCGAGAAGTTCTGTTAAGGTTGATATCATGCAAAGCACAATATATGCAACAAACGCTTTTTTAACCCAAATAATTTGTATTTCTTCTGACCATTGTCTTATCCGTCAGTGTAGTCTGCAATTTGTATATGTTTAAGGCACTGATACATTTCTGTTGAAAGGTCATTTGCACGCTTTGGGACTATGGCATCTACAATCTAATTCTAGTGACAATAAATAAAAACTCTTAATCCGAATAACAAATTCACTCCTTTTTGAAGTCATTTTCTACCATTTTCCATTTTTAATGGGTAACGTATCCGCTGGTTATCTGTTGGTGGTAAGTGTGCACTTGCAGGCAATTTAATTGGCCAGCAATCATTATTAAATAAACTTTGACCAATCAATAAATGTTTCCGACTAACTTTAAACGTACCGGTTCAATACAATTAGGTGCAGAACTGTTTGAAGTACCCTGGTATGATATAAAGCAAAACTGAACAAAATGAAATGTTTAAACGGTTAAGTGATTTGTTAGTGGCTTTGTCTATTTTGTCAAACTTACGTCGTGCACGTATACAATTGATGGTGTTTGTGTTAGTTAACAAGAATTGCTGATATCATCAAATCGTTTAATCTGCATAATGATTCCATTTACATGCAGTGGAACCCCGTAGGCTAGAACTCCCAGGGACCGGCGAAAACATCTCGAACTTCGGAAAATTCGAGCCAAGCGGCAATGGTTATCTTTAGTTTAAAGAAATCGGTTCTTTACATTCAATTTGAGAAAACAGGGAAATCGAGCCAAGCGACTTCGAGCCAACGGGGTTTGACTGTATTAAGAAAATTAGTATGTATCCAATTGATGGTGTTTATATGATGTTAACAGGGATGGCTGATACCATCCAACTGTTTAAATATGCACTCTTACTCCCAAATAAGATTTACCATAATTAATACAATTGTTTTGCTATACCAAAAAGGATGAATAAATATCGAAAACAATGTTTCGTATGAAGGATACAGGGTTTAATTTGAAAGAAAGGTACAGAAAACATGTTATTTCTACCTTATGACATTATAGTAGATCACAATAAATATTTTAGCACTCACCAATCATTTAATATTTTTTGAGTTTTCCGCCTTAAAAACACGGCTAAAATCTTGTTACCAGTAATTAATATTTTCCATAAATGTGTTATTTAGTAAGTAGTTAAATATGTATCACTCAACATTTATATTTGTTATACATGCATATATACTTATTTTGAATAAAACTGTCACTTTAATCCGCAATATGATTCAATTTACGTATTAACAAATGAAGTATCCAATTGATGGCGCTTACACGATGTTAACAGGGATTGCTGATATCATCAAGTTGTTTAATCTGCATAAATTTACGTATTAACGAATTTAGTATGTATACAGTTGGTGGTGTTTATATGATGTTAACAAGGATGGCTGATATCATCTAATCGTTTAATCTGTTTAATGATTCAATATATGAGTCAGATACCGTCGATACCTTTCAAGTCCAGAAATTTCAACTGGAAAATAAATTGTGTTTATCTTGACTGAATCTGTTGGTTCCGAAAATAGCAGATGTATTTTTGGCAATCAATTCATCTCTGCAGTCAGACACACTCGGCATATGTCTGCGTGAACATGAACTACATCTGAAGTCGCAATTTCTCAACCGTTGGTTTTACACAAATTTAAATGTCTGATCATTTAAAATTTAATCTGACGACCAATAGTGAAAGCTTTGATTAGTTTTATAAGCTATAACACCGGCTATATTCATGTGGTTATTAACCAGTTACTATTCCTGGGTGAAAACCTGTAATAGTGTTCATTAAAAATCCGCTGAGCGGGGATTGAAATCTGTGGCCGTTTTCGCTCACGTCTTAAGTCTGAGTTTTAGTCTTAAATCTTTCAAAATATATATTATATACCTTCTTTGATAGAAGAAGTGTGCGTGATGTATAACAGATTATTTGCATCAGATACAGCACTTTTGATCATATCCGCCCCCGTAAAAGCATTTATCTACACAATTAACAATGCTTTTCAATCTCGGACTGAGAACGTTTGTGAATACGGGCACTGGAACCATTGGCACAAAGAGTCGGATACACTCATGCAGGGTTTTTTTGTTTATAGACTATAATACATACGATAGCGTTCATTCGTAAAACGTCCAATGATAAAATTGCAACGATTTTTCATTTCATAAAACGTTATGTTATGACAGACTCTGTTGAAATAGTTCGTAAAATTATTGTTCTATGTTTTAATTGGTATGTTTTTTTTATTACTTGTCTGATTACTGGTAGCACCACACTTCTTTAAAATTACCATTGTTACCAGAACAGAACAGAATATAAGTTTATTTCGACTTATGCAACAAAGCATCTCGTCATAACATGTACATTATTTTGTTACTTATGCACGAAATCATTTTGAAATAAGTACTTTACAATGTATTGATTATTATTGAAGGTACCTGTATGTGTACCGTATTAACTTCAAAATATACGTTCTGTTGTATTATTTCTTTACAATCAGCAACACTTGAACATAGCATTTCCTATCAGATTATATAGTGAGATTTTCAACTGATTGTTTCCCCTTTTTCTGATGATATAATAAAGATAACCTTTATCTACAACAAAGGAAAATTTGCCAGCGGGGTTCCAGCTTGTAGAGTGAAAACTGTTACCCTCGAGTATTAAGCGACCACTTCTACGCTAAGTTCTGACCGAAGCTACAAGATTACGAAGATAAGTAATTGGTTACAGATGAAACATGTACCGCACTTTGTGCTATCCGTTATCAAAAACATCTCCATCTTAGGGTAAATGGAGGTCAACGAGCGTCCTTGAAATCATGGTCTCCTTCAGCAAAAAAATACATTGGTTGTTCTTTTGAAAATTGATTTATAACTCTGGACATGGATGGTAAAACGAGCATTACATATCAGCATATTTAACTAATGGTTTAAGAATATACACGTCATGCTTATAACCATTGAGTGTAAAGCTATTGGATCGATTCAGTAATAAATTGTACAGGTAAATAAGAAAATCAAACATTTAGAATTAAAGAGAGGTTTACCTGCTATCTTACACCGCAACAAAAGCTTACATGCATGCACGTTAGATTTCATGCTAGGATATGAGTATTCCAAGCGTATCCATGGCAACCAGCACATATTATCATCTACCTGGAATGTACTCAATACCAAGGTGTATTTAGGAACACTATAAAAATAGAAACTTTTTCACAGATTATTTTGAAACTGTATTGGCTTCGAACAACAAAGTTCTAGAAAATTATCTTGTATGGAATTTAAGTAAAACTAATTGCATGATCAAATAAAAAAACACATAGTGTATACACCTTTTTGTTAAGGCAAAATAGGTTTAAAAGTTGAAAAATCAAATGTAACATACGCCAAGAATAAGTTATCTAGCTCTTCCTCTTTCAGTTTATTATACTTGCCTTTATCAGATAGGCAATTCTTTATACAACTATTACACATATATAATAAACATCGACATAAGGTACAACACACGTTGCATGCACGTGTTTAGGCGCTTCAAAAACATTCAAAGACTGAATTCGACATGTGCAAAATTGGATAATTCTCCTCTTAAGATACCTTAATGAAACACCTTTGGGTTTCAAGAAACGTTTTTATGTTTTCTTATCGTGCCAAAGATAAGAGTATCAGAACTTACAGGTAGTTTTTGAAAAACAAATCCAACTGCATAAAATCATATAATAGATTCGATACTTAAGCACATACAAATCATATATACGAGTTAGTTAAAATAAATAATACGTTAAATTATCCCGTGCATCAAAAGGTGGTCAAAGTCATGCGTTTTCTATGTACATCACTTAGTCAAGATTAGAAAGTCATCTGTAAAAATTTAAACAGGCAATTCTTAAGCACTTTTTAACGGTAAAACACTCCCAAAAGAACGACATTTATTATCGGTTCCTACCTTTTTTCTTTGAGTCCCCAATAAAATCACTTATTCAGTACAGAAAACGAACTCAGACAGGAAATGGTACACATCAATCACACGACCAGTCACACAGGTGCGGTTTCTACGAGGTACGATTATTTTGGCACTGGTGTCGGCTTCGAGAATTTCCGTTTGCTCTTACGGAAATCACCGAGACCTCATCAAAGTCAAGAGAATCACCCAAGAAAATGCGTGCGTTTCTTCTTACTTTAAATATAAACACTGTGATTAAACTTAGAAAACCAAAATACACGACTGTTTTTAGATTGATGTATACATGAAAAGAAAGAAAAGTATATACAATTCATTACTTTTTATATAAAAAATATACAATCTGACACACAAATAAAGAAAAATATAAAACTATGATAAAGAAACAACTTCGACAAAATGATTTAAAAAGCTAATAATTTTTTTTTGCAAGTTCTTGAATGAAACCACGGAACAGCATTAGTAACTATTTTATTTAGGCAAGCACAGCTTATATTTGTTTTTATGCTCATTGTCACAAGTCATTTTGAGGTTTGTCTGAATACTTTCTTCTTTTTGTATGCATTTTTTAGTGTTAAATTAGGACAATTTTGTAAATAATCGTACTGCTTGAGTTTTTAAACAAAATCTGTCTGGTAATTAAAGACGGCCGTGATTGACTTTGTCAAAAACGATATAGGAATGGTAAACTCATTTTGAAAGCATAAAATACTTATTAAGTTTAATCAATTCCTTTTTAGATATTTTTTTAGAATCACTTAAATAGTAAGATATTTAGCAATAATTAAAAATCGATTTTGAAATTTATCTCGGGCAAGACTTAGAATGACGATTATACATCACATTCTGGAAGATCAATCATAAAATGTGGAGAAAAAACAAGAATATATGTATCCCCTGGAGAAAAATAGGGAAGAAATATTTCCCGCATCTCCTTCTGGTCGAGACCTAGCCTGTTAGTACGGATGATAGATGATATATCAATGATATTCCTTCTGTTGAAAACTACCAGGCAGGCGATTTTACCAGCAATCATGTTTTCGAAATCTTAAATTGCAGGTTTGTGGAACTAGATTATCCTATTACATATGAAGAAATTTGAAAAGTCATTAATTCACTCAAGAGGGGAAAATCTTTTGGAAACGATTAATTTTTAAATTAGTAATTCATCTATTCGGTTGATATTCTGTCGTCTCATCTCGTTGATTAATTTAACGTTTTTTCTCGATTCGGGACTTCCCCCGCTAAAATGGTATAAAGGCACGGTGGAGAACCCACGTGACTTATTTGGTAAAGTGCACGGCAACAAATGTCAACAAGTCTCGATTCAGGTAAGGTTTTTAAAGATAGCTTTCTTAATATTTGGAGAATTTTTGTGAAAAAAGACCATACACCCCGCATTTAAGAGCTCTATCCACGGTAATAAAGAACTTTCTCTAATATCCTAAAGTTTTCCTGAAAATCTTGACCAACTGATTTCTCAGAGTTGAAATCTAAGGCAAAGTACACGGCTTTTGACAAATCTATCGGTTTACCTCATGTAAGCCGTAAATAATTCATACACAAATTTTATTTTAAGAAAGTTTTATGTATTTTATAGTTTTCAGCGTGTATTGTTTAACTTCTAGTTATTTCAAAGGTAAAAATGAACTAAAACCAAATTGATAAAGTACACGGACATTTAAGGATGATAAAGTACACGGTCATTTTAGTTTATGTTTGAAAGTAGAGTGCGGTTTACAAACTAATCGTTATATAGGCATTTTCTATTCGTGAAGTCTATGGAATGGATTATCCTCCAGGGAATGCATGCTGCATTATGACATTTCTCATTTTAAATTGCTAGTGCATTCGTTTAAATCGTATTAAGTGCATTCAGGCAATTGCTTCGTTCGTGTTTGTAATGGACTACCGCATGTGTCTATGTGTACAACTTTTAGTTTCTTCAATTTATTGCTTAGTGTCTACGTCTAAACGATAAATGACATATGTCAAGTTTTTACTTTTAATTGTCTATTGTGTACTAATTAAAATAAAATAGTACAATTAAACTTCTAATATTATTACTAATAATATTTTTATATTGTAATAAGACCATTAAAAGCTAACTTAATTATACATCAATCAAACATAGCAGTATGCATTTACCAATAAGCATATGGACGATAGACGAATGCATCTAGATGAACGCAACTAAACGAATGGAATTAGAAGGGAACCAGTAAATATTGGTATCCTGCGACAGCAATATTAAATGAGAATGGAAACCAAAGGCTGGTACCCTTCTTATCCACGGTAGAGCACTCTCGCGACTTTTGCTACGGTGGCAGTCAACAGTTTTCGTGCAGGATCTGTCAAAAATATATCTAGAAGAGGTAATGTATAACACTATCTAGACCTAAAAATTAATACTGCTTGATGCTATTTTCTGCTGATTGTTTTTTTTTCCTGGATGTTTTTATTCGGTACTGAGTGAGACACATATCCAAATTTTAATCTGCGTTTCGGCCTGAATTTGAAATGTGTTTCTGCTAGGCGGTGAGATTTTGACCAATTTTCGATGGATAACATGCATGTTTTGAAATTTCTGAGGCCATCAAACAAAATCCAAGTATGAGCAAAGTGCTATCATTCGAAAGAAAATATGTACGCCTGGCTGTCATGTATAGAAATATATGCATGCGTTTCATTTACTTAAAAATTCAATTTCTTTGCATTTACTGAACAAATATTATCTGATCTACATCAGTAAAACTGCGGTCGTTAGAACAATACAGACAGGAACTCATTGTAAAGATGGAGGGTCGGAGTTAGATGGATAACAGCAAAGAGGAATGAGAGCACACTATAATACCAACTTACAGGCTAGGACTAAGACTTGAACATCTAGATTAGAGCTGATCATGGAACATTAGAATGTTCTAGACTAAAGGCTTAAATGTGATTACAAAATAATTGTGTTTCAAAGCTTGCTGAATTATATAAGATACACGCAGTTAAGAGTTTATAAGACATCAATGGGAAAATGACACCAATGCATCTCTAAACCTTGTGAAAATGTTTTATGCTCAATCCGTTTTCATACTAATTTTACACTGCATTTTTTCAGTACTGTAAGGCAAACGAACATTTTGAAAGAGCACCATTTGGTAACAGTACGTTTTGCTATTTATCTTAATAAAATGTTAAACTCATCAAAACGTTATTTTAACTCGGCAACATACTGGAATGCACTTCTAACTAGACCATTGCGATCTTTCAATGTGTCCTGATTAGGTGTGTTTCGCCTTAACGTTCCTGCTGAGTCCAGATTTGAACTTGAATGCTGAGCCACACTGTAGACATTTGTGACGTGTCATACCCCTGTGTCTAGTAGAAATCTGTTCACTGAGATTGGTCGTGTCACCAAATTTGAACCCCTCACACACACACACCACAGGTTAGCTTCAATTGGCCGCTTTCACGTCTTTCGTGTATCTTCAAGTCTTGCAAGGGCAGTTTTGCCACACTATTTGCAAACGTGCAACTTTGTCTCGCCGTGATTGTTGCACCTATAAAAAAACATGTACTGTCACAAGTTAGCGAGAAATGCTGGCAATATCAGTACTTGAATATAATTTATAAAAAACACTTTATTACTGCCACGCAATGAGTGTTTGATCGTGTAATCAGCACCATAAAACTGAACGACCCTGTCCACTGAAACATGGTGGACCACATTATTATGTTAAAAACGTAACCCCTAAAAACGTTGAAAACACAATCAGACGACGAATCTTAACCTCTACACGAGGGGAGTCATAATAAAAGTATAACTGTTAGTATATTCTTATTTCTCGGCGAAAAAAGCTAAAAACTAACCTGTGTCTGTGTAAACACTTTCCCGCAAAAACGATGGCAATCGACCAGAATGCCTTCTATCGTGGTCTACTAGATGTTGTTTTTTATTTTGAAATGCCATTCCGCATTCTTTGCATAAAGTCTTCATATTCTGAAATGAAACGAATATCACAAAATTGTAAGTCTTTCAAATCAGATAGCAATCGAAGACATTAAAAGTACAAGAACACTTTTCTTTCTCAAAATTGACAAAATGAAGAGTTATTAAGCACAAAAACAGTTATGTGTTACTGTTTACCATGTATAATGAATACAAACACGTTTTACATATACGATACGAAAAAGAAGTGGAACACCCTTTACAAAAACTTCAAGCTCTTTATATGTTAATTGCGAATATATTGTTAAAATACGGGACTGAATTTTAGTGTGATAACACATGTTTCCATGATTCATGAAAATGAGCCCATCATTTAGGCGACTCCGTCGGTCTATCTGTCCATCATTTAAGCGACTCCGTCGGTCTAACTGTTAAAACGCGTTCATTCTTCCATTGTCACTCCATTACAATGCGTCTTTTCAAACTTGGAGCAATGTTCAATAATGAATTTGAAGAATAGAAGTAATAAATATATTTATAATAACTCGTTTTAGCACCAGTCAGTGAAATTGTAACGACCGTTTACTTTATCAAACCTAAAATGTCCGTGTACTTTATCAATTTGGTTTTAGTTCATTTTCGCCTTTGAAATAACTATAAGAAGTTCAACAATACACGCTGAAAACTTTAAAATACATAAAATTTGCTTAAATTAAGATTTTTGTATGAATTATTTACGGAAAACATGAAGTAAACCGATAGATTTGTCAAAAGCCGTGTACTTTGCCTTAGATTTCAACTCTGAGAAATCAGTTGGTCAAGATTTTCAGGAAAACTTTAGGATATTAGAGAAAGTTATTTTTTAACGTGGATAGAGCTCTTAAATGCGGGGTTTATGGTCTTTATTTCACAAATATTCTCCAAATATTAAGAAAGTTATCTTTAAAAACCTTACCTGAATCGAGACTTGTTGACATTTGTTGCCGTGCACTTTACCAAATAAGTCACGTGGGTTCTCCACCGTGTATATCGATAACAAGAACGCCTATATGCTATAACGTTTATTTCCGATTGTTTTGACGCTAAGCCACGTTGGATGATGAATATGAATTGTGGGGGGGGGGGGGGTTACCAAATCGAAGAAATCGAGCCTATTAATTTTTAAAAATATACTTCGTGTGTGAAATATGTAGTTACCCATTAAACGTAAATACATGTAGATAAGCTTGAATTATAAAATTTTGGTATACGACTATTTTCTCAGATAACATTATCAGTGTGTCTATACCACGTGATAAATTGCCTTTTTTTAAATTGCTTAAGTTGTTTTTCTTTGTCTACCTTTTCCCATCTAGTATATGGCCTGTATTATTGTGACCATGTTCATTATTTTCTGATGCATATCACGTTTTGTCAAGAACGACTATAAACAATTTTGACCGTCTGGTATTGTAAAAGCCTTAACTAATTTAAATTCCAACTTGCTAATTGCAAGTTGATTTCGCCTTTTCTGTAGTGTAGGAACAAAGTGTCGCATGAACACTCAATTATATGGTATCAGACGTGAGACCACAGTTATTTTTACTATATGTTTCATATAGACACTAACTTTAAAACAGTCCCAATAGAAAAACAAGTAACTGGCTGCTGTAGAACAATCCAAGACACAAACTTTAATCACAAGAAAACATAGGGTTGACCATTGCGTTGTCTTACAAAATTGAGTAGTAACACATGACCCTGAGGTCAAGACTTGTAAGGCTACAAACAACCAATTTACATAGTTCCACAGGCATTTTTTTTTCATTCAACTTTAATAAAATATTGATACTTGAACACTAGCACTCTTCTTTACTGCAAAGGGGGGGGGGGGAGCAGATAACTGTGGTCTTGAGCCATCAAAGGAAAAAAAACAAGGCATCTGTTGGTTATAACGGTTATCGAAGCAAACTACCGATACACGAAAACAGTGCCATTATTTGTACAAGTATCGCTTTTTAAGTACTAAATCAGTGAAAGTCATATATGCGAAATGTTGGTAGCTTAAATAGAACATTTAGCAGTTGTTTGTCTTCTCTCTTGTTTTGCATAGACATACTTTGAAGGGAGATAAACGTTCATTTTTTAGATTTCACCAGGCCTTCTTTGAAGTTTTACTCAGATGGTCATTTACTTTATGTAATCATTGAAGAGCGTATACATTGCCGGAATGAATTTTTGTTGCGTCTCCGCCTATACAATGTGTTTCATGTTTAAGAAAACAGGCATCTTTAGTAAAAAACTGTTGGTGTTTGTAAGAAGAAGCAAATACTATATTCACACATGTTCCTTGTGCTTGCAACGGTTTCTAATCGATGCTTATTATGTTATGTACAAGATAATATTTTCAGTACAACTCTATTTTACTACGCTGACAAAACAGCAATTCCACATACTTGATTTTCTTGACTGAATACTGTGAATATTTTATTAGTCACTAAACAGGAAATAAAGTCTGCTTATCTAATGAAGCTCTTGGAAAACAATGTATATGGTTGTCATATGACTAGAAAAGTCATGAGAACTATCTAAGTGCTTTAATTGTTTAACATATTAACATTTTATGTGAAAACACAATGCACTTTGAACGCAGAATAATTCGAGCATGTAAATGCATATTTAGTGTAATACATTTATTCAACGGATACTCTTTAAATCTATAATAATGTGTGTTGTTACTTACATAACCCTCTGCTGGCTATCTGGGTACACGTTTGCGATCCACACATGTAAGTCTATTGTAATGCTATTTAATATAATGGTATCAACTGTCTTGTATATTTTATCTTTACAGTAATTGTAAATATTTTTGTAAATGGATTCGAGGGAAAAGGTATTTAATCACATATTGATTTAAGTAAAACATGTTTTTAATTTTGTTTCATGTTGGAAATAGCATTGTCATTATATGAACACAGATGAGAAGGAAGCAATATCATCTTTTTGTTGTACTAAATGGGTTTAATCTGTGGATGTTATGTTGTTTTAGACTTCATGAATCAGCACTGTGGAACGACAATAGACTTTCGGAAAATGTCGCTACATGCCATCAAATTACATTTGACTACAAACAGTGTGTACCTCCCCAAACTAGACTGTACCATGACTGTTAATGCCACTTCAACTATGCAGTTTATGCTGTACTTTAAGGTAAGTGGTGCAATGATTTGATACACTTGAGGTGAGTAAATAGCACCACGACCAGTCTTTTCTTTGGGAATGTTTTACTAGTAATTTGGCAAACCGTTTCTTCTATAAAAACAACCCGTTGTATGCAAGAGCTAAACACTGTTTATATGCCAAGCAAAACTATGGATTCACCTTATGGTTTTCAGACAGTATTTTGTTTGCGTTCGCATGCATGCATGATACAAGCAGAAAACGTACTTTGTTAAAATGCAGTTTTGTAGTATAAAAAGCAAATTGACCACAACCAGTCTGCTGGTAATTTGATCATGGGCTTTCGAAAAGAACTGGAGTTCTGGCTTCTATAGACAGGACGGAATTACCATACGACGTAATTATATAAGCCTATATACTATTAGCCTTCGGTACGATAGAACTTCTGAGAATAGATCTACATTTTATCATTAATGTATGATCGTAGCTGCCACCAGTTGTTTCAACCTTGTCCCTTATACATACCTTACCACTCGTCCAAACGGTTGATCTTTTCAGAAAATGGATATCAGTTGCGATCACGACTGGTTGGAACTCCATGATGGCCTGTCAGTATCGTCGCCCTATGTGAATGGTAATACGTATAAACTATTCAATAACATAGTTCGTATCTAGTATATCTATAACAAAAGTAGTGTCTACTACAACAGTAAAAATAACCAAATAACACAGCACCGATTACAATACCTAGTTTGCTTTGCTCATTAAAAACATCATATTACTTTTACATGATAGACTACACTTGAATGATATCACCTTGAGGTTGTCAGAGGTAAAAATTAATAAAATCTCCATTTAAGGCATTTAGTGAGTAACATGAAAGTGTAATTGTACTTAATAAAGCACTGTAACTTTTACACAATAAATAAGTTTCTAGGTATTTTCGTGCCGTGTCTATCTTTAGTCTTGCATACAAAAACGTTCGCGCATTGGTTTTTGTTTCGCCAGACTAGGCGACGTATAGGGGTTACTTTTGTCGGCGGCGGCGGCGGTGGTGGTGGCGTCCGCGTCCCGTTTTCATTTGTCCGGGGCATATCTCGTAAATTATTAGTGGTATCAACTTGAAATTTCATATGTAGATAGATCTCATTGAGGGCAATTGCAGTGCACAAGAACCATAAATTTATTTTTTAGAGTTATTGCCCGTTGTTGGCGTCCGCGTCTCGTTTTCACTTGCCCGGAGCATATCTCGTAAACTATTAGTGTAATCAACTTGATATTTCATATGTAGATAGATCCCATTGAGAGCAAGTGCAGTGCAAAAGACCAGTTACTCTTGCTTCCATATTTTTTGAGTTATTGCCATTTGTTATTTTCCATGCTTAAAGTGCTTAAATTTTGTCAGGGGCATACTATGTAGAATATAAGAGTTATCAACTTGAAACTTCATATGTAGATACTATACTTCGTAACTGAACAAAATAAGAGAAGGCTTACATACACAACAAGATATGAAACATCTCTCCACCAGAATTGTTACAAAAAGACATACTGATGACTACCCAACCAGTGCCACTCACATATTGCACTACAGTAAGGCAGTACAGTCCCACAACTCAGCATTATTTGACCAGCTTTTCTGAAAAGGTAACCAACAAAGTAATAGACATTGTTATTGGTGAAAGAACCTTTACTACCTGGTGACTCAATGTGATTGCCAATGATGTACAGGTCAGCAGTAGGCCTGCGCAATGAGCTGACCTTAAAACATTTATGTGGAGGATGGTCTTGTAAATGGGGACTTTTCAGTCACTTTACCAAAACAATTAGTGAAAGACTTAAGTTTGTTTGGATTCACTTCACCAAAATAGGCCTACAACTTAGAAGGAATAGTGGTCACCTTTACCGAAAAGAAATTCATAAGGATTGGACACCAATTGCTCCAGTTAAGAGAGAATTCCCAGTAGGCAAGTACAAAAATGCTTGCATACAGCGTGGTCAATTCCCCCTTAATCTGACTTGTGCGAAGACAATCCAATGACAAGGAGACACGTTACAAGATGTAGTAGTGCAATTGCCTATAAAAAACGTCCTCATGTTCACTATGTAGCTTTGAGTCGAGTTACCACCATGAATCGCTTACATATTCTCCAACCCTTTGATCCTTCGAAGATAACTGTGTCTGGAGATGTACAGTTAGAAATGGAACGACTACGAACAGTCAAGTTCAACTGTGCTACACACCTTTGTATACTTTGCCAACATATCACATTGTGATATGATTCCACAATGCTCAATCTGTAAAACTTCATTTGAAAGTTATAGTTTCAAAACGAAACGAGCTGATGTTCTCATCCTCACAGAGTCCACTTTCTGTGCAAAAGACAACATTCAAATTCCTGGACGCACACTACATAGGAATGATTTTGCTGTTCAGAGAACACCATATGGATCTATTGTGATAACCAAACCACAACATCAAGTACATGTGGAAGGGGTGAATGCTGCTGTGATTGAAATGACTTTTATAACTGTTTTGCAGCCTCACTCAATCAACATCTTGAGACTATATCGACCGCCAAATCAAAGAAACCATTTCAAAATGTTGTTGAACAGAAGTTGAAATAATTCTGTAGTTCACAAAAGTCAATTGTCATAGGGGACTTCAACACAGACAGTACAACCTACCAGCAGCTGTGTTCAATAATGAAGAAATATCAGTTCACACAAATCGTAAAAGGTGTTACTACGAACAATAACACAACCATTGATTTGATATTTGTGAACTTTGACAGTTACAAATCTGTTGGCAAATTGGAGTCATTTATTTCAGTATTTATTGTGCTCATTTTTGCTTATATAACCAATTGCTTGCTCCTGGCTTAACGTTGTTACATTCAGTTCAAATGCCACCTACACTTTAATGTAAAATGGCAACATCATCGTCTATAAATGAATAAAATGCCAATCTAACAGCTATAATGTCGACAGTAAATAATTCGTCAGGCAACACATCCGACTCGCGGAGTTCTAGTTATTTTTTTTTATAAAATTATGTTGTTTAATAGGAGACCAATAACACAGTATTAAGTATATTACAGGTTTTACCTACCGACAGTGCGGACACTTTTTTCGCCACAAAGTTTACACAACTTCCGAGAACGCCATCACAGTTCGTTTCCATAGCAACAGTTCCGTTGGGTCCAGAGGTTTTGCCATGGTCCTGACAGCCTTCCATACCGGTGAATATAAATAGTTGTATCAGCTTGTCCCAAATATAAAAATAAAGATGGTAAGTATGTACGTCTCGGATTCTAGTTCGAACTGGATGGCTAACACCTCGTTATTCAGGAGAATAACGTAAAACGTTATCTAGTTATTCGATTAACAAGAAATCTGTTTACGATTTTTTTCTTTAAAACCACAAAGCCAAACAAACACCATCGAATCATACAAAGAAGTTTTGGATTCGAATTCTGCAATTTCAGAATTTCTACTTAGGTCTCCATGATAAAACACCTAATAAATATATAAATTATCTTCAGGTAACTGCAAATCAAAAGAGTACCACTGTAACAACGGTCGATGTATTGCGGACTCGCTTGTCTGTAATGGCTACAACCCTTGTGGTGACGATTCTGATTGTATCCTCACGGGCACAGAAATCGTTGGGATCATTGTGGGAACTTTAGTTTTCTTTGGCACCATCATAGGATTGATTTTTTGTTTTTGGAGAACATGCCGGTATAGATACGTAAGTTGTTTGATTTCACATGGACATTTACAATAAAAATTCGTTAATTCAGAGTTGATGTTTTAAAATTCTATTCATCATGTTGAAGGAAAAAGAAAATGCAGCGCCATTTCTTGAACCACGAGGACATTTTTTTAACTCAAGATAGTGTTGGTAAATGTCACGTACGTTAACTGACTGTTCCAAGGCAGATATTTAACTATTACATTGAATGATAGTCCAATACAATGCACTGTAAATATATTGTTCTATCCGGCCATGGTTCTGAGATATTATTTAGTTTAATTAAGTAAGTTATTGTGTTACTTGTCCGGTACTTTTAGCTTCAGTTTAATAAAGGTTGGTAGACCAACATTGTTGGTAATTTAATACCAAAGGTGGTACATTCTGTGGATGTTGTCTATCCAATGAAACTTGACCAAATACACTTGTCCACAACACTGGTCACTACATCGCATTGAAGATCAGTGACATGGTGAATACCATATTTACATGTTTGTATGTTTTTCAGGTCTCTGGTCCTAGACACGTGGTAGGGTATAGAACACTTGATCAGGGATATGACCAGCCCATTCCGCAACAATATGGTGCCACATAACAGTCCCCAAACCAGCACCTTGACATAGGGCCAGCATCTAGACCAAGGGCCAGTACCAAGACCTAGGGCCAGTACCTAGGCCGAGGGCCAGGACCTAGACCAAGGACATGCACTTAGGCCCACTGCCAGCACCCAGACCCAGCGCAAGCATAAGATCCCTGGCCAAACCTTTGGTTACAGACAAGCCGACTCATTGTCAAACAATCCTCAGACCATATTTTGGCTACCATCAAGCGAATTCAGTGCCCCAGTTAATTCAAGCTTGCTGTAATATATAGTGTTTTTATTTAGTGTCAAAATATAACAGGGGGTCCTTCTACATCTGACCAAGTTCCAAATAACATCAAGGGCAGCTACAACTAAGTTCATAATCTGCCAAGCAAACAAAACAAGCAGCTCAAAACAAGCAGCTTAACAATCACTATTCTTCACCATTGAGTGTTTCTACATTAACCCTTCCAGGGTCTGACAACACCTTTTGTGACTACAGTCAAATATATTCATAGATACACCAACCGCATAGGGTCGATAATTACGTCTGAGTCAAGTTCCCTATCATTTTAGCTGTGACTACATTAAAGCAAATTCAGTAACAAACACACGCATGTGTAGTTTTAATTGATCCAAATATACCACAATTCGACCATTAACTATAAAGCCAATTTAGAGAAGAGCAACCCGTTTGCAGCTTTAAATAAGCCTACCCAGAACCAAGTGCCAACTACTACACATTTTGGCAACCTTATAGCCCATTCAAAGCCAACCAAATCCATGTGCAGCTCTATAACTGAGCCCAAACAATGAAACCGGAGATATTGGCAACTCAACAAAATGGGTATGGCTTGAACAATTTGGTATATTACCTGGCCTATGCTACGTACCAACTACGATACAACGGTCCCTACATACCCGAGTAGGTTACCCAGATTCTGTTGAAAGAAACAAGGATGTACACCCAAAATGAACTTAACTCGGTATATACAACGCCACAATGAACAAATATTAAACAATCGAAATCGATAAAGATTGAGGTAATCTTGGCAAGATCAATTTGATGCTTAAAGGTTTTCATCAATGCAAACGCTGGAGTGGATGCGTTTCAAAATTGCATTTTTCAATTAGGTTTGAATTATTCTTTTCAAGAATAAAACGTATATTGGTAAATGCTTTGGTGTATAATGAAGTTGAAGTTGGAAGCGGAGTTGGATGAAGGAAACTTTTATAAGAAATTTGTAAGAGTTTCATTTGCATTTCAACGGTTTAGAAATTCTACACTTTTAATATGTTTTTCACCACAAAAGTTCGAGACCTTTAAATTAACGATTGATGCCATAATTTAAATACAAAATATATTGAGAGTCATACATACACAATGTAATTAATATGTCTCTTAAAAAAGAAGCCACACTTCGTTGTTGCTTGGGCAGTGTTGAACATTCCTGCTACTGGAATTATTTTTAATCCTGGTAACTCTTGCGTTTGAATGCGAATCCGTCTTTTATTAAATCCTGTTAATATCACCTTAAGACTGCACATCTAAACATGAATAAAGGCAAAAATGTATTATGCTTGCCTCATGATAACATACAGCTTGACCGTGAAATCATTTTTGTCCTTTACACTCACTTATAAACAGTGCTGATTCCTTGCGAAAACGAAAGTAATATTTTGAAATAGTTTTAGTATACAAAAATATTGTACAATCATGGATCTTTTTGGCGTTTGCATTTATATGAAGGTCAATGACAATCGAGGATTTTTTAAAGTTTCAGCTCATTAATTTTACGTAGATCGATTCTGACGAATACAACAAAACATAATTCTATAGTTTATATTTCAGCCGTTCAAGTTTTCCACCGCAGCTTACTTGTTAAATTAGTTAGTTGTAAAACGTAGCATGCACTTGATCATTGATGTTTGCATTTCTGTGCATTTCTGTGTGGACCAGTGACAATCTTTTTTCAATTATTCTGTTTTATGCTTTTATCCAGGTCACAAGCTCATTGGGCTGATGTTTCTTGTTATTATATACCCGACTTTAAATAAAGAATCTTGTATCTTCTATCCTGTTGTTTAACAATTTTTTGTATATTGATTTTGACCAATGCACCAAAAATACAAGTCGACATTTAAACCTGAAGCCGAGATGCGCCAACTCCATTTTCTGTAAGTCGCCAAAATTCTAACAATTAAGGTTATACTACATCATAGACCTTCCCTAGTTTTGTTCACAAGGTCGAGGTATGTATTAAGATAATGACTGTTTTTATCGGAGGTACATGTATATATCCGTTCGTTACGTCAATGATTTGAGAGAGTAGATTGTTTTATCTAGACCTCATAGGTCCTATTTCGCAATATTGTGAAACAAGAACACTCACCTCGACATATGATACTGAGTCGTTCTTATCAGAAAATACTAAGTGTAACTTGCTATGTAGATATATAAACGAACCTTTTTACATTCAATTTCTTCTGAAACGGTCGCACAACAATGAAGTGTTTAACTTATTTGACACTATTCGCATTTCTTGGATATGCTTTTGCCATCCAGACATGTAAGTAAAGCAAACCTTTATAATGCGTAAAAAATAATCCATTAAGCTCTTCAAAACTTTCTTTAACATGAATAGCTTGTGTGATTTTAGCTACATGAATATATGCGATCGTCTTATTTATGATTGCACTGAGTTATATTCTGAAATAATTAGATTGGATTTTTATGTCCATACATATTGCAAGATAATATTTTGATTAACATTTCTGAATCTCGTATTCATGTGAATTTCTTAATCTTAAAAGAAATATAAGGGTGCCACCCACTCACCGTAGAACCGGAAAACCGCTAAAATTAATTTGGATTACCCAATTCGGAAACGTCTGAGTATATTTTCCTGATTGTATCCCCTTTGCAGTGATATATTCCGATCAACATTTGGCTAATTCTTTTGACTAGAGGCTTTCGAAAAATAACAGTAATTTGAAAGTAATCGGTCAGTATATATTGATCTCCCTCCTGTAACCGTTCTTAAATCCATTTTTTATTCAGTAGTAAATTTTGAACATAAATCTGATCATTATGTATTTTGATCAAATACATTTTGATATTTTATGGCCAGGGTTAGGGTAGGGTTAGACAGATAAGACTTGTCAATATTTAATTTATTTTCATGGTAGGCTTTTAAGGCCTTAAATTTGCTCAATAAAATATACTCACTAATATAATTTAAACTTGAACGAGTTTATATGGTATATATACCACACACGCACACGCACACACGCACACACACACACACACACACACACACACGATCTTGATTTCATTTCATTAGCTATTTGTTTGTAAATGAAAGTTATATTATTAGTGTAATTTATGTCTGCTTGTTTTCGTATGGAATCCAAATCCAGTTTGCTTTATACGTGGAACTGGGCGTACAGGTAAATCGACTAAAATGGCACGGAATGAAAGGGTTGGGGATAAAATGACCCGATGGAAGTCGATTAAAACTGATGGAATTCACTTCAGCTATTAGTTTTAACTTGGCGTTCTGCGTCAAAAAGACACTATTTGTTATCTAAATCTAGTCACCTATTGGATAATAATCTGGGGAAACATCTTTGTATGGTCCATATTGTAGTAAACATGCTTTATATGAAACAGTATTTCTGTTTATGTTGTAGACTACTTGGATCAACGATGTGGAAGCACCTTGAATTTTCCTTACTATTCTCTTGACGCCGTACGCCTTAAGTTGACGTCAAACATTAATTACAGGTCCAACATGGACTGTTTAATGACTGTTAATACCACATCATCCAAAAAGTTCATGCTTTATTTCAAGGTAAGGTCATTGTTATCTTCGTTGATATCACGAATATTTATTGGTACATGCTTGTTGAACATATACTAAATCGCACTATTACTTAAACGTAGAAAAGCCTGTTTTCTAAAATATCAGTTGCTAGCACTGAATTGTCAGCAAACTCGTTTAATTCTGTATTACTTTGAACTATACTTATAGCAATATCATTCCTTGTCAGTTTTCGTAGGTCCTCGTGAAAGGGCTTCTCACAAACATTGAAAACGCACTTCTTGTGTATGTCATATAGGATTATAAGTATCTTCCATGGCCGAGAGTGTAAGATAGGTTCATTCCGACCCGAGCGTAGGGTGTTTTGCGGAAACGAGGTTTACCGAGTTTCCGCAAAACACCCTGCGCGAGGGTCGGGATGAACCTATCTTACACGAGCGGCTATGGTAGATGCTTTTTCTCCCACCTCAGTTAAACAAAATTAAGAAAAAATGTATTTTTTGCTGGAACTCTTTTGTGCTTAGTGAAAATAATTGCGTATGGATATGCGATAGCACGTGGTTGTCATGGATATTCGCGCAGTGATTCAGAATATGTTAATAGTCAAATCGGTCTTTTTAAATAGTTCTAAAGAGAATGAAGCATTATTTCTTGAATGGTGCGTGAAAACTTTTTTATGGTGACATTTGAAGCGAGAAATAATTAATTAGCGTTCTAAATATTACCATAAGACAAGATTTCCTTGATGCTGCAGTCTTCAACAAGGGAGGTAATTACAATGTGGTAACCGTTAAAAAGGAGTTCCATACGGGCATTTTATCTTCGCCCGTGGGCAAGATAAGAATATCTAACATGGTTAAATTATTGGATCTACTTATCTGAGGTGGGAGAAATATTTTATCTGTTCACGTAATCAGAGCTTCAGGATTACTATGAGCTTCGAAACTTTGCTATTCTGTACTTGCTGTGTGGCCAATAGGTCCCGGTGCAGTACAAATGTTTATATATATATATATATATATATATATATATATATATATATATATATATATATATATATATATATATATATATATACAAGGCTGACATAGGATCAGACATAACTACCACTGTAAACGATCATACATGTATATTGGAAATACTTAAGGTGGGTACGTTCATGTTTTTGTTGTTGTAGAGCATTGCAATAGAGTCGAGCGTCAGCTGTACCCGAGACTGGCTTGAGGTCTTTGATGGCCCAAACGTCAATTCACGCTACGTATCAGGTACGTTTACATAGTGTATGAAACAAGGGATTTCAGATTACCAGTCAGCCAAACGTTTGTTCAATGCATTAAAATAACTCGTGCATGTTAAAGTGTCGAAATTACATAAAGTATATCTAACGAAAGTTTTTAACAACCATTAACTCACGGATACCGTTATTTGTGAATAATGATTAATTCGTGTGCGCTCGCGAGCGTGTTGTTGGTGTGAGCACGTGCGTGCGTGCGTGTGATCTGTGTGGTTTTTTTTTGCGTGTGTGCGTGCGTGCACGCGTTTGTGTGTGTGTGTGCGTGTGCGTGTGCGTGTGCGTGTGCGTGCTCGTTAACGTAAACAACACTTAAAATATGTATTACTATATAAATATGTTATGTTTTTCACAAAGGACTGAGCTACCGACAATGCGGCTTCTCAATTAGTTCCCAGGTTTTCAAAACGAGCGGGAACTCCCTCACTCTCCGTTTCCAAAGCGACTCGTCCTTCCAATACAGTGGCTTTGACATGGTCATCACATCCTACCATACTGGTAAGTCAGACAATGTAAAAAATGTAAACAATATTGGAAACTATATAATCTATAATCTAGTATAAGAAAGGTGTTGTTTCAAAAGAAGATGTCCTAAGGCGGACTTAATCACCCTGTCCGTTCATTTTCAAGTCTGTAGTGGGCTCGTACCGTTGAGTCTTTTCCCGTGTTCAAGATAAAGTTTCCATTGTGCGGATCCAGCGCCTTGAATTTGTCCCCGTGTTGAAGTGAAAGTGTCCATAGTGGGGCTCGGAGCCATTGAGTCTGTTCCCGTATGCAAGTGAAAATGTCCATAATGGGGTTTTAGTCTGTTTCCGGGTTCAAGTCAATGTGTTCATAGTAAGGTTCGAACCCCATGAGTCTGTTCACGTGTTCAAGTGAATGTGTTCATAGTAAGGTCCGAACCCCAAGAGTCTGTCCCCATGTTCAAGTCAATGTGTACATAGTAAGGTTCGAACCCCATGAGTCTGTTCACGTGTTCAAGTGAATGTGTTCATAGTAAGGTCCGAACCCCAAGAGTCTGTCCCCGTGTTCAAGTGAATGTGTTCATTGTAAGATTCGAGCCCCATGAGTCTGTTCCCGTGTTCTAGTGAATGAGTACATAGTAAGGTTCGAACCCAATGAGTCTGTTCACGTGTTCAAGTGAATGCGTTCATAGTAAGGTCCGAACCCCAAGAGTCTGTCCCCATGTTCAAGCCAATGTGTTCATTGTAAGATTCGAGCCCCATGAGTCTGTTCCCGTGTTCAAGTGAATATGTACATAGTAAGGTTCGAACCCCTTGAGTCTGTCCCCGTGTTCAAGTGAATGCGTTCATTGTAAGGTTCGAACCCCATGAGTCTGTTCCCGTGTTCAAGTGAATGCATTCATAGTAAGGTTCGAACCCCATGAGTCTGTCTCCGTGTTTAAGTCAATGTGTAGATAGTAAGGTACGAACCCCATGAGTCTGTTCCCGTGTTTAAGTCAATGTGTACATAGTAAGATTCGAACTCCATGAGTCTGTTCCCGTGTTCAAGTCAATGTGTACATAGTAAGGTTCGAACCCCATGAGTCTGTTCCCGTGTTTAAGTCAATGTGAACATACATGTAGTAAGGTTCGAACCCCATGAGTCTGTTACCGTATTCAAGTCAATGTGTTCATAGTAAGGTTCGAACCCATTGAGTCTGTCCTCGTGTTCAAGTGAATGCGTTCATAGTAAGGTTCGAACCCCATGAGTCTGTCCCCGTGTTCAAGTCAATGTGTACATAGTAAGGTTCGAACCAAATGGGTGTGTTTCCGTGTTCAAGTCAATGCGTTCATAGTAGGGTTTGAACCCATTGAGTCTGTTCCCGTGTTCAAGTGAATGCGTTTATAGTAAGGTACGAACCCCATGAGTCTGTTCCCGTGTTCGAGTGAATGCGTTCGTAGTAAGGTACGAACCCCATGAGTCTGTTCCCATGTTCAAGGGAATGCTTGCATAGTTCAAGTCAGTGTGTGCATACATGTAGTAAGGTTCGAACCCCATGAGTCTGTTCCCGTGTTCAAGTCAATGTGTACATAGTAAGGTTCTAACCCATTGAATCTGTCCCCGTGTTTAAGTCAATGTGTACATAGTAAGGTTCGAACCCAATGAGTGTGTTCCCGTGTTCAAGTCAATATGTACATAGTAAAGTACGAACCCAATGAGTGTGTTCCCGTGTTCAAGTCAATGTGAACATATTAAGGTTCGAACCACATGAGTCTGTTCCCGTGTTCAAGTGAATGTGTACATAGAAAGGTTCGAACCCCATGAGTCTGTTCCCATGTTCAAGTCAATGTGTACATAGTAAGGTACGAACCCCATGAGTCTGTTCCCGTGTTTAAGTCAATGTGTACATAGTAAGGTTCGAACCCCATGAGTCTGTTCCCATGTTCAAGTCAATGTGTACATAGTAAGGTTCGAACCCCATGAGTCTGTCCCCGTGTTCAAGTCAATGTGTACATAGTAAGGTTCGAACCCCTTGAGTCTGTTCCCGTGCTCAAGTGAATGTGTACATAGTAAGGTTCGAACCCCATGAGTCTGTTCCCGTGTTCAAGTGATTGTGTACATAGTAAGGTTCGAACCCCATGAGTCTGTTCCCGTGTTCAAGTGAATGTGTACATAGTAAGGTTCGAACCCCATGAGTCTGACCCCGTGTTCAAGTGAAAATGTACAAAGTAAGGTTCGAACCCCATGAGTCTGTTCCCGTGTTCAAGTGAATGTGTTCATAGTAAGGTTCGAACCCTATGCGTCTGTTCCCGTGTTTAAGTCAATGTGTACATAGTAAGGTTCGAACCCCTTGAGTCTGTTCCCGTGTTCAAGTCAATGTCTACATAGTAAGGTTCGAACCCCATGAGTCTGTTCCCGTGTTCAAGTGAATGCGTTCATTGTGAGGTTTTTATCCATTGAATCTGTTCCCGTGTTCAAGTCAATGTGTTCATAGTAAGGTTCGAACCCCTTGAGTCTGTCCCCGTGTTCAAGTGAATGCGTCCATTGTAAGGTTCGAACTCCTTGAGTCTGTCCCCGTGTTCAAGTGAATGCGTCCATTGTAAGGTTCGAACCCCTTGAGTCTGTCCCCGTGTTCAAGTCAATGTGTTCATAGTAAGGTTCGAACTCCTTGAATTTGTTCACGTGTTCTAGTGAATGAGTACATAGTAAGGTTCGAACTCCTTGAGTCTGTTCCCGTGTTCAAGTGAATGCGTTCATAGTAAGGTTCGAACTCCTTGAGTCTGTCCCCGTGTTCAAGTGAATGCGTTCATAGTTAGGTTCGAACTCCTTGAGTCTGTCCCCGTGTTCAAGTGAATGCGTTCATAGTAAGGTTCGAACCCCTTGAGTCTGTCCCCGTGTTCAAGTGAATGCGTTCATTGTAAGGTTCGAACTCCTTGAGTGTGTCCCCGTGTTCAAGTGAATGCGTTCATTGTAAGGTTCGAATTCCTTGAGTCTGTTCCCGTGCTCAAGTGAATGCGTTCATTGTAAGGTTCGAACTCCTTGAGTGTGTCCCCGTGTTCAAGTGAATGCGTTCATAGTAAGGTTCGAACCCCTTGAGTCTGTCCCCGTGTTCAAGTGAATGCGTTCATTGTAAGGTTCGAACTCCTTGAGTGTGTCCCCGTGTTCAAGTGAATGCGTTCATTGTAAGGTTCGAATTCCTTGAGTCTGTTCCCGTGCTCAAGTGAATGCGTTCATTGTAAGGTTCGAACTCCTTGAGTGTGTCCCCGTGCTCAAGTGAATGCGTTCATTGTAAGGTTCAAACTCCTTGAGTCTGTTCCCGTGCTCAAGTGAATGCGTTCATTGTAAGGTTCGAACCCCTTGAGTCTGTCCCCGTGTTCAAGTGAATGCGTTCATTGTAAGGTTCGAACTCCTTGAGTGTGTCCCCGTGCTCAAGTGAATGCGTTCATTGTAAGGTTCGAATCCCTTGAGTCTGTCCCCGTGTTCAAGTCAATGTGTACATAGTAAGGTTCGAACTCCTTGAGTCTGTCCCCGTGTTCAAGTGAATGCTTTCATTGTAAGGTTCGAACTCCTTGAGTGTGTCCCCGTGTTCAAGTGAATGCGTTCATTGTAAGGTTCGAATCCCTTGAGTCTGTCCCCGTGTTCAAGTCAATGTGTACATAGTAAGGTTCGAACCCCATGAGTCTGTTCCCGTGTTCAAGTGAATGCTTTCATAGTAAGGTTCGAATCCCTTGAGTTTGTCCCCGTGTTCAAGTCAATGTGTACATAGTAAGGTTCGAGCCCCATGAGTCTGATCCTGTGTTCAAGTGAATGCGTTCATTGTAAGGTTATAACCCATTGAGTCTGTTCCCGTGTTCAAGTCAATGTGTTCATAGTAAGGTTCGAACTCCTTGAGTCTGTCCCCGTGTTCAAGTGAATGCGTTCATTGTAAGGTTCGAACTCCTTGAGTCTGTCCCCGTGTTCAAGTGAATGTGTCCATAATAGGGATTGAACCCCTTAAGGAAGTTCCCGTGTTCAAGTGAAATTGTCTATAGTGGGGCTCGAACCCCTTAAGTCTGTCCCAGTCCTCAAATGAAATTGTCACGTGTACGGCTCCGACCCCTTGAGTGTGTCCCCGTGTTCAAGTGAAAGTTTCCATAGTGCGGTTTGAACCCCTTGAGTCTGTTCCAGTGTTCAAGTCGAAGTGTCCATATTGAGGCGCGAATAACTGACATATTGCCTTGGTCATGTATGTTAGCCTTTATGCCCACGGCTACATCTGCCAGCATTTCAATTGTACAAATGTTGAATTTGTTGATGACAAGTTTTAACATGTAATTTCAGATAAAAATAACAAATACATTTGTTCCCTCCCAAGTGCAACACCTGTTTCAACATAAAGACATTATTTCATATTGGCTTGACTGATTATAAACTGTATCAAGTTTGAAGCATATATTTGATAAAAACGACGTACATTATTATTTATATAATTTACAGGCTATTGCTATTCCGATGAGCATGACTGTGACAATGGGCGGTGTATCTCGGACACGCTGACATGTAACGGTTATAACCCTTGCGGGGATTACTCAGATTGCCCTCTGGCGGGAGGGGTCATTGCTGGAATCGTCGTTGGCTGCTTCTTTTTCTGCGTCTTCGCCACTTTATTCCTTATTATTTGTCGGCGCAGACGACTCAGATATGTGAGTAATGTAATATTTAAGTGTTGCTTCTCATTGAAAATGTGACCAAACTTGATTTTTTATTTATGATATTTTATCTTTGTATTTATACAGGAAATGACATCATAAACATATATCGAACCAAGTGTGTGGCAACGATTTATCAGAGAGCCAGTTTAATCAATACGATTCTTACTTGATATAATTTCAGGTTTTTCACTTTTAAACGGAATTCAAAGGATCGAATACATTATTTGTCTTAAATTATTCCGGAAACTTAAAGACCTAGTTTAAGTGGCCCCCCCCCCCCCAAAAAAAAAAAAAAAAAAAAAAAAAAAACAACTGTGTATAGTACACAAGCTCTGTTTATTGATCTTAATCTACCTGCCTTAATCCCTCTTATCAGATCTCCGATCCGAGTATCCTGCTGTGCAGTTTTAGAAGTTTCATCATAGAAATGGACCCTAAATGGCCCTGAACCAATAAACGAATATACAGGAAATTGGCCCCTACTGTGACACCAGTGCAATTAGCAGGAGCCGCACAGCAGGGTATTAAGCAGGGGATTATCATGACAAACATTCTTAAACTAGGCCTTTAAGCCACATCCCAAAAAGGTCAAACTTGGTATTGTTATAATTCTTTCAAATCAATAGAAGTTAATATTCATATCAAATGTGGAGCTTTACGGAATGATTCGATTTTCAGCACCGAGAACCAACTCACGTGCAAGTCGTTGCCAACACGACTCCGGGGTATGGAACTCCCGGGCAGGGCTACAACCAACCCGTCCCCCAACAATACGGTGCCGTGCCCTACCCCCAGGGTCAGCAACCACCGACCTACCAGTGAAGGCAAAAATAGACAGTGCCATACCACTGGACACTGCACTGCTAAATAACTGTACACTTTAGTCATTTTACCATTTATATATCATCCATTTGTTTCCTCCAGCAAAGTGACTGTATTTTTGGTGCAATAATGTTTTTATTTCTTTTTTTTTGCTATTTTGACGTACAGTGTAGTGTTATAAATGTTCTATATTACGAAAACCAATGCTCTCATTCATAACCAAATAAATAAAAGTTTAAATAACCATTTAGCCTACTATGTTGTTGAACTTGTTGTTAGTTTCACAGGCTTTAACCTTGAATGGCGTAACTGTTCATAAATAAAAGCAACACTAAAAATCTGGTCTTATATCTCTAGGGATTTAGATCCCTGAAGTGTTGAAACCAGATATAATGCAACTTAGAGAAGATAGAGACTTACTAGTTCTTTGTGCTACATCAAATACGATTTATTTTGGTGGGTTTGAAGGTCTCCTCTGTATCCGCAAAATGAATACCCATGGCACCAACGCGGTGTTTTATCGAAGAGAAAATGCATGTGTTCAGGATGGGGTCACAACACGTAATCCCTTTAGTCTGTTCCCGTGTATTGACGATTAGTGAATAAATCCATCAATCATATATTACCTTTGACGAGTATCATAAGCGTTATATGTCTTCTTTAAATATTTGAGTTAAACTTTTAACACAATAGTAAGCCTTTGACCACCTAACGGTTTAAAAAGGAAAATCAGTTAGTTCATACATTTGCCAACGTTGCTCTGAGAGATTACAACTCTTTGTCAAGAATGGTTAAATAATTAAAATGAAATATTTATATATGGTTAAAAGCAAAATAAAATAAGAGCACCAGCCAGGTCATGGAGACGCTCAACTGAAATATCGAATACTGACCAGATTCATTCTACCTGCGCTCTATGAGGTGTAGGTCTTTATGGCATAGACAAGTACATTCTAATGCCGCTTGCGTAGCATAGTAGACATAGAAGAACCATGTTGTCCGGCAGCGTCGTCGTCCGCGACGTCACAATATCATTTCTGCTCACAAAGTTTTGTTATCAAATGTTAACCAAACTAAGTCACAATATGTATAAGCATACTATCTCGACCAAGTACGATCAACAGCCAGATCGCACTATTAAATCAAATTTAACCGAATTCACGTACGCAGATATGAAATTGAGATATACTATACTTAATTTTGTTCTACAATGATGGGCGCTCCTGACAGGCAAACTATCCGATTCACGGTTCAAGTTTAAATATATTATTTTTCTTATAAATTCGATTCGAGCTCTGTGCCACCCTCGGGGAGGACATTGTTGTTATACGCAACCTCAGCCAAGGTGAATTACAATCTGGTCGGCCTCCATTTAACTGAACTGACCCCACTTTATTCTCGTTTGTGTTACATTTTTAAGTTGTCACTCATCTTTGAATGTTACACAGCTGCCTTTTTGGCTTGTTTTATGCTTGTTTTAAATATAACTGAATAAAAAATATTGGTTAAAAGACGACGTATGGAAAGTATCATTGAGCTGACATTCACTGATGAACTTCTTTTTTGGCTGGTTGAACACATCATACTTATTCGGGTTAATCAACTCTCTTTTTAGGTTTCCAAATCTATCTTAAAATCACCACGGGAACTGCTGTGGGGCCAAGCCATAAGAAAGCCAATGGAAGCGGGTATACCTTATGACCACCTTGTGACAATGAAAATCGAAGTGACAACGAACATATTGTTTAAAGCACTGGTACCGGGTTTTCAAACTCAATCATTTGTTTGAAAAATCAAAAAATATCTAATTATTCCAAACTAAAAATAACAATACCAAAAATGTGAAAAAAAATATTATTTTTTTATAAATATGCATTTTGTTCTGTTTATATATATATATATATATATATATATATATATATATATATATATATATATATATATATATATATATATATATATATATATATATATATATATATATATAAATATATATATATATATATATATATATTTTGTTTTAATTGCCATTTTGTGTTAATTAGTTTTATATAACAGCACAGCAAATTAAAATATATTATATATATGTTTGTTATTAGTTATCTTTTCCATAACATTCGACCTGATAGCAGTGTGCTTATTAAACTTTTCTTCATATAGCTAGTCACATTTTTTAACTCCGTCAGTTAGTCACGTGATCAGATCTACGGACTATTTTAGAAGTATGTAGAGAGCATTTGTTGTATTTCTTGTGTTGAAACGTTATACCAAAACTAAAACGACGGTTCATGGTAAGCACATTTCATAGAGTTTTTTCTCTCTTAAATTATTTTCTTCCTGTTTACATTGAGTTAATAGCTCATTGACATCATTTTGATGATGCATCATAAACCAAATGTCAGCGTACATGAAGTATATGAAAACTAATATATTATAATGCGTCAAAAAGACATACGTGTGTTTTAGCAATATTTATAAGAAAAGCTTCAGAAACAAGCTCAAAATTTTAAACATAAACCGCTTGCATTATAAAGAGATAAAGCTTGTTTTATAAACACAAAGACTGAAGCATTTTGGTCGTTCAACCAGACTTTTGAATAGTGGTCAGTCCTTGGGGGGAAAATGTTGTTTTTTTTCTATTTTTTAATGTAATAGAGTGTAAAAATGGTTACTTAAAAAACAAATTGTATAATCATTGCTTTTTTAACATTTAGTATTTTAAAGTGACACTCGTATATAAAATCAATACATATACATGTACATGAATTACATACATAAATTTTGAGTGATAAACCTTTAACTACTTACTAAATAATGCATTTATGGAAAATATTAATTACTGTTAACAAGATTGTAACCGTGCATTTAATAGCAGAAAGTGCACAAATATTAAATGACTGGTGGTTCCTAAAAGATAAAAAAAGATCAGCTGTCGTCTCATAAGGTAGAAATACCGTGTTAGCTGCACCTTTTTTATCAAACTAAACACGATATCCTTTTAAATCTATATTTTTTATCAATAAGGCATGTTTTATTTTGGAGGAAAACAAATTCTATGCACGGTAAACAACGCTGTAGTTATGCTTACTTTTAAAGTACAGAACATTGTTCATATTCACAAAATGTTGTTGTTTTTTTAACTAATAACAAATGAAACATTATGGACATTTAGGCCTAAACGGTCAAAACAACAAATATGCCCAACTAGGCTGAATCATTTCCCTATTATATATGCCCACTTAGGCTGAATCATTTCCCTATTATATATGCCCACTTAGGCTGAATCAGTTCCCTATAATATATGCCCACTTAGGCTGAATCAGTTCCCTATTATATATGCCCACTTAGGCTGAATCATTTCCCTATTATATATGCCCACTTAGGCTGAATCATTTCCCTATTATATATGCCCACTTAGGCTGAATCATTTCCCTATTATATATGCCCAACTAGGCTGAATCATTTCCCTATTATATATGCCCAACTAGGCTGAATCATTTCCCTATTATATATGCCCACTTAGGCTGAATCATTTCCCTATTATATATGCCCACTTAGGCTGAATCATTTCCCTATTATATATGCCCACTTAGGCTGAATCATTTCCCTATTATATATGCCCACTTAGGCTGAATCATTTCCCTATTATATATGCCCACTTAGGCTGAATCATTTCCCTATTATATATGCCCAACTAGGCTGAATCATTTCCCTATTATATATGCCCAACTAGGCTGAATCATTTCCTTATTATATATGCCCAACTAGGCTGAATCATTTCCCTATTATATATGCCCAACTAGGCTGAATCATTTCCCTATTATATATGCCCAACTAGGCTGAATCATTTCCCTATTATATATGCCCAACTAGGCTGAATCATTTCCCTATTATATATGCCCAACTAGGCTGAATCATTTCCCTATTATATATGCCCAACTAGGCTGAATCATTTCCCTATTATATATGCCCAACTAGGCTGAATCATTTCCCTATTATATATGCCCAACTAGGCTGAATCATTTCCCTATTATATATGCCCAACTAGGCTGAATCATTTCCCTATTATATATGCCCAACTAGGCTGAATCATTTCCCTATTATATATGCCCACCTAGGCTGAATCATTTCCCTATTATATATGCCCAACTAGGCTGAATCATTTCCCTATTATATATGCCCAACTAGGCTGAATCATTTCCCTATTATATATGCCCAACTAGGCTGAATCATTTCCCTATTATATATGCCCAACTAGGCTGAATCATTTCCCTATTATATATGCCCAACTAGGCTGAATCATTTCCCTATTATATATGCCCAACTAGGCTGAATCATTTCCCTATTATATATGCCCAGCTAGGCTGAATCATTTCCCTATTATATATGCCCAGCTAGGCTGAATCATTTCCCTATTATATATGCCCAACTAGGCTGAATCATTTCCCTATTATATATGCCCAACTAGGCTGAATCATTTCCCTATTATATATGCCCAACTAGGCTGAATCATTTCCCTATTATATATGCCCAACTAGGCTGAATCATTTCCCTATTATATATGCCCAACTAGGCTGAATCATTTCCCTATTATATATGCCCAACTAGGCTGAATCATTTCCCTATTATATATGCCCAACTAGGCTGAATCATTTCCCTATTATATATGCCCAGCTAGGCTGAATCATTTCCCTATTATATATGCCCAGCTAGGCTAAATCATTTCCCTATTATATATGCCCAGCTAGGCTAAATCATTTCCCTATTATATATGCCCAGCTAGGCTGAATCATTTCCCTATTATATATGCCCAGCTAGGCTAAATCATTTCCCTATTATATATGCCCAGCTAGGCTAAATCATTTCCCTATTATAGGCTAAATCATTTCCCTATTATATATGCCCAGCGGCTCAACATAAAAAGTGCCCACGCACTAACTCCAAATGACGAGAGCCACGCCGATGGAATGTTTCCGTTATGTTCTGTTGTCCGTTCAACGTCGTCCCTCAATTCCCGTTGAACCCTCGTCTCTGTACAAACACCACGATCTACAAACGTGAACACATTGTGGGTCCAGGTACCAAAGTGACTGCTCCTCTAAAATACAGTATAACACTCGAAAGCAGCCGTTCTAATAATCTTAGGCTGCAACAAAGCTTTCCAAAGGGATTGGGCGGGTGGGATTTTGTAATGTCCGAAAAAATAATCATAACAAATCAGAGTAAAGTTTCCTCGATAATAAAAGAAATGTGGTTAACACCAACATTTTGTTCGCTTGAAGCTATGGAAACGACCTTGGCAGTGTTCAACGGGGGGTTACATATATACTAGCATGGACCAGCATTTACTGGACCAATGAGAAGCTTCGTTACGACCTCGTGATATACATCGTTATATTCATGCGCCACTAATAAACTATTTGAAAATAAAAAACGAAAGTAGGAATAAAAGTGGAAGTAGAATTTATTAACAAACATATTTAATATAGTTCCGCTAACAAATAGCTGTTGTTATGCAATAGCTTCTATTATTAGCACGTATAATGTATGTACTGTACATAATAGGATGTTCGTTTATTTGATAAACATCAATATCATTTTTTACATTCATGTACAGAATAGTATTTTCTTATCATAAAAATAGATTTCCAAAACACAGGAGCAGTTTAAGGGATACATTGTGTCAAAGAATATAAATGTTAAAGTACCTTCTCTTCAATTTAAATAGAAGAAAAGTAAACCCTAAAAAAATACTATCATCAGTGAATGTCAGCAATATTGGTTAAAAGGCAACGTATGGAAGGTATTTCCATACGTTGCCTTTTAACCAATATTGTTTTATTCAGTTATATTTAAAACAAGCTGATGAATTCTGCACTGCGTTCGCGTTAAATGAAATGCGAGTGTGTTAATTTATCAAAACTTGAGATATTTCGATTTAAAAGCATAATGAATCTCAACTAAAAACAATTGCAAAACTCTTTTTATATGTTAAATAGATGTTTAGCTACCGTCTACTCCATGCTTTAACATGTTTTATTTTAAAAATCAAGTTTAACTGGTGTTGAATTTTATTAAAATTCTATTATGCTGAATGTGACTCGGTTTTGTGGGTTACCATTTTAAAGTGACCATTTCTCGTTTAGATGATATTATTAGAAATGTGAACAATAGTGCTGCACAGGAATTGATATAGATACACTTAGGAATGATTGCACGAACTTTGAAATGTATAGTGACCATTCAGTGCACTACATCATAGACTTTCCCGACTTTTCATCAGAAGGTCGAGGTAACTAGTCATACATTTTATATTATCACATTTATTTGAAATTGTTTGTCTTATCACTGATTTGAGACAGGATATGAACTGATCTCTTCCTCATAAATCCTATGTCGCAATGTTGAGAGCACTTAACAATCGACATGTGACACTGAGTGGTTTTATCAGTAAAAAGTGTCAATAAATACAAGGAAAGTGTATTCACGAGAATGAAGTATTCAATTTATTTTACTCTTTTCGCAGTTCTTGGATATGCTTTTGCAATCCGAACGTGTAAGTCAAGTAAACCTTTATATTATATTACAAATAAAGCTTCGTTTAGGGTCATTTAAAAGTATCATTTACATGAAGTATTATCAACGAGCGATTCATACGATTGATATTTCTGCTTCCAATGAGTAATATATATATATATATATATATATATATATATATATATATATATATATATATATATATATATATATATATATATATATATATAATTGCAAGTTAATGTTTCAATTCAGTGTCTGAATCTCGTAGTCAACTGAATTTCTTAATCATAAAAGAAATTTGATGGGTGTCACATCCTCCTTCCTAGAGTCTTGAAATCCGCTATTTAAAATTTATCCGTATATTTTGCATTTGAGGAAATAATTTTGGATATTTTTCTGGCATTTTGACATAAAAAAAAGATATGGAATCAAAAGCTGTTCATATTTTTTTCTCTTCATTGTTGACTGTTATTAATTTTTGCTCAATACGATGCTCACTGAAAATGATTTCTACTTGAAAGAGTATATGGTCAGATTCACACTGCTTAAATAATGTGATCATTTCGAGTGGGAAACAGGATTGATATTGCCGTAGTAGAAGATAATTTAAGTAACATGATGGAACACAATACTTGGATTATATATTGTCACTCTGACATGTTTTAATAAGACTGTTTTACAAACTTAGTTTGATTTGCCTGTGCTTTTAAATATAAATAATACTCAAAAGTTCGAATTTTATAAAAGAAAATATATCTGGATAAAGGAAAAACAGGAACAAGTGTCTGGTAAATGAATGTATGTCCGTTAACAGGATGGAATTTTATATTGTAGTGATGCGTGAAAGTGAATGCTTAATTATATTCCAGTTATTCATAACTTAACAAAATATTATGCATTCAAGTATTCTAGCAGGAGAATAAGGGAGGTAATATCATAACCAAAAGTTCATATCTTGAAATCAATATTTGAGTAAATCTTCGCCACAGCAATTTCTTCCTGTTTCAAATATTTCCTTCCTGTTATGTTACCAGGGTCACGGTAGGGAGCGAAACAAAACGGAGTACACTCTTAATTTGCTTCATCATTACAACTGCTTTCATCTAGGTGTTTACAGAGGTAAACTTCAACGTAGCATGTAAAATACAATATAACCTCCAAAAGATGAATATGTACGTGAGGAATTGAAAACATGGTTACCGGAATGAAAATTCAAGTGTACCAATCCCATTCTCGGCAAATACTATTCTTTATAATCCTTCCGATGATAATCAACCTCAAATCCATGTCTTCCGTTCTGTTTTGCATAATGAGAACACTTGTTTGCATCGATTTAAGGAAAATCATGGTGACCTTAATGCTAAATACTTAGTAATAGCCATAAGTTACAGGATTAAAACGAATTCCGGACAAACGTTTTATGATAAAAAAAGAAGAAATAAAATTGTTTCTTTTATGCTGTTCGATGAAATAATGAGTTTTGTCAGTGAAATAACAACAGTGAAAATATCAATTTGACTGCAAAAAAAAGGAGTGAAAATATCAACTTTCAGAATTACTTTTAAAATCTATTGTAGTTACTTCACCATGATCAAAACAGAACACCTCACTTTTGAAACAGAAAATGTTTGCAAATAAAATATTGGAAATTTAAAGAAATGTTACATAAGTTTAAATAAAGATTTATTTGGAAATTAACATCTTACCGTTTATTAGAAAAAATGGTTATCCCGTTTTTTAAAACGTTTTCTTGATCTTGAAGCTGAATGTTCGAACGTTTGCTTTCATACCAAACAAATTACAGACGAAAACAACTGTTCGAACATAAATGGAATGTTATATCATCGTTCAAATGTATTTTGAACTGTCTGTCGTTGTAATACGTAATACGAACTTCCCGGAAAGTTCACACAACAATTTGCAGATTTACTGATTTTTTTAACCCGACCCACGCCTCAAAATTTATCAACAAACTAGCGTGGTCATCATTACCTGGAAATCGACTTGTCTTCAAGCAAAATAGACTGGTCTCTGACAGTAAGATGAATGATTATCAATGTATCATGAAACACACCCTTCTACCAAGAAAAATGTTCTTATTCAATGATTATCCGCAATTGTTTTGCCAACACATTCGACCTTTCAAATTTTCATTCAATAAATGGCGGCGTAGCAATTTGGTTATGTATTCATACCATGCTTAAAATTAAAGTATTTTCGTTATTTTTTTGGAACATGGATGCACTTATAAAACTTTGATAAACATTGATAACTGTTAAAATCTTTCAACTAAAAAACGAGCGAATGATAAATTATAAAAAAGAATATCAGAAGACTCTTTCGCAACAAACCGATAATAGAAAATTGACAGCAATAATTTTGCATGAGTGGCGCCCCACGGGTAGCGGCGTAAATAACACCCTTTTCAAAAATGGGGTAATTAAGAAAATAAAAAAATAAAACTCCGAAAATAAGCATAAAAGAAACAGAAAATTTGTTGATTTCTGTGTAAGATCGTATTTTATTCCACTATTTTATATAACTGTGCTTGCACGGATATATTCCTTTTTTCCAAACTTGATGGTACTCAGTCGACTGTAAACATTTCCTGTTCGATTTTGTGTACCTTAACCCCCCCCCCCCCCCCCATTTTGTTTATTTGTCAGCATATAACACACATTTTGGTGAAATTTCAAACAAACTTCTGCAAAAGATAGCCTTTAGGATACTTTTTTATTTACGAGAATCACTAATGATCATGATTCTTTCAGTTTGGTATCTAGACTGGTATTCAATATGAATCTCAAGTCGATCTAGTGAGATTATATACGTGTACGCCCCCGTGTGGAATAAACATAAGTCGTTCGGTCCCCCCAAGTTATTGACTCTATTGAAAGTCTACATAGGGGAGCAACCAAATTAGTTTCATGTACCAAATACCTTCCCTACAATGAAAGATTGTCTGAACTGAAATTGACTATTTATTTGGCAATGAAAGTTAGTTTGTCAGTGTAATTCAAGTTTGCTTGTTTTCTTATTGGATCCGAATCCAGTTTGCCCAATACGTTGCAACGAGGCGCACAGGATTACCTCCCAAAATGACCCGGAATCGAATGATGGGACGACGTCCTCATTCAGTTGTCGCTGATAAGATGACTCGTAGGAAGTCGTTTATAATTACTTTAATACAACGAATGTAGTGCGTTTTAAAAAAATCTACTATAGCTTTAAGTTTTCACTTGGCATTCTTTGTGAAAAAGACATTTCTATTTGTTTGGAAGTCACCAATTGACAATAGTCTGGGCAAACATTTAATCTATTTAAATGTATGGTACATATTGTTGTAAACTTGATTAATTTAAAATAATATATACTTCTAATGTTGTAGACTACTTGAATCAACGATGTGGAACCACCTTGAATTTTCCTTACTATTCTCTTGACGCCATACGCCTGAAATTGACGTCAACGATCAATTACAGCCCCAATAAGGACTGTTATATGACTGTTAATACCACATCACTCAAACAGTTCATGCTTTATTTCAAGGTATGGTCAATGTAAAGTCCATTTATATAATGAAGCTTTATAAATGCTTGTTTTTCAAACTTATTTGCACATTTAAACGTAGAAAAGATTGTGTTCTCATATATCAGTTCCAAGCACTGAATTGCTAGCATACTCGTTTATTTCTCTTTAACTTTAAATTATTATTCAATGTAGCAACACCTTTCATTGTCAGTTTATGTAGGTCCTTGTAAAAATGCATCCCACAAACATTTAAATTGAATTCACACTACTTTGATATGTCATATAGGATATATTTTATTTGTTCACGTATTCAGAACGTAAGCATTTTTATGAGCTTCGAAACATTGTTGTTATGTACCTGCCGTGAATTCAATTGGTGCCGTACAATTGCCCGACTTTGATAGAGTGTAGCTGTATGTATTTGATAGAGTGTAGCTGTATGTATTTGATAGAGTGTAGCTGTATGTATGTGATAGAGTGTAGCTGTATGTATTTGATAGAGTGTAGCTGTATGTATTTGATAGAGTGTAGCTGTATGTATTTGATAGAGTGTAGCTGTATGTATTTGATAGAGTGTAGCTGTATGCATTTTATTGAGACTGAGCTAATACTGCACGCAGTCCCAAAACTTGTTGGCTCACGTGTTGCAGACCATTGGTATGATATAGGGTCGGGTCAAATACTATATGATTTATACATCAGTTATTTACTTATTTACAATCATACGGTGAATATCTTTGTATAACATTTCGTACAATAAATACAATATACATATATATGTATGTATACAAGGCTGACATAGGATCAGACATAACTAAGTACCCCTATTAACGATCATTCATGCATATTTTAAATACTTACGGTGGGTACGTACATGTTTTGGTTGTTGTAGAGCATTGCAATAGGGTCGACTACCAGCTGTACCCGAGACTGGCTTGAGGTCTTTGACGGCCCAAACGTCAGGTCACGTTATGTTGATGGTATGTTAATATTGTGTATGAAACCAGGGGTTTTATTTGACTAGTCAGCAAGATTTTTGTGGTATGCAATTAAACAACTCAAGCATGTTTAAGTGTCGAAATTATATAGAGTTTATCTTTTGAAAATTTAGAAAATAACCATTAACTCACGAGTACTGTAATTTTAGAATAATGGTTAATAACAGTGCGTTCGTGTGCGCGTGCGTGCGTGCGTGCGTGTGTGTGTGTGTGTGCTCGTCAACGTCAACAGCACTGTTATTTTATACAATATGTTATGTTTTTTACAAAGGACTGTTGAACAGACAATGCGGCTTCTCAATTAGTTCCCAGGTTTTCAAAACTTCCGGGAACGCCCTCACTCTCAGTTTCCATAGCGGCAGTTCCATCCAATACAGTGTCTTTGACATGGTCATCACATCCTACCATACTGGTAAGTCAGAAAATATAAAAAAAAATGTGAACATATTATATATATATGTTCAAAATATAGTATCCATAGTTGGTATCGAATCCAATGAGTCAGTTCCCGTGTACAGGAGGGAGTGTTCATAGTTGGTCTCGAATCCGTTGTGTATGTTCCCGTGTTCAAGAGAAAGTATCCATGTTGGGGCTCGAAACCATTGAGTCTTTTCCCGTGTCTAAGTTAAAGTATCCATAGTGGGCTCGAATCCCTAGAGTCTGTTCCAGTGTTTACAGTGTCAATAGCACGATCTGATTCCCGTCAATTTACATGCTCCCGTGTTCAGGAGAAAGTGTCCACATGTCATTTTGAGCCCATTGAATCTGCTCCCGTGTTCAAGTGAAAGTGTCCACATTGCATTTTGAGCCCATTGACCCTGCTCTCGTGTTCAAGTGAAAGTGTCCACATTGCATTTTGAGCCCTTTGAGTCTGCTCCCGAGTTCAAGTAAAAGTGTCCACATTGCATTTTGAGCCCATTGAGTCTACTCCCGTGTTCAAGTGAAAGTGTCCACATTGCATTTTGAGCCCTTTGAATCTGCTCTCGTGTTCAAGTGAAAGTGTACACATTGCATTTTGAGCCCATTGAGTCTGCTCCCGAGTTCAAGTAAAAGTGTCCACATTGCATTTTGAGCCCATTGAGTCTACTCCCGTGTTCAAGTGAAAGTGTACACATTGCATTTTGAGCCCACTGAGTCTGCTCCCGTGTTCAAGTGAAAGTTTCCACATTACATTTTGAGCCCACTGAGTCTGCTCCCGTGTTCAAGTGAAAGTGTACACATTGCATTTAGAGCCCATTGAATCTGCTCCCGTGTTCAAGTGAAAGTGTACACATTGCATTTTGAGCCCATTGAGTCTGCTCCCGTGTTTAAGTGAAAGTGTACACATTTCATTTTGAGCCCACTGAGTCTGCTCCCGTGTTCAAGTGAAAGTGTCCACATTGCATTTTGAGCCCATTGAGTCTGCTCCCGAGTTCAAGTAAAAGTGTCCACATTGCATTTTGAGCCCATTGAGTCTACTCCCGTGTTCAAGTGAAAGTGTACACATTGCATTTTGAGTCCATTGAATCTGCTCCCGTGTTCAAGTGAAAGTGTCCACATTGCATTTTGAGCCCATTGAGTCTGCTCCCGAGTTTAAGTAAAAGTGTCCACATTGCATTTTGAGCCCATTGAGTCTACTCCCGTGTTCAAGTGAAAGTGTCCACATGTCATTTTGAGCCCTTTGAATCTGCTCCCGTGTCCAAGTGAAAGTGTCCACATTGCATTTTGAGCCCATTGAATCTGCTCCTGTGTCCAAGTGAAAGTGTCCACATTGCATTTTGAGCCCATTGAGTCTGCTCCAGTGTACAAGTGAGTGTCCACATTGCATTTTGAGCCCATTGGGTCTGCTCTCGTGTTCAAGTGAAAGTGTCCACATTGCATTTTGAGCCCATTGACTCTATTCCCGTGTTCAAGTGAAAGTGTCCACATCGCATTTTGAGCCCATTGAATCTGCTCCCGTGTTCAAGTGAACGTGTCCACATTGCATTTTGAGCCCATTGGGTCTGCTCCCGTGTTCAAGTGAAAGTGTCCACATTGCATTTTGAGCCCATTGATTCTGCTCCCGTGTTCAAGTGAAAGTGTCCACATTGCATTTTGAGCCCATTGGGTCTGCTTCCGTGTTCAAGTGAAAGTGTCCACATTGCAATTTGAGCCCATTGGGTCTGCTCCCGTGTTCAAGTGAAAGTGTCCACATTGCATTTTGAGCCCATTGGGTCTGCTCCCGTGTTCAAGTGAAAGTGTCCACATTGCATTTTGAGCCCATTGGGTCTGCTTCCGTGTTCAAATGAAAGTGTCCACATTGCAATTTGAGACAATTGGGTCTGCTCCCGTGTTCAAGTGAAAGTGTCCACATTGCATTTTGAGCCCATTGGGTCTGCTTCCGTGTTCAAGTGAAAGTGTCCACATTGCAATTTGAGCCCATTGGGTCTGCTCTCGTGTTCAAGTGAAAGTGTCCACATTGCATTTTGAGCCCATTGAATCTGCTCCCGTGTTCAAGTGCAAGTGTCCACATTGTATTTTGAGCTTATTGAGTCTGCTCTCGTGTTCAAGTGAAAGTGTCCACATTACATTTTGAGCCCATTGGGTCTGCTCCCGTGTTCAAGTGAAAGTGTCCACATTGCATTTTGAGCCCATTGAGTCTGTTCTCGTGTTCAAGTGAAAGTGTCCACATTGCATTTTGAGCCCATTGTGTCTATTCCCGTGTTCAAGTGAAAGTGTCCACATTGAACTTTGAGCCCATTGGCTCTGCTCTCGTGTTCAAGTGAAAGTGTCCACAATGAACTTTGAGCCCAATGGGTCTGCTCCCGTGTTCAAGTGAAAGTGTCCACATTGAACTTTGAGCCTATTGGGTCTGCTCCCGTGTTCAAGTGAAAGTGTACACATTGCATTTTGAGCCCATTGATTCTGCTCCCGTGTTCAAGTGAAAGTGTCCACATTACATTTTGAGCCCATTGAATCTGCTCCCGTGTTCAAGTGATGTACACATTGCATTTTGAGTCCATTGAGTCTGCTCCCGTGTTCAAGTGAAAGTGTCCACATTGCATTTTGAGTCCATTGAATCTGCTCTCGTGTTCAAGTGAAAGTGTCCACATTGCATTTTGAGCCCTTTGAGTCTGCTCCCGAGTTCAAGTAAAAGTGTCCACATTGCATTTTGAGCCCATTGAGTCTACTCCCGTGTTCAAGTGAAAGTGTCCACATTGCATTTTGAGCCCTTTGAATCTGCTCTCGTGTTCAAGTGAAAGTGTACACATTGCATTTTGAGCCCATTGAGTCTGCTCCCGAGTTCAAGTAAAAGTGTCCACATTGCATTTTGAGCCCATTGAGTCTACTCCCGTGTTCAAGTGAAAGTGTACACATTGCATTTTGAGCCCACTGAGTCTGCTCCCGTGTTCAAGTGAAAGTTTCCACATTACATTTTGAGCCCACTGAGTCTGCTCCCGTGTTCAAGTGAAAGTGTACACATCGCATATAGAGCCCATTGAATCTGCTCCCGTGTTCAAGTGAAAGTGTACACATTGCATTTTGAGCCCATTGAGTCTGCTCCCGTGTTTAAGTGAAAGTGTACACATTGCATTTTGAGCCCACTGAGTCTGCTCCCGTGTTCAAGTGAAAGTGTCCACATTGCATTTTGAGCCCATTGAGTCTGCTCCCGAGTTCAAGTAAAAGTGTCCACATTGCATTTTGAGCCCATTGAGTCTACTCCCGTGTTCAAGTGAAAGTGTACACATTGCATTTTGAGTCCATTGAATCTGCTCCCGTGTTCAAGTGAAAGTGTCCACATTGCATTTTGAGCCCATTGAGTCTGCTCCCGAGTTTAAGTAAAAGTGTCCACATTGCATTTTGAGCCCATTGAGTCTACTCCCGTGTTCAAGTGAAAGTGTCCACATGTCATTTTGAGCCCTTTGAATCTGCTCCCGTGTCCAAGTGAAAGTGTCCACATTGCATTTTGAGCCCATTGAGTCTGCTCCTGTGTCCAAGTGAAAGTGTCCACATTGCATTTTGAGCCCATTGAGTCTGCTCCAGTGTCCAAGTGAGTGTCCACATTGCATTTTGAGCCCATTGGGTCTGCTCTCGTGTTCAAGTGAAAGTGTCCACATTGCATTTTGAGCCCATTGACTCTATTCCCGTGTTCAAGTGAAAGTGTCCACATCGCATTTTGAGCCCATTGAATCTGCTCCCGTGTTCAAGTGAACGTGTCCACATTGCATTTTGAGCCCATTGGGTCTGCTCCCGTGTTCAAGTGAAAGTGTCCACATTGCATTTTGAGCCCATTGATTCTGCTCCCGTGTTCAAGTGAAAGTGTCCACATTGCATTTTGAGCCCATTGGGTCTGCTTCCGTGTTCAAGTGAAAGTGTCCACATTGCAATTTGAGCCCATTGGGTCTGCTCCCGTGTTCAAGTGAAAGTGTCCACATTGCATTTTGAGCCCATTGGGTCTGCTCCCGTGTTCAAGTGAAAGTGTCCACATTGCATTTTGAGCCCATTGATTCTGCTCCCGTGTTCAAGTGAAAGTGTCCACATTGCATTTTGAGCCCATTGGGTCTGCTTCCGTGTTCAAGTGAAAGTGTCCACATTGCAATTTGAGCCCATTGGGTCTGCTCTCGTGTTCAAGTGAAAGTGTCCACATTGCATTTTGAGCCCATTGAATCTGCTCCCGTGTTCAAGTGCAAGTGTCCACATTGTATTTTGAGCTTATTGAGTCTGCTCTCGTGTTCAAGTGAAAGTGTCCACATTACATTTTGAGCCCATTGGGTCTGCTCCCGTGTTCAAGTGAAAGTGTCCACATTGCATTTTGAGCCCATTGAGTCTGTTCTCGTGTTCAAGTGAAAGTGTCCACATTGCATTTTGAGCCCATTGTGTCTATTCCCGTGTTCAAGTGAAAGTGTCCACATTGAACTTTGAGCCCATTGGCTCTGCTCTCGTGTTCAAGTGAAAGTGTCCACAATGAACTTTGAGCCCAATGGGTCTGCTCCCGTGTTCAAGTGAAAGTGTCCACATTGAACTTTGAGCCTATTGGGTCTGCTCCCGTGTTCAAGTGAAAGTGTACACATTGCATTTTGAGCCCATTGATTCTGCTCCCGTGTTCAAGTGAAAGTGTCCACATTACATTTTGAGCCCATTGAATCTGCTCCCGTGTTCAAGTGATGTACACATTGCATTTTGAGTCCATTGAGTCTGCTCCCGTGTTCAAGTGAAAGTGTCCACATTGCATTTTGAGTCCATTGAATCTGCTCTCGTGTTCAAGTGAAAGTGTCCACATTGCATTTTGAGCCCTTTGAATCTGCTCCCGTGTTCAAGTGAAAGTGTCCACATTGCATTTTGAGCCCTTTGAATCTGCTCCCGTGTTCAAGTGAAAGTGTACACATTGAACTTTGAGCCCATTGATTCTGCTCCCGTGTTCAAGTGAAAGTGTTCACATTACATTTTGAGCCCATTGAATCTGCTCCCGTGTTCAAGTGATGTACACATTGCATTTTGAGTCCATTGAGTTTGCTCCCGTGTTAAAGTGAAAGTGTCCACATTGCATTTTGAGCCCATTGAATCTGCTCCCGTGTTCAAGTGATGTACGCATTGCATTTTGAGTCCATTGAGTCTACTCCCGTGTTCAAGTGAAAGTGTCCACATTGCATTTTGAGTCCATTGAATCTACTCCCGTGTTCAAGTGATGTACACATTTCATTTTGAGTCTATTGAGTTTGCTACCGTGTTCAAGTGAAAGTGTACACATTACATTTTGAGTCCATTGAATCTGCTCCCGTGTTCAAGTGATGTACACATTGCATTTTGTGTCCATTGAATCTGCTCACGTGTTCAAGTGAAAGTGTCCACATTGCATTTTGAGTCCATTGAATCTGCTCCCGTGTTCAAGTGAAAGTGTCCACATTGCATTTTGAGTCCATTGAGTCTGCTCCCGTGTTCAAGTGAAAGTGTACACATTGCATTTTGAGTCCATTGAACCTGCTCTCGTGTTCAAGTGAAAGTGTACACATTGCATTTTGAGTCCATTGAGTCTTCTCCCGTGTTCAAGTGAAAGTGTACACATTGCATTTTGAGTCCATTGAATCTGATCTCGTGTTCAAGTGAAAGTGTACACATTGCATTTTGAGTCCATTGAGTCTGCTCCCGTGTTCAAGTGAAAGTGTACACATTGCATTTTGAGTCCATTGAATCTGCTCCCGTGTTCAAGTGAAAGTGTCCACATTGCATTTTGAGTCCATTGAGTCTGCTCCCGTGTTCAAGTGAAAGTGTACACATTGCATTTTGAGTCCATTGAACCTGCTCTCGTGTTCAAGTGAAAGTGTACACATTGCATTTTGAGTCCATTGAGTCTTCTCCCGTGTTCAAGTGAAAGTGTACACATTGCATTTTGAGTCCATTGAATCTGCTCTCGTGTTCAAGTGAAAGTGTACACATTGCATTTTGAGTCCATTGAGTCTGCTCCCGTGTTCAAGTGAAAGTGTACACATTGCATTTTGAGTCCATTGAATCTGCTCCCGTGTTTAAGTGAAAGTGTACACATTGCATTTTGAGTCCATTGAATCTGCTCTCGTGTTCAAGTGAAAGTGTCCACATTGCATTTTGAGCCCATTGAGTCTGCTACCGTGTCCAAGTGATGTACACATTGCATTTTGAGTCCATTGAGTCTGCTCCCGTGTTCAAGTGAAAGTGTCCACATTGCATTTTGAGTCCATTGAATCTGCTCCCGTGTTCAAGTAAAAGTGTCCACATTGCATTTTGAGTCCATTGAGTCTGCTCCCGTGTTCAAGTGAAAGTGTCCACATTGCATTTTGAGCCCATTGAGTCCGCTCCCGTGTTCAAGTGAAAGTGTCCACATTGCATTTTGAGCCCATTGAGTCCGCTCCCGTGTTCAAGTGAAAGTGTCCACATTGCATTTTGAGCCCTTTGAATCTGCTCTCGTGTTCAAGTGAAAGTGTACACATTGCATTTTGAGTCCGTTGAATCTGCTTCCGTGTTCAAGTGAAAGTGTACACATTGCATTTTGAGCCCATTGAGTCTGCTCCCGTGTTCAAGTGATATACACATTGCATTTTGAGTCCATTGAGTCTGCTCCCGTGTTCAAGGGAAAGTGTACACATTGCATTTTGAGTCCATTGAATCTGCTCCCGTGTTCAAGTGATGTACACATTGCATTTTGAGCCCATTGGGTCTGCCCTCGTGTTCAAGTGAAAGTGTCCACATTGCATTTTGAGCCCATTGAGTCCGCTCCCGTGTTCAAGTGAAAGTGTCCACATTGCATTTTGAGCCCTTTGAATCTGCTCCCTTGTTCAAGTGAAAGTGTCCACATTGCATTTTGAGTCCATTGAATCTGCTCCCGTGTTCAAGTGAAAGTGTCCACATTGCATTTTGAGCCCATTGAGTCCGCTCCCGTGTTCAAGTGAAAGTGTCCACATTGCATTTTGAGCCCTTTGAATCTGCTCTCGTGTTCAAGTGAAAGTGTACACATTGCATTTTGAGTCCATTGAATCTGCTACCGTGTTCAAGTGAAAGTGTCCACATTGCATTTTGAGTCCATTGAGTCTGCTACCGTGTTCAAGTGAAAGTGTACACATTGCATTTTGAGCCCTTTGAATTTGCTCCCGTGTTCAAGTGAAAGTGTCCACATTGCATTTTGAGTACATTGAGTCTGCTCCCGTGTTCAAGTGAAAGTGTCCACATTGCATTTTGAGCCCATTGGGTCTGCTCCCGTGTTCAAGTGAAAGTGTCCACATTGCATTTTGAGTCCATTGAATCTGCTACCGTGTTCAAGTGAAAGTGTCCACATTGCATTTTGAGTCCATTGAGTCTGCTCCCGTGTTCAAGTGAAAGTGTACACATTGCATTTTGAGCCCTTTGAATTTGCTCCCGTGTTCAAGTGAAAGTGTCCACATTACATTTTGAGTCCATTGAGTCTGCTCCCGTGTTCAAGTGAAAGTGTCCACATTGCATTTTGAGCCCATTGAATCTGCTCCCGTGTTCAAGTGAAAGTGTCCACATTGCAATTTGAGCCCATTGGGTCTGCTCCCGTGTTCAAGTGAAAGTGTCCGCATTGCATTCTGAGCCCATTGGGTCTGCTCCCGTGTTCAAGTGAAAGTGTTCGCATTACATTTTGAGCCCATTGAATCTGCTCCCGTGTTCAAGTAAAAGTGTACACATTGCATTTTGAGCCCATTGGGTCTGCTCCCGTGTTCAAGTGAAAGTGTCCACATTACATTTTGAGCCCATTGAATCTGCTCCCGTGTTCAAGTGATGTACACATTGCATTTTGAACCCATTGGGTCTGCCCTTGTGTTCAAGTGAAAGTGTCCACATTGCATTTTGAGCCCATTGAGTCTGCTCTCGTGTTCAAGTGAAAGTGTACACATTGCATTTTGAGTCCATTGAATCTGCTCCCGTATTCAAGAGATGTCCACATTGCATTTTGAGCCCATTGGGTCTGCTCCCGTGTTCAAGTGAAAGTGTCCACATTACATTTTGAGCCCATTGAATCTGCTCCCGTGTTCAAGTGAAAGTGTCCACATTGCATTTTGAGCCCATTGAGTCTGCTCCCGTGTTCAAATGAAAGTGTCCACATTGCATTTTGAGCCCATTGAATCTGCTCCCGTGTTCAAGTGAAAGTGTCCACATTGCTGTTTGAGCCCATTGAATTTGCTCCCTTGTTCAAGTGAAAGTGTCCACATTGCATTTTGAGCCCTTTGAATCTGCTCCCGTGTTCAAGTGAAAGTGTCCACATTGCATTTTGAGCCCATTGGGTCTGCTCCCGTGTTCAAGTGAAAGTGTCCACATTGCATTTTGAGCCCATTGGGTCTGCTCCCGTGTTCAAGTGAAAGTGTCCACATTGCATTTTGAGCCCATTGGGTCTGCTCCCGTGTTCAAGTGAAAGTGTCCACATTGCATTTTGAGCCCATTGAGTCTGCTCCCGTGTTCAAGTGAAAGTGTCCACATTGCATTTTGAGCCCTTTGAATTTGCTCCCGTGTTCAAGTGAAAGTGTCCACATTGCATTTTGAGCCCTTTGAATCTGCTCCCGTGTTCAAGTGAAAGTGTCCACATTGCATTTTGAGTCCATTGAATTTGCTCCCGTGTTCAAGTGAAAGTGTCCACATTGCATTTTGAGCCCATTGAGTCTGCTCCCGTGTTCAAGTGATGTACACATTGCATTTTGAGTCCATTGAATCTGCTCCCGTGTTCAAGTGATGTACACATTGCATTTTGAGCCCATTGGGTCTGCTCCCGCGTTCAAGTGAAAGTGTCCACATTGCATTTTGAGCCCATTGAGTCTGCTCTCGTGTTCAATTGAAAGTGTCCACATTACATTTTGAGCCCATTGTGTATATTCCCGTTTTCAAGTGAAAGTGTCCACATTGCATTTTGAGCCCATTGAGTCTGCTCTCGAGTTCAAGTGAAAGTGTCCACATTACATTTTGAGCCCATTGTGTATATTCCCGTTTTCAAGTGAAAGTGTCCACATTGCATTTTGAGCCCATTGAGTCTGCTCTCGAGTTCAAGTGAAAGTGTCCACATTGCATTTTGAGCCCATTGAGTCTGCTCTCGAGTTCAAGTGAAAGTGTCCACATTGCATTGTGAGCCCATTGAGTCTGCTCTCGTGTTCAAGTGAAAGTGTCCACATTGCATTTTGAGCCCATTGGGTCTGCTCCCGTGTTCAAGTGAAAGTTATCACATTACATTTTGAGCCCATTGAGTCTGCTCTCGAGTTCAAGTGAAAGTGTCCACATTGTATTTTGAGCCCATTGAGTCTATTTCCGTGTTCAAGTGAAAGTGTCCACATTGCATTTTGAGGTTATTGAGTCTGCTCCCGTGTTCAAGTGCTCACATAGTTTTCACGAACGCCTGTTCATGTGTTCAAAAAAGTGTCCACAGTGAGATTCGGTCCCCTCGAGTCTGTTCAAGTGGAACCGTCCATCGTGGGGTTCGAATAACATATTGTCCTCGTTATGTATTATGTAAGCCTTAATGCCCAGTACATCGTCGGATACCCCCGATACGCACTACGCTATGCGTTGTACGTATGAAGTGTAACGGAGGAAAGCGCCGTGGTTGCCGACGATGTGCCCAGTAATTCATCTGCCACTATTGCAATTGTACGAATGTTGAGTTTATCGATGACAAGTTTTTTTACAAGTAATTTACGAAACAATACAAACATTTAGTCAGATTGGCTTGACTTATCATGAACGTTCAAGAGATTGAAGCATACATTTTATATAAAAGTACAGTATTATTTATTTAATTTTCAGGCTACTGCTATTCCGATGAGCATGCCTGTGACAACGGGCGGTGTATCTCGGACAAGCTAATGTGTAACGGTTACAACCCTTGCGGGGATTACTCGGACTGCCCTCTGGCGGGAGGGGTCATTGCTGGAATCGTCGTTGGCTGCTTCTTTTTCTGCGTCTTCGCCACTGTTTTCATCATCATTTGTCGGCGCAGACGACACAGATATGTGAGTAATGTATTAAGTGTTGGTCGTCATCAAATATATGACTAAACTTGAACCATTTGGTGTTTTATGTTATCCTATTTTATCTTTGTATTTTATTCCCGTCGACATGAAAAACTAAGTTGCTGCATGAAAAAATACATTATAATTACAAGCAGTTATACAGCATTTTTTTAAACTGTACTGACAATTGGAAAGAAAATCGGCCTGAAAATCTACTATGCACTTTACTCACTCGCTAATGCTGAAAAATGTGCAGCATTCAACGATAGTTAATTCAATTTCTGTGGTGAATGACAACATATCATTTACAACAGAAATGAGTTCGCTCCTTCCCGACGCGGTTCTGAACATCCAACACTTTGTTCTTAAACATCAACATGAATTGAATCCGTTGAACATGTGACGATTGTTTGTAAACGCTCGTGATTTTGAATCATGACCTGTGAATTCTGTGACTTGCGGAATAATTGTTACATTATTATATAATGTGTGGTGACTGATCCACGTTAATGTACTTTTATGAGCTTTCGTGTTTTTTAATTTATATTGACGTATTAAAATGCAATTACTTTGGCTATAAACGTATTGAATAAAATTGAACAGTTTTGAGAACTAATTTGGGGGCACATTTAATCATGAACACCTAGTGTTTCGATGTCAACATTAATTTTGAAAAAAAACAACAACAAAGTAACCGGATAAATAGAATACTAGGTTAGTGGCATGGATGTAGGAAGTTATTAAATCTGGCTCGACAGCAGAATTTATCCGCCTTGCCAGATAAACTTCCTTAACCCACGGCACTAACCTAGTATTCTCTATATACAGGAAATGTCGTCATAAACATATATACAACCAATTGAGTGGCCACGATTTAGCAGAGCGCACATAATATCCATACGATTCTTTCTTGATATCATGTCCGGTTTTTAATTTTCAAACGGAATTAAAAGGATCGAATACATTATTTGTCTTAAATTATTCCGGATTTTACATTTCTGCAATATACGTAGCTCCAAAAATGTCACAATTTTGCGGTGTTTATATTCGTCTTATGCACCAGTCAATTGTTACCACGGCCCCCCACGTCCGGGGATATACCGGGGATAGCCGGGAAAATGGGCCGTGTTTTAACGCCCCACAGTGCCGGGTGAATGCGGTGGTTTTGTCTTTGCACCAAAAATAGCAGGGAATGGGCCTTACCTAGGGCCCCTGGGGTTCGGGGGCATTTGGCGGGGATTTTACCAGCGGTTCGTCCCCACAGAGCGGGGATTTTAGCCGGGCTTGGCTGGACCAAAAGTCAAAGTCCCCGCTATTCCCCGGATCTTAGGGGCCGTGGTTACAATTGACTGGTGCATTAGCGACAATTGGCTGCATAACCTTCTGCAATCCGATGTTGGTCATGAAAGACGAGAAGGTGAAACTTAAATCAGCCAATTCGCAAATTTATAAGGTCAAAATTAATGTTGTAATAATTATTTCAAATAAATAGAAATCAATACTCCTATCAAATGTAAAACTTAACGTGATGAATTGGTTTTCCAGCACCGAGGACCAACTCACGTACAAGTCGTTGCCAACACGACTCCGGGGTATGGAACTCCCGGGCAGGGCTACAACCAGCCCGTCCCCCAACAATACGGTGCCGTGCCCTACCCCCAGGGGCAGCAACCATCGACCTACCAGTGAAGGCAAAAACAGACAGTGCCATACCACCGGACACTGCACTGCTAAATATTAACTGTACAAGCTTAGTCATTACATACCATTCATCTGTTTCCTGCAGCAAAGTAACTGTATTTCTGGTGCAATAATGTTTTTATTTCTTTTTTTGCTATTTTGACGTACAGTGTAGTGTTACAAATGTTCTATATTACGAAAACCAATGCTCTCATTCATAACCAAATAAATAAAAGTTTAAATAACCATTTAGCCTACTATGTTGTTGAACTTGTTGTTAGTTTCACAGGCTTTAACCTTGAATGGCGTAACTGTTCATAAATAAAAGCAACACTAAAAATCTGGTCTTATATCTCTAGGGATTTAGATCCCTGAAGTGTTGAAACCAGATATAATGCAACTTAGAGAAGATAGAGACTTACTAGTTCTTTGTGCTACATCAAATACGATTTATTTTGGTGGGTTTGGAGGTCTCCTCTGTATCCGCAAAATGAATACCCATGGCACCAACGCGGTGTTTTATCGAAGAGAAAATGCATGTGTTCAGGATGGGGTCACAACACGTAATCCCTTTAGTCTGTTCCCGGGTATTGACGATTAGTGAATAAATCCATCAATCATATATTACCTTTGACGAGTATCATAAGCGTTATATGTCTTCTTTAAATATTTGAGTTAAACTTTTAACACAATAGTAAACCTTTGACCACCTAACGGTTTAAAAAGGAAAATCAGTTAGTTCATACATTTGCCAACGTTGCTCTGAGAGATTACAACTCTTTGTCAAGAATGGTTAAATAATTAAAATGAAATATTTATATATGGTTAAAAGCAAAATAAAATAAGAGCACCAGCCAGGTCATGGAGACGCTCAACTGAAATATCGAATACTGACCAGATTCATTCTACCTGCGCTCTATGAGGTGTAGGTCTTTATGGCATAGACAAGTACATTCTAATGCCGCTTGCGTAGCATAGTAGACATAGAGGGACCATGTTGTCATTCATAATAAAATAAATGAAATTTTAAATGACCATTAAGTCTATTATGTTGTTGTACTTGTTGTTAGTTTGATTGGCTTTAACCTTGAATAGCGTAATTGTTCATAAATGAAAGCAACAGTATACATAGGGTCTTATATCCCTAGTGTTTGAGATCCCTGAAGGGTTGAAACCAGATGTAAATCAACTTAGGTTTGTCTATCACTACGAGTGTAGGTAGATATTTAATTTTGCTATGTGTTTCATCAAGTTCGATTCCTTTTGGTGGGTTTGAAGGTCTCCTCTGTACCCGCAAAGCATCGTTTAACATTTGTATTTTGTAACATGGTGTTTTTAAGAGAAGGTGCATAAGTTCATGATGTGGCTCGAACACGTGATGCCTTTAGTCTGTTCCCGTGTATTGACATTTAGTGAATATATCCATCAATCACCTCTGACACCAGACGAGTATCATTGGCGTTCCATGTCTTCTTAAAATACCTGAATTGAACTATGAACACAATTGTAATCATTTGGTTACCTTACGTTATACACATGGAAATCATTTGCCAACGTTGCTGTGAGCGATTATTACTCATTGTCAAGATTTTTTTAATAATTTAAAATAAATAGTTCGACACATAATTATGGATCATGTTGTCCGGCGGCGTCGTCGTCAGCGCAGCCTCAACTTCGTTACGCTTACACACTTTGTTTTAATACCAAGTTTAGTCACAATATGTTGTCATCGCACTATTAACTCACATTTGACGGAATTCACCTTGACATACTAGTATGTGAAATTAAGCGAGCATTACTTTATTTTGTTCTACAATGATGGGCGCTCCTTACAAACAAATTTTCAGATTTCCAGAATTCTAGGTTTAATAGATTATTTCTGTTATGACTTCAATCCAAGCTCTGCTCCATCTTTTGGGATGATACTGTTGTTATATTCATCTTTAACCAATGCCACTTACGCCAAATCTAGTCGGCCACCATTTAACTGAGCTGACCCCGCTTTATTCTCTCTTCTCGATTGTGTAACGTTTTAGTTGCCACTCATCATAGATCGTTACAAAACTATTTTTTTTACTAAAAACATCATACACTTATGCGGGTTATTCACCTCCCCCCTCCCCTTTAGGTTTCCAAATTAATTTTAAACACACAACGGGAAATGCGGTCTGGTCAAGCCATAAAACAGCCAATGGAATCTGGTATACCTTTATACCTTATAAACTCTAAAACACATAGTAACAATGGAAGTGACAACAAACATTTTAATACCTCCAGTCCATACACACAATGTACAATAAAGTCTTCAAAGCAATCTGTACACGGTAGAAATAAGGTACATACGTACAATGGACCAGCTGTTACCTCAGGAGTACCATTGAAACAGACTTGTTAGAAGACCTGTAGCTGTTACCTCAGGGGTACCATTGAAATAGACTTGTTAGAAGACCTGTAGCTGTTACCTCAGAGGTACCATTGAAACAGACTTGGTAGAAGACCTGAAGCTGTAACCTCAGGGGAACCTTTGAAACCGTCTTGTAAGAAGACCGGTAGCTGTTACCTCAGGGGTACCATTGAAACAGACTTGGTAGAAGACCTGTAGCTGTTACCTCAGGGGTACCATTGAAACAGACTTGGTAGAAGACCTGTAGCTGTTACCTCAGAGGTACCATTGAAACAGACTTGGTAGAAGACCGGTAGCTGTTACCTCAGGAGAACCATTGAAACAGACTTGGTAGAAGACCTGTAGCTGTAACCTCAGGGGTACCATTGAAACAGACTTGGTAGAAGACCTGTAGCTGTTACCTCAGGATTACCATTGAAACAGACTTGGTAGAAGACCTGTAGTTGTAACCTCAGGGGTACCATTGAAACAGACTTGTTAGAAGACCTGAAGCTGTAACCTCAGGGGTACCATTGAAACAGACTTGTTAGAAGACCTGTAGTTGTAACCTCAGGGGTACCATTGAAACAGACTTGTTAGAAGACCTGTAGTTGTTACCTCAGGGGTACCATTGAAACAGACTTGGTAGAAGACCGGTAGCTGTTACCTCAGGGGTACCATTGAAATAGACTTGGCAGAAGACCTGAAGCTGTAACCTCAGGGGTACCATTGAAACAGACTTGGTTGAAGACCTGTAGTTGTAACCTCAGGGGTACTTGTTAGAAGACCTGAAGCTGTAAACTCAGGGATACCATTGAAACAGACTTGGTAGAAGACCTGTAGCTGTTACCTCAGGGGTACCATTGAAACAGACTTGGTAGAAGACCGGTAGCTGTTACCTCAGGGGTACCATTGAAACAGACTTGGTAGAAGACCGGTAGCTGTTACCTCAGGGGTACCATTGAAATAGACTTGGCAGAAGACCTGAAGCTGTAACCTCAGGGGTACCATTGAAACAGACTTGGTAGAAGACCTGTAGCTGTTACCTCAGGGGTACCATTGAAACAGACTTGCTAGAAGACCTGTAGCTGTTACCTCAGGAGTACCATTGAAACAGACTTGCTAGAAGACCTGTAGCTGTTACCTCAGAGGTACCATTGAAACAGACTTGGTAGAAGACCTGAATCTGTAACCTCAGGGGTACCTTTGAAACCGTCTTGTAAGAAGACCGGTAGCTGTTACCTCAGGGGTACCATTGAAACAGACTTGGTAGAAGACCTGTAGCTGTTACCTCAGGGGTACCATTGAAACAGACTTGGTAGAAGACCTGTAGCTGTTACCTCAGGGGTACCATTGAAACAGACTTGGTAGAAGACCTGTAGCTGTTACCTCAGGAGTACCATTGAAACAGACTTGGTAGAAGACCTGTAGCTGTTACCTCAGGAGTACCATTGAAACAGACTTGGTAGAAGACCTGTAGCTGTTACCTCAGGAGTACCATTGAAACAGACTTGGTAGAAGACCTGTAGCTGTTTCCTCAGGGGTACCATTGAAACAGACTTGGTAGAAGACCTGTAGCTGTTACCTCAGGAGTACCATTGAAACAGGCTTGGTAGAAGACCTGTAGCTGTTACCTCAGGAGTACCATTGAAACAGACTTGGTAGAAGACCTGTAGCTGTAACCTCAGGGGTACCATTGAAACAGACTTGGTAGAAGACCTGTAGCTGTTACCTCAGGAGTACCATTGAAACAGACTTGGTAGAAGACCTGTAGTTGTAACCTCAGGGGTACCATTGAAACAGACTTGTTAGAAGACCTGTAGCTGTTACCTCAGGGGTACCATTGAAACAGACTTGGTAGAAGACCTGTAGCTGTTACCTCAGGGGTACCATTGAAACAGACTTGGTAGAAGACCTGAAGCTGTAACCTCAGGGGTACCATTGAAACAGACTTGTTAGAAGACCTGTAGTTGTAACCTCAGGGGTACTTGTTAGAAGACCTGAAGCTGTAACCTCAGGGATACCATTGAAACAGACTTGTTAGAAGACCTGTAGCTGTTACCTCAGGGGTACCATTGAAACAGACTTGTTAGAAGACCTGTAGCTGTTACCTCAGGGGTACCATTGAAACAGACTTGGTAGAAGACCGGTAGCTGTTACCTCAGGGGTACCATTGAAACAGACTTGGTAGAAGACCGGTAGCTGTTACCTCAGGGGTACCATTGAAACCGACTTGGTAGAAGACCTGTAGCTGTAACCTCAGGGGTACCATTGAAACAGACTTGGTAGAAGACCTGAAGCTGTTACCTCAGCGGTACCATTGAAACAGACTTGGTAGAAGACCTGTAGCTGTTACCTCAGGGGTACCATTGAAACAGACTTGGTAGAAGACCTGTAGCTGTAACCTCAGGGGTACCATTGAAACAGACTTGGTAGAAGACCTGTAGCTGTAACCTCAGGGGTACCATTGAAACAGACTTGGTAGAAGACCTGTAGCTGTTACCTCAGGGATACCATTGAAACAGACATGGTAGAAGACCTGTAGCTGTTACCTCAGGGGTACCATTGAAACAGACTTGTTAGAAGACCTGTAGCTGTTACCTCAGGGGTACCATTGAAACAGACTTGGTAGAAGACCTGTAGCTGTTACCTCAGGAGTACCATTGAAACAGACTTGGTAGAAGACCTGTAGCTGTTACCTCAGGGGTACCATTGAAACAGACTTGGTAGAAGACCTGTAGCTGTTACCTCAGGGGTACCATTGAAACAGACTTGGTAGAAGACCTGTAGCTGTTACCTCAGGAGTACCATTGAAACAGACTTGGTAGAAGACCTGTAGCTGTTACCTCAGGAGTACCATTGAAACAGACTTGGTAGAAGACCTGTAGCTGTTACCTCAGGAGTACCATTGAAACAGACTTGGTAGAAGACCTGTAGCTGTTACCTCAGGAGTACCATTGAAACAGACTTGGTAGAAGACCTGTAGCTGTTACCTCAGGAGTACCATTGAAACAGACTTGGTAGAAGACCTGTAGCTGACTTAATTTACTTAATTTAAGTTCTATATTTCTTGTTTGTTATGAAAAACAAAACACCTTTTAGAAGCTATGTGTGTTATGAGACTTTACACAAAGCAGCGGGATCTCAGCCTGATGCTACATTCATAATATCTTCAGGTTCCAATTCATTGAATGTTATTTGCTTCAATAATCTACATAGACAAATGAATGCCGGGACGACGTAAGTACTAAACCCTTTGACACGATTTAGACAAACTTTATTAACGATATACAGCTGTTTATGTCAAGTACATTCACTGTATGCAAATGCTACATAAGAGTTTAAAGGAGCTATGATACACTGGACAGGGCCTATCTGACCACGTTCTTACCATTTGAATACACCTTGTACAGCTAACCCGACCCTGTTACAAGAACTTAAATGGTCATGGTAGAGCCAACCTAACTCTGTGACTAGACCTAAAAAATATGAGGTAGAGCCAACCTTACACTGTAACTAGAACTAAATCAAATGAGGTAGAGACAACCATTCCCTGACTGTGACACCAATAATATAGTAGAGTCAACCTAACCCTTTGACTAGAACTAAAACGAAAGGTAAAGAGCCAATATTATCCTGTGACTTGAACTAAAATAAATGAGGTAGAGACAACCTTACCCTGACTGTGACTCCAATAATAGAGTCAACATTACCCTTTGACTAGAACTAAAACGAACGGTGTAGAGCCAAACTTACCCTGTCACTTGAACTAAAATAAATGAGGTAGAGTCAACCTTACCCTGTCACTTGAACTAAAATAAATGAGGTAGAGCCAACATTACCCTGTCACTTGAACTAAAACGAACGGTGTAGAGCCAACCTTACCCTGTCACTTGAACTAAAATAAATGAGGTAGAGCCAACATTACCCTGTCACTTGAACTAAAACGAACGGTGTAGAGCCAACCTTACCCTGTCACTTGAACTAAAATAAATGAGGTAGAGTCAACCTTACACTGTCACTTGAACTAAAATAAATGAGGTAGAGTCAACTTTACCCTGTCACTTGAACTAAAATAAATGAGGTAGAGCCAACCTTACCCTGTCACTTGAACTAAAACGAACGGTGTAGAGTCAACCTAACCCTGTCACTGGAACTAAAATAAATGAGGTAGAGCCAACATTACCCTGTCACTTGAACTAAAATAAATGAGGTAGAGCCAACCTTACCCTGTCACTTGAACTAAAACGAACGGTGTAGAGCCAACCTTACCCTGTCACTTGAACTAAAATAAATGAGGTAGAGCCAACATTACCCTGTCACTTGAACTAAAATAAATGAGGTAGAGCCAACCTTACCCTGTCACTTGAACTAAAACGAACGGTGTAGAGTCAACCTAACCCTGTCACTGGAACTAAAATAAATGAGGTAGAGCCAACCTTACCCTGTCACTTGAACTAAAATAAATGAGGTAGAGCCAACCTTACCCTGTCACTTGAACTAAAATTAATGAGGTAGAGCCAACATTACCCTGTCACTTGAACTAAAATAAATCAGGTAGAGCCAACCTTACCCTGTCACTTGAACTAAAATAAATGAGGTAGAGCCAACATTACCCTGTCACCTGAACTAAAACGAACGGTGTAGAGCCAACCTTACCCTGTCACTTGAACTAAAATAAATGAGGTAGAGTCAACCTTACCCTGTCACTTGAACTAAAATAAATGAGATAGAGCCAACCTTACCTGATGGCAAGACCTTAAACAAATTCCGTAGAGGAGGACACTATATTTATATGTTTTCCTGTTCTATAAGTTTATATAAAACCCATAAGCTCCGGAGTGTCTGGGATAATCCTAACACCAAGGGCACCAACTACACAAAGTTGGTGGAAAAGCTTCAGCAAAATGCTTAAAGCTTTTGTGCTATTGGTGTTTGGCATACTTAGATACATACATTTGAACCGAGAAAAAAAACAGAAATAGGTAGTCACCACAAAGTTTAGCGTAAACATGGAACGGTTTAAGCAACGCAGTTGAAATGCCGCGTCAAACATAAGGAATGTTGAAGTGTCCATTTTCTTGAACACATTTCTTCTGTTAATGGTCCATGGGCAGGCCAGGTTTCGGAGAGGATGGCTGAACGGCTTCAGATGAGCAGATAAAGAAATTATTGACGACGCACGTAAATCGACTCACGGCGAAAAACGGACATTATAGTTTTCAGAAACGGTGCTTAATGGTGTTCATTTGATGCCATATATGGCGATCTTACTGTTTTACTCGTTGTTTAGATTTCTGCACACGATACCATGTAGCAGAGATTCCTGGAATTGTTGTTATGACGGGTTAGGATAGGAGTCGGTCTAATATCTGGACTTAAACACCCTGCAACCGGAAATTGTGATGACTGCACGTTAAATGTTGATCGATCCCGGAGAACAAAATGGTGGCACATAATATAAAGAAGGGTATTGTGGTGTATTATCGAAGCGACATCATTTTTGCCGTGGAAACAACTCATTTACGGGTAAGTTGCAAAATAATTAAATGATCAATGAAATTATGAAATAAAACAGACGGTCATGTTGAGCTAATGAACTAACACTATCGAAAAAGTAAGGCAATAAGTTTATCACGTACCTAACAAAAGATAAAATAAGACGTGTTATCTACTAATAAAGTCAACATTGAACAGTTCGATATCAGGGTTTGTAACCCAAGGAAGTATGGACGGAAGGTGTATTGTGTTCACAATTTTATTTTTTGGAAATGCGGCAGCTGTCATTAGTACTTGTAAGTATACATTTTACACATATTGATTTATAAAGCTTTTTATCCCAACACAATAATAATCACTATCGGTGAAGAGGGCAAGGGGACAGGGGGACCCATGTTCCTTCATGCTAGCCTTCGACAATAGTGCTTTTGTCTTCATTATTTAACGCAACTCCGGAAAGTTCGAAAACGAATTTTTTTTTAATACTTATATAGATACACTCAGGAGGAGGTACTCCGAGACATATACAGCGACCAGACATCAACGAAAAGTTTTCTTTATTAACCTGACATTTAAAAATTTCTGTATAAAATATTTTTACCACCAGATTTCATAGGAAAAAAAGAAGTTTGCATACATGCTCGAATAAGTCAATAAACGTCTGGATGTAATGGTTTATACTTTTTAAGATTAGTTCCATAACATTTAAATAAATTATGAAACTTGTTCATGAAGCGATGCAACGATGATTCATTTGCTTTCATTTCACATTAAATATCATCGTATAATTTCAGACTACATGGACGATTATTGCTCGTCTGGTACAATTGACCTCACGTATGTCGATGCAATACGTCTGCGTCTGACGTCACACAGACATTATGCAGACAGCATGGACTGTACGTTGAATGTTCGAACGTTGGAATCGAACAAACTCATGTTGTTCTTTAAAGTTAGTATGTCTCTTTTCAACTAAGAAAGAAATACAACATATTTTTTTTCCAAAAATTGTCAAATATCTTTTGGAAAGATGTAATCAAAACATTTATATATATATATAGATAAATTACGTATTGACAAAGTAAAACAATTATTTTAAAAATGGAAATTATGTATTTATGCCTCATTTAATAAGGGACTACACTATGTCAAAGACTTATTTGATTTTAACGGTAAAATGTATGGTCTGAGTGCTTTAGAATTGATGGTTGGCAAAAAATATTTTGTTTACGTTTTAATGGACTAAAATTTGTAATAGATTCATATATAAAGAAAAAGGATATTGTCTTAAAACACATTGATTTTGCTTCCTGTAGTAATCCGTGTATAAATTGTTATTTATATCCTATTTTTATAAAACACGACCTTAATAGATTTTTATACAAAACGTTTATTAAAAACACTGATATACCAACTAGTCAACAAAAGTGGATATTGTCATATGAAAATACCAATATAAAATGGAAAGTTGCATATAGTTATGTATTCTATTGCACAAGAGACGCATATATTCAATGGCTATAAACCAGAATAGTTCACAAAATACTACCAACAAAATCGTTACTTTATACGATGAAAAGGAGATTGGGATTGTTTTAAGATACAGCCTGTGCTACAGCATATTTTACAAAAAAAAATGTATTCCATTAATCCGAATATTGCCATAGATAGTATGTTTGTTTTGCCAGGGTCTGGAAATTATGATTTCAGTTTTTTATTGTTCCTTGAATTAAAAAGATTCACTTTTCTCTGATAAAGAAAAAACATAATTCCAACAGTATCAGGGTTTAATAATAGCCTTAGACTGGCTCTGAACATTTATATCAACACAAAATTATCAGATAAAGGAAAGTTAAATTGTACAGTTGTAGAATGTGTTTTAATGTAACTACATTTCTAATAATTATGTTTTACTAGAATAATAATTTAATATATAACTTACATTGACAATATGTTATATACTTACATGTTTTTGTGTAGTTTTTGTTCTGTTTTAATTACTTATTTTTCCTTTTTTCGCTTCATTGAAATAATGGCTATTTCTTCGGCGTTTAAAGGGATATAATACAAAACGCTTTATCATTTAGTGAGGCTAAACCACTGAAATCATAAATCACTCAACATAAGATCATCAGCTTAGAAATTATTAAAAAATATGTAGTTGTTTTGTCTATTCTTTGAGCTGTACTGTACATGTTCATCTTTAATGACTGTAAAATAGACCCAATTGTTTTTTATGACTTAGAAAGTAGAACTACAATATATAGCAAATGTTTAGGGATAAATGTTACTTTGTTTGATCTGTATATACTTTGTACTTACTGTTTGAATAAATGAAATGCCCATGAAGAAAAAAGAAAAGAAAAGAAGAAGAAAAAGAAAAAAGAAAAGAAAAGAAGAAGAAAAAGAAAAAGAAGAAGATAGAAATACAAAATGAACGCGTCTTTTAGACTCACAAAAATAAATGTTAATTAACGTTCGAACGAGTTCATTAACAGTTTTACTGGAACTAGAATTGTCCCTCATTCGATACATAGACATGTATATGACGTGTTCAAGTGATAATTTGACCTGTGTTCACCTGTGGGGAAATATACCACTTTTTAATGGCATTTTGTTTCATAGTTTAAATTATAAGAATAGTTATTCATACCATGATATCACAATTGCTGTATTCTGTTCTCGCAAGGATATAATATCTGTGTATGAATGGTCAACCTCGGCACAACCTGATACACTGGGGTGCCGAGGATGATGAATGGTATTTGAATATGAATTCATGCCTAGGCCACCATATTTATATGTAAGCACTGTTAATGACCAAAGGCAATATGCCGATTTGCCGATTTACCTTTAACTTTTGATAAAATCAAAATATTAAAAAAATGGTCCTATCAATTTTTCAAGTACATAAATATAGGATCCAGCAACATGCTTATATAATTGTAGACTATTTGAAATTAATTATATGCAAAGAACATCATTTTTTTTTCGTGTAGTTAAGTGAAAAACAACACAAAAATGCATGGTGGTTTCTTAGTTCCAAACGATGCAGAATTAACAAGAATCTACGAACTTTTAACATCAAAAGGGATGAAGGCTGTTCTATATTTTTACAAACATTTTAATCTTTTATGTCCGTATGTTTTATATAGAGATAGGACTGTTTTGCTCTTAGCCATCCTCGGCACCCTAGCGTGTTCATTTCATATATGCTATTTAAATACGCTGTTGTCATGACGATTTACATAGCCAGTTATATCTTATAATTGTTCTTGCAGAGTATTAACATAGAGGGTGATAGTCCCGGAAGCTGCAGCTTTGATTACTTACAGGTCTACGACGTGACACCTTCGAATATATACCAACCTGATTACGTTAGCGGTAACGTTTACATTATTATAATGATCAGCGTATTCGTATGAATAAGCAAACAAAAAAGACATTTACGATAGTAATAATTGTTCTTTCCGTACCGTAGGGTGAATGTTAGGGCTGAAACAATATTGAATCGCACAGACCCATATACCAACAGTAGGTAACATCATTCCTTTACACCAACAGTAGGTAACCTCTGACCCTTACCACAACAATAGGTAGCCTCATACCCTTACAACAATATTAGGTAACCTCAGACCCTTACAACAATATTAGGTTACATCAGACCCTTACACCAACAATTGGCAACCTCAGACCCTTACAACAACATTAGAAAACCTCAGATCCTAACACCAACATAAGGTTACATCAGACCCTTACATCAACAATGGGTAACCTCAGACCCTTACACCAACATTAGGTTGCATCAGACCCTTACACCAACAATGGGTAACCTCAGACCCTTACACCAACATTAGGCTAGCTCAGACCCTTACACCAACAATGGGTAACCTCAGACCCTTACACCAACAGTAGGTTATCTCAGACCCTTATAACAATGGTAGGTAACTTTCATCCCTTACATACACAGTAGATAACCTCATACCACCCTTATATCAACAGTAGGTAACCTCACACCCATACACCAACGGTAGGTAACATCAGAATCTTACAGCAACAGTAGGTAACCTCAGACATTTATACCAACAATAGGTAACCTCAGACCCTCACACAAACATAAGGTAACCTCAGACCCTAACATCAACAGCAGGAAACGTCTGACCCTTACACCATCCAGCAACATGCTTATATAATTGTAGACGGAACAATTGTTCATGAATCATCATTTGTGAAAAACTTGATAAAACTCTCGTGACCTCTCGGCTGGACTATGCCAATGTTTTGCTATGTGGTGCAAACTGCAAAGTAATCGACAAACTGCAGCGCATCCAGAACACTGCCGCTCGTTTAATCACGCTTACAAAGAAGCGTGACCACATAACCCCGGTTCTATATTCTCTACACTGGCTCCCGGTTCCGTACAGAGTACAGTACAAAGTCATACTGTACTCTTTCAAAATCAGACATGAACTTGCTCCTGTATACATGAACAATCTAATTAGTGAATACCAGCCAATACGACTTCTGAGATCAGACTCTGCTAAGCTACTGAACGTTCCACGTACAAAAACTAAAACATATGGTGAAAAGAGATTTGATAAATGTGCAGCCAATCTTTGCAACAGCCTGCCAGTAGAAATTAAACACATTGACTCCCTGACAGTTTTCAAAAAGGCTTTAAAAACTCACCTATTTAAATTGGCGTATCATTGAAATGATGTGGACTTTTTAACCTTTTAATTCGCGTGTGCAGCGCTTAGAGACTTGTTTTATAATGCGCTATACAAATATTCATTCATTCATTCAATCATTCATTCATTCATTCATTCATTCATTCATTCATTCATTCATTCATTCATTCATTCATTCATTCATTCATTCATTCATTCATTCATTCATTCATTCATTCATTCATTCACATCAGTATGTAACCTCAGCTCAGACCCTTACACCAACAGAAGGTAACCACAGACTCTTACATCAACACTGGGTTACCACAGACCCTTACACCAACAGTAGGTAACCCCAGACCCTTACATCAACAGTAGGTAGCTTCAGACCCTTACACCAACAATAGGTTACCTCACACCCTTACATCAACAGTAGGTAACCTCACACCAACAGTATGTAACCTCAGACCCTTACACCGACAGTAGGCAACCTCACACCCTTACACAAACAGTAGGTTATCTCAGACCCTTATAACAATTGTTGGTAACCTCAGACCCTTACCCAAACATTAGGTAACCTCAGACCCTTACACACAAATAGGTAACCTTATACCCTTACTACAACAGTAGGTGACCTCCGACCCTTACACCAACAGTAGGTAACCTCAGACCCATACACCAGCATAAGGTTACTTCAGACACTTACTCCATCAGTAGATAACCTCAGACCCGAACAACAATAGTAGGTAACCTCACACCCTTACACAAACAGTTCGTAACCTCAGACCCTTACACCAACAGTAGGTTACCTCACACCCTTACACCAACAGTAGGTAACCTCACACCCTTACACCAACAGTAGGTTACCTCAGACCCTTACACCAAGAATAGGTAACCTCACACCTTTACACCAACATTTGGTAACCTCAGACCCTTACACCAAGAATAGGTAACCTCCCACCTTTACACCAACATTTGGTAACCTCAGACCCTTACACCAACTGTAGGTAACCTCACACCTTTACACCAACATTTGGTAACCTCAGACCCTTACACCAAGAATAGGTAACCTCACACCTTTACACCAACATTAGGTAAACTCACACCCTTACACCAACTGTAGGTAACCTCACACCCTTACGCCAACAGTAGGTAACCTCACACCCTTACACCAACAGTAGGTTACCTCAGACCCTTACACCAAGAATAGGTAACCTCACACCTTTACACCAACATTTGGTAACCTCAGACCCTTACACCAAGAATAGGTAACCTCCCACCTTTACACCAACATTTGGTAACCTCAGACCCTTACACCAAGAATAGGTAACCTCACACCTTTACACCAACATTTGGTAACCTCAGACCCTTACACCAAGAATAGGTAACCTCACACCTTTACACCAACATTTGGTTACCTCAGACCCTTACACCAACAGTAGGTAACCTCACACCTTTACACCAACATTTGGTAACCTCAGACCCTTACACCAAGAATAGGTAACCTCACACCTTTACACCAACATTTGGTAACCTCAGACCCTTACACCAAGAATAGGTAACCTCACACCTTTACACCAACATTTGGTAACCTCAGACCCTTACACCAACTGTAGGTAACCTCACACCTTTACACCAACATTAGGTAACCTCAGACCCTTACACCAAGAATAGGTAACCTCACACCTTTACACCAACATTAGGTAAACTCACACCCTTACACCAACTGTAGGTAACCTCACACCCTTACGCCAACAGTAGGTAACCTCAGACCCTTACAATTATTTAGTATATAGCATTTCTTTGAGTATAACCTTAGAGCTACAAATGTGCCTCTTGTCTCTTTTCCATCTTTTTCATTATTACGTTTCTTGTGGGGTTTTTTAAAATTATGACAAATGATAAAGGTTTTGTATGGCAACGCCGACCACATTGTGGATAATGGTATGACAATACCTTTCTTTTGAAAAACAGCAACAACAACGTAACAAAACAGATGAGCAAATACAACGTCGATTGAACACCATCTCAAAATGTTTCAACATGTCCACAATTTGATCGGTTTATTTACTTAATTAGATATTGTCATGAGATAGAATTTCGTAAGATCAATAATAAAACAGGCTATTTTGAATAAACAGGTCTATATGGGAAAATATGTGGTTACCACATCAGCAGAAAGGTCCACACTTCATCCGGAAATTCAGTCAAACTTCAGTTCGTGAGTGACAGCTCCGAAACAGGGAAAGGATTTGATATGATTATCACATCATTTCACTATGGTAAAAAACATCCATTTACTAGAAAAACATATTCTATTATCCGTCCACTATGGTAAACAAAATGTAAAGAAGCCGTTTCAACTACTCTTCTCCCCTAATCAGTATACACTTATGATTGATCATATGCTCAAATAGTAGCATATGAGACTTTTGTCCAAGTTCTTGAGTCACAGCCTCTATCTATTAGAATGTTTTAACATAGAGGAACCTACAAGTGCGGCAGCAGCCATAGCGATGCAGAACGGTTTGGAAAAAAATCCAGACCATGTTCTTTAAAAAGTATTAGTAGTTATGATCTTCAAAATAACGGTTTCATTTACATTATTTTACAGGTCTCTGCGACAGTACGGAATTCCAGTGTAGTAATGGGCGTTGCATCGACAACAGCCTTACTTGCAATAACTATAATCCATGCGGTGACCAATCGGACTGCTCTATGGCGGCTGGAACCATTGCTGGTATTATCGTTGGAAGCGTGGCCTTCGCAACAATTCTAACAGTTGCCGTAATCTCCTACAGACGCCGGCGGCTACGTCGTGTTAGTACACGTATTACCCTTTGACCCTACTACTGTAATATTCTCAAAGCTACTTTCAGCAAAAACAAAAACAAAAACACATCCGTCCTTAAATGTTATTTAACACCAACATCAGCAACAAAAGCATCTTTGTATTATACTTCGTTACTGTTCATATTATTTATCTAAGTATATGAATTAAAATAAACAAGAAACTGAACAGTGTTTTAAGTATGCTATACTAACTGTGTACAGTTATCAAAACATAGTTAATATTTGTTTGGTACCAAGAAAAAGGGAACAGAATAAGCTTTTATATGCTCCATTGTTTTGATAAACACGATGCTTCTATGGAAATTCAACAATTGCAAATGGATTTAGAACCTCGTCTCTGTGTCATTCAATACAAAGTTACGCTTTAGAAGCATCGTGTTTGATACAAAATCAATGAGGCATGATTGTAAAACAATATGATAGAACTATTGGAACAATGCTTATTTTTCACTAAACCAGTCGGGGGCTCCTCACCAGTCAGTCTCTGCGGTCACCGCACCACCAGGGTATGCGTTCGGCCCGCCAGCTCCACAGCAGTTTGACGTCCTTCCCCCATACCCAGGCATCCAGGGAGCTGGACAGTACTCCATTGGGGCGCAGTACCCATCGACTCAGAGTTACCCGAACAACAACTGTACTGAAACGTTCTGCATTGAACTTGTGTGAAAGATGTCATTGTACCAAAACATTCATTTCATTGTTAGATGTTTCATACCAAAAAAAAAAAACACGTTCCATTGTGGCTTCTCTAAACTTTCAGTGACTAAATACTTTCATGTAATAATGAACTGCTGCAGCATTAGATTGTTCTTAAACTCTTAAAATAGTCAAAGTTACTGTTTAAGGATGTGATCTATAAAATGCATGTTTCTAGGCAAAATTAGCGTTTAATTGCTAAATGCTTTCCATAAATTTTGTTGTTGTTTTCAAGAATAGGCGATATTTTACTGTCTGAGGTTCTCCACAACAATTTGTATTCCATTGCTTTTTATAGCAAAACATTTTTAAACGCAAGATGTTTCCAAGGATAAGGTAACTTCCATTTTAAAGATTTCTATCAACATTTTGTGTTTCGTTCTTGTATGTTTTTTTCTATGAAAGAGTAAAAACAACATCTTTCCTTAATGTTTTTCAAGGAAAATTCAAAGTTTTTTTTAGTAAAATAACCATTGATAGATGCAAGTTTTGTAAAGAAAAAAGATCAACTGATTGATGTTTTCTGGCAAAAATCACATAAACAGTGTAAGAAGTAATATAGCAACATTTCAATGTATCTTAAGATGTTTCTTAAGCAAATTTTACTTTTAATTTATTAGATGATTCGAGAAAAAATCTTTCCCTGTTAGATACTTGCTTTGAAATTCATCAAATAAAAAGGAATTCTAGCCAAAAAAATAATATCAGATGTTTTCACAAGATGTTTTTCTGGAAAAAAAAAATTATGATAAGATGCTTTCGAGTTATTTCTGGTTGTTTGCTGAAACACGGAAGTAAAATGAGCAGCGTTCTCTTTTATGTATAACCCTTATTCGTGAAAAACGTACTTGAGAGGTAAATATTTAACATTTTCTGACAACGTAAAGTGAAACCACGTTACGTTGTTAAGGTGGAACGCGACCCTGAGCGAATTTTCGAGTTAATGTCGGAAAATTGGTATACGAATAGAAGAGTATTTGCCCACTTAGGGACTACTTTTACTTTTTCAATATTCGGCACAGTTTTGAAACTACGAGCCTTAAAAATATACCACTGAAGTCAAGTTTGAGGTCTGTCTTTTTTTTTGCGTTCCCGCTACAATAACCGATATATTCATCAATTTCAATCGGGAAATGTTATTATACACATGCTATTGACTCTTATGTTTTATATAACGATATTTCGTAAAAACACTTTTATGGCATTAATAAATGCCCTATTTTCATTCAAAGCTTGTGTTACGTTTTCCCTTCATCCATACGAGTTCGACCCGGCCTGTGACTTAGTACCTTGACGTTGGACAATACATAAAATTTCAACCTCATGTGCGTCTAGTGAAAACGTTCACGGACATTTTTCTTTCTCTTGTAAACGGTTGTTCTTTTTTATCTTAAATTTGTCTAAAACGTTAATTTTCGCGTGAAAAACTGTGTCGTGTTTCGCTGAAAAAAGTGCGCCTTTCTTTAATTTGTGAAAAAAAAACTGTTCGTTTAATTTTCGATTTTTTTTTAAATACATGTATTCAATTTTTTATTACAACCTTCACTCTGGCATTGTGATATTTTCTTGTCAGTTTGTGTTCACATGGAGAACCCTCGATCGGGCATTGTGATATTCCCTAGTCATCACCAGCTCAGTGGAGACTTCAATTCTACATACTGTAACACTGCTCTTTAGGCCACAACAAATTGATCATTTGTTCGTCGGATTTGCCGCACCTAAAATTCGAAAAACGAAAAAAAAATAAAAAAAAACTTTTTTTTTGCGCCCGCACTTACTATTTGGCCGCGCATATTATTTTTTTTGTTTACTTCTGAATTTCCTCTATTTTCTGAAGTTCTTTTACTAAGAATTTAATCCTTCAACGTCAACTTCGCCTTTTTTGAAGGTATTTCCATGCTTTACATTCTTCGCGAGCAAAATTTCCTCGTGTCAGGACAAAATCAGGTCCGGGTAACCGCAAAACAGCCGATTTTTGTTGACAGTCTTTTTTGTCGGGAATAATTTGCAGGACGCACCGTTGTTATTTATTTCCGGTATTAATTTTCGGGTTACTTTCAGTTTTCGTAATGTAAAATACACGTTTTAAATGAAAATCAGTGTCAAAGTCAATGGATTACAGTCTTCAGTAAACAACAACAGTTTCACAGCGTCGAAGGCAATAATTATCTATGTGTGTTTTAAGTAATTCATTGTTTTGTACTCAAAATTTTGTGTTAAATAATAACTAAATCGGATTTTGAGTGCAAAACTTATATTAAAATACACGGACACACGACTTAACACAATTGAACATGTTTTGGTGAGTTATTTTTTAAATTTTCTAAAATGCATTTCTCAGTTTTCATATAATCATAATCGTTATAAACAGATAAAAATAGTAGGACTTGTAAATGTTTTAGAAACAGCCTGTACATTGAATTTATGAACCAGTCAATCCACGCCCCCTTCCCCCCAGGTCCTGGGGTATACCAGGGATAGTCGGGGAAATGGGCCAAGTTTTTACCTTCAAGGTGGCCCCACAGTGCCGGGTTAATGCAGTGGATATACCCGGGGTTGGCTGGACTGAAAATCAAAGTCCCCGCTATTCCCCGGACCTTGGGGCATGGTTACAATTGACTACTGCATTACATACACATGGACAGTATAAAAAACATCAGTAAAATCAGAAAATAAAACCTTTTATACGTAAAAGGACTGTTTTAATTTTCTCAATTCTTCGTTTTTATCCACTTGTTTTCTTTGATCCATTTGTATAAAATGGCCTGTAATTAAAGTGGCCTGTTTCTTATGGGCATTGAAGCTATGGAGGCCGACTAGTCTAAAATAATAGACGTGTTATACGGGATTCTTCCAATCCCTAACGTCTAAACGGGAATGTGCAAAAAAAGGGGGTGTTTTAAAAATATTGAAATTGTTTTAAGTGAAGTATTTTATGGTTGAAATTGATCATAAAGAGTTATATTCATATTTTACCATGTAAGTGAAATGTTATTTTGCACTAAACAAGCATTTAGTGCATTAAAACAAGTTGTTTACCTTTCCTATAAAACGAAAGTTGACTGACACAGACAACAATTATGCGAAGGGGAACAACTCGATACAATCGTAATAACTCGGCCTCCTCCGACAAAGCTTCGAGATAGACCTCGTTATACAATCGTAACAACTCGGCCATGGCCGAAGTGTTCCGAGCGATTTAAAACTGTGCCCAAAAGCCTTGCAGGTGCCCTTCATGTATATATCGTTATGTTTTGACAGAATGAAATGAAGAAAAGCCGTCAAACTCATAATTATAAGTTGGATATTTATTTTTTTGTGTACGGAACTAATATAAAATAACATTATCTGGTAATATTTCTTGTTTTTATTATATTTTATAGACGCAATATGCTTTAACCCGGAATCCTGATTGGAACAACTACCCACTTTTGACACTAAACAATTTGTACGTGAAGGATTTGCCATACCAAAAATCTAAAAAAAATCCGTCAACGTACAATTAATTGGACTAGGAGGCCGACATGATATTCTTTTTCAAGGCACGGACCTATAAACCATAGGTTCGGGGTAAAGGCGGGTTCTTTAAAGGGAAATATCTTTATTCCACCACCTGCTCTAATATAATGACTGGTGCCACATTTGCAGATTTGTTTGATACTGCTTCATTTATGTTGTCCCGCAATTTAATCCACAGTGTCTTTTTTAGATATGTTCTCTGTGTTATTTACATTTTCAATCTTCTGAAATGTCAAAGTCACTAGTAGTTGACACCATTTTAATCATGTGCTTCAACAGGGTCAAATTTAGACCTGACCCAATATTTAGAAATGCTCAAATCATGAATAACTCTTACAAGTCTAAAATGTCATTTTGTAATAGTAAGTTGCGGAATGAATACAATAGTTTTCTTTTTGGTCTTCGAATAAATGTATGTTACTATGAGGAATGTTGTCTTTACAATAAATCCACGTTTAAATTGAAGTTAATAGTAAAGCACTGGACCTTATTGCCATTTGTTAAATATTGAGACAGATTTACATGTCACTGTGATACAATCAAAACCTTATCATTAATAACTGAACATATTTTTGCAATTAAAAAGCATTTCTTGACATAATTGTATGATAAATTTGGTAACAAATATGCTTTTTTTTTTTTTTAATTTTTCGCCTTGCGCTCGCCTCTGATTTGCCTTAAATTTAAAAAAAAGTATTTTTATTTTTTTTTCGCTCGCTCGCTCCTACTTTTTTTGGGCAAAATCCGTAGAACAAATGATCAATTTGTTGTGGCCTTAAGAGTGTCTGATATATCCAGAGAAAGGGATTTGTTTGGTCATCACCTCATATAGAAGTAAGTTAGGTAACTTGAGAAAGGGTCGACACAATGGTATGGTGGTATATGTGTCAATCTCTTTTCGAAGATATATTGTAGGTTCGAGACAAATCAGTGGCATGTTGTCTTGGTGTGTCAAAATAAGAAATGTTTCAGACCCTGTTTCAGATGATGGGTGGGGCATTTTAGTGTTTTTGCTGTCCGTCTTGGATGTGAGTAACTCTTGAAAAAAGATTACCATTTCAACAATAAACAGTCTTTTATATTATTTTCAGTGAAATATATATTAATATCAAATAATTATTGTGACATATCATATTGTGGCTTTCTGTTTCCAAAATTGATCACATATAGGATATTCGTGGATTTCGGTGTCATATTTTTTATTTTTCAAGAGTGACGACGCCACTCATAAAAATTTAGTTTTTCTATGTTCAAGAGTGAAATGATTTACGAACTTACACTGATGTCAACAAATCTTCTGTATCTTTTATGTTTCTTTTCGGAAGGTTATTTGTCTTTTAATTATTATTTTTTCTAGATACCTCCTTTTTTAAAAGAGTGTTGGACGCCCCTCACAAAAAAATTATAGCTGATTACGTAGCTGTCCATTTTATTATTTCCGGTTCGTTGAAAAAATGTTCTCCGATATTTATTTTTATAGTTTATTATTCACTCGTTTTTAGTGCAAACATTTTATGAACATTAATCAATGCACTTTTATGTACGCATATATGTTCCAAAAACTAACATAAACACTTAAAATTTAAACAGGGCATAAATACATGACCAAATTACTGCGCCGACATCTATTGAATGGAAATTTAAAACAATTGCGGATAATCATTGGATTAAACTTTTTTTCCTTTTTCTTAGTTTTAGAGTTTGTTTCATGATACATGGGTATTAAATAATTCCTCACTGTCAGACACCAGTCAGAATCGCTTGAAAACAGGTCGTTTTTTCAGGTAAAGAGTAGTGACCACGCTACATACAGGGTGTTGACAAATTTTGAAGTGTTTGTGGGGTAAAAAGCTTCAGTTAATATGTTAACTGTAGCGGGAATTTCGTATTACTTATAACAACGACACACAGTTCAAAAAATGATATTTGAATGATGATGTGACATCGTATTAATGTTAGAACAGTTGTTTTCGTCTGTAATGTTTTTTTGTTTGAAAGCAAATGTTTGAACATTCAGCTTCAAAGTTCAATAAACCTTTGAAAAGAAACAGGATTAGCATTTTTCTAATGAATGGTAAGTTGATTGTTACCTAATATAACTGTATTTAAACTTGTGCAAAGTTCTTTCAATTTCAAATAAGTTTTGGCAACAATTTCTGATTCAAAAGTGACGAGTTCAGTTTTGATCAAGTGGAAGTAGTTACAATAGATTTTTAAAGTGGTTCGTAAAGTTGATTTTTTTACTTTTTTGTTTGCAGTGGAAATATCAATTTGATATTCTCACTGTTATTATTTCACTGATGAAACTCAATATTTATCAAAAGGAAGGGAAGTAACTACAATTAACCATAAAAATAGTTCTTAAAATTGGTATTTTCACTGTTTCGGCTAAATATTTTCATGATGTATTATTTTGTAAAAGAATCGTACAGTTGACTACAAAAAAATGATACTGCGCACAAGATGCTATTATAACTATTTTTTTCTTTTGAATAAAACAAGATTCAAGCAGTTTAATAAAATAATATCAAAGTGAATACGATGTATGCATTTCTTACCTCGAGCTTTGACTTGCTCAGGCCAAAACCAGGTATTCCATCAACTAACGTAAGGAGATCAATAATAATTGATTCCATCATGCATCTTCATGTTTTTGCATAGCCACTGTGTAGGCTCGCTGACAAATTGTGTCTATGACAATAATATCACCCTAACTTATACGACATTTGTAATACCGTACTACAGTAAGATATCGCATGGACACGGGCACTGACATGTAAGACAACTTCTGTACCAACATAAGACAAAATTAATACCCGGATATTTTTCGAAAATGATAAAAACTATTAAAAAGTTTGAAGTATCATTTATCTATGAATGTTAACAAAAACAGGAGTAAAATGGTAAACTTAAAAACACATACAGAAACTCAAATGTAAAACAGACGATGTATCAAGAATATCAGCATGTATCAAGCTACAGTATTGCAAAACTCGGTTAGAAGATAGCAGGGACAAGATAAATAGATAACAGATACTATTCTGAAATCATATTGACATATTGTGACATATTACATGTAAATAAAGATGCTTGTTTTGTTATCTTCCACTTTCTATACCTAGACCTCGTGAAAGAAAAAGAAACATTTCATGGTGGTTTATTGAAAACAACGTTGGAATATATCCTGATAAAATCACCGTATAAAACGATGATTCAAAATATAATTCCAATGGTTTCACCCATTTAAGCCCGTTTCGCTGCAAATAACGAACGTATTAGCACACAGTGCTTAGTCGAAAATTCAATGACGTCATTTAAAATTATACAGTGAAATTTCAATGTCGAGCTAAAATGTCGAACTAGTCGGAAACCTAGCTCGACATTCGATTTTATGATAGTGATTTTCAATGTCCAGCTGGAATTCGAGCCGGACGGAAACCTAGTTCGACATTCCATTTATTAAAAGGTATTTTTTATGCCAAGCTTGACGGATTTCTCGGTCGATATCCGATTTTTTAATGTCGAACATGAATGCCGAGGTGCGTGGATATCATATAGTAAATTTTCAATGTCGAACTAGAATGTCTACCTGGACGGAATGCTAGCTCGTCATTCGATATTATATTTTGAATTTTCAATAACGATCTGGACGGAAAATCATATCTCGACATTCTATATTATGTAGTAAATTTTCAATGACAAGCTGTCATGACGAACTGGACAAAATCGTAGGTCAACATTAAAAAATACATAGTGAATTATCAATGTGGAATGTCGACCTGTGACTGTGTTCAGATCAACAATGAAAATTCACTATATAATATCGAAAGTCGATTTAGGATACCATCCAACTCGACATCCGGCTTGACATTAATATTTCACAATATATTTCATCGTCGGATTCCCCGGATACACACTACGCTATGCTTCGGTTGTGTACTGTGCGCGATTTGGCTAGGAAAATCTTGTAATCATGAATAATTAAAGAAGCAGTTTCATTGGTTCCGTAAAGTACCAGATGCTTTACGGTGGATATATATTCTGGCGATTGCCGGCGTTGCACCACGTCCACCTTCTCAGGACGATAATATTTAACTGTAGTCAAGACCACACGACCAGGGAGGCTACTTACATTATAATGTTATTGAATAATATTTGAATGTAACGTGCAAATTCATTGGAAGAAGAGCTGTCTCTCCTGCTTCATGCATATTCATTAAAACGAGAAATTGTAAGTCAATTTTCCCACGGTATGTTTGAAGTGTAACGGAAAAAGTACCATGGTTGCCGACGATGAATATAATTTTGAATGTCGACCTACGATTAAATTCAGCTCGAGATTCCAGCTCGACACTGAAATTTCACTACATAATGTCGAACTAGGATTCCGTCCAGCTCGAAATTCCAGCTCGACATGTAACTTTTCTATAAAATTCCGAATGTCGTTTGTTGATGGCGATGGATGAGCTATTTCCACAGTTTATTGGGCCATTTATAAAATCCTACTACATAAGGAAGGGAACCGAAGTCGAATATATTAGTCAAATACTGTAAACCTAAACTGCCACAATAAGAAGAAATGTTGTAGGAGTTGTTTTTTTTCTAAATATCGAAGAACTGGTAAGTTAACGGCTCGTTTCATTAAAAATAATTCATGATGCGATTTGCTCTCGTAAAGTGAGACATAGTCAGTCCCAAACATTTCAACATGTACAAGGTATGACATTGCGACATCACCACAATCAGGCAGATAACAGCATGACGGCAATTAGGACATCGGATAAATATCTGACTGACTTTACACACTTCATTGTTTGTTGTTTTCTTTTTCCACTACCCAGATCAACGATAGACAGGGAATATGGACAGAAGATTCATCGTTTTCACGATTTTCTTATTTGAGAATGCTGCGGGATATATAAGTCCTTGTAAGTATTTTTAAAATATTTAAAAATCTTATAAAACTCGTTTTCTCTTTTAAAATAAATTTATCATTCTTCACGGTCAACAAAGACACGAAAGGAAAATATAAATTGTGTACGTGATAGAAAATGTCTTTTTTCAGTTGATTTTGACTTTACTTTATCACACAGTAACGTTTTCTGTCATACCAATAAGGGCTGTTACCGACGTAGTTCTGACAGTTCGTAGCCACAACCGATAGCAACTACCGATGTTTGTAGCCGACACCTGTGTTTGAAGTAAATAACGATGTTTGTAGTAATCACAAGTAGCTATATCAAGCACTGATTTTTCGTAGTCACCAACGGTATTTCGCAGTCATCATCGGTTATTCGTAGTTACAACTAATTTTAAGTTGTCACCACCTGTTCATTGTTGTCACCATCGGATATTCACAGTATGTCTTATTCCGTAGTCACCAGTCACTAGCACAGTTTTCTAGTCACCATGCATCGTTCGTAGTGATCATCGGTCCCCTGAATTCACCATGGGTATTTCGTGCCCATCGTCGGTCTTTGTTGTAAACTCTCGGCGTAGGTCGTCGTCAATAGTGTTTTAGTCGTACGTATTCACCAGCGGGTTTTAGTATTCATTATTGTTCTTTCGTATTCACTACCGGTCTTTTGTAGTCACAACCGGTCTTTTGTAGTCATAGCCGGTCTTTTGTAGTCACAACCGGTCTTTTGTAGTCACAAACGGGGTCTTTTGTAGTCACAACCGGTCTTTTGTAGTCACAAACGGGGTCTTTTGTAGTCACAACCGGTCTTTTGTAGTCACAAACGGGGTCTTTTGTAGTCACAGCCGGTCTTTTGTAGTCACAAACGGGGTCTTTTGTAGTCACAACCGGTCTTTTGTAGTCACAACCGGTCTTTTGTAGTCACAAACGGGGTCTTTTGTAGTCACAACCGGTCTTTTGTAGTCACAAACGGGGTCTTTTGTAGTCACAGCCGGTCTTTTGTAGTCACAACCGGTCTTTTGTAGTCACAAACGGGGTCTTTTGTAGTCACAACCGGTCTTTTGTAGTCACAAACGGGGTATTTTGTAGTCACAGCCGGTCTTTTGTTGTTGCTGTACCTACGAGTCTTTAGTTGTCACAACTAAACTTGGGCCCTTTGCATTCACCAACCATCCTTTGTTGTCCCCGACGTTCCTTTGTAGTCATCAAAGGTCCTTTGCAGTCACCAACCATCCTTTGCAGTCATCAAAGGTCCTTTGCAGTCACCAACCACCATTTGCAGTCATAAAAGGTTCTTTGCAGTCACCAACCATCCTTTGCAGTCATCAAAGGTCCTTTGCAGTCACCAACCATCCTTTGTAGTCATCAAAGGTCCTTTGCAGTCACCAACCATCCTTTGCTGTCATCAAAGGTCCTTTGCAGTCACCAACCATCCTTTGTTGCCACTACCGTTCCTTTGTAGTCATCAAAGGTCCTTTGCAGTCACCAACCATCCTTTGCTGTCATCAAAGGTCCTTTGCAGTAACCAACCATCCTTTGTTGTCATCAAAGGTCCTTTGCAGTAACCAGCCATCCTTTGTTGTCATCAAAGGTCCTTTGCAGTCACCAACCACCCTTTGCTGTCATCAAAGGTCCTTTGCAGTCACCAACTATCCTTTGTTGCCATTACCGTTCCTTTGTAGTCATCAAAGGTCCTTTGCAGTCACCAACCATCCTTTGTTGTCATCAAAGGTCCTTTGCAGTCACCAACCATCCTTTGTTGTCATCAAAGGTCCTTTGCAGTCACCAACCATCCTTTGTAGTCATCAACCATCCTTTGCAGTCACCAACCATCCTTTGTTGTCATCAACCATCCTTTGTTGTCATCAACCATCCTTTGTTGTCATCAAAGGTCCTTTGCAGTTACCAACAATCCTTTGTTGTCATCAAAGGTCCTTTGCAGTCACCAACCATCCTTTGTTGTCATCAAAGGTCCTTTGCAGTCACCAACCATCCTTTGTTGTCATCAAAGGTCCTTTGCAGTCACCAACAATCCTTTTTTGTCATCAACCATCCTTTGCAGTCACCAACCATCCTTTGTTGTCATCAACCATCCTTTGCAGTCACCAACCATCCTTTGCTGTCATCAAAGGTCCTTTGCAGTCACCAACCATCCTTTTCTGTCATCAAAGGTCCTTTGCAGTCACCAACCATCCTTTGTTGTCATCAAAGGTCCTTTGCAGTCACCAACCATCCTTTTCTGTCATCAAAGGTCCTTTGCAGTCACCAACCATCCTTTGTTGTCCCCGACGTTCCTTTGTAGTCATCAAAGGTCCTTTGCAGTCACCAACCATCCTTTGCAGTCATCAAAGGTCCTTTGCAGTCACCAACCACCATCTGCAGTCATAAAAGGTTCTTTGCAGTCACCAACCATCCTTTGCAGTCATCAAAGGTCCTTTGCAGTCACCAACCATCCTTTGTAGTCATCAAAGGTCCTTTGCAGTCACCAACCATCCTTTGTTGTCATCAAAGGTCCTTTGCAGTCACCAACCATCCTTTTCTGTCATCAAAGGTCTTTTGCAGTCACCAACCATCCTTTGTTGTCCCCGACGTTCCTTTGTACTCATCAAAGGTCCTTTGCAGTCACCAACCATCCTTTGCAGTCATCAAAGGTCCTTTGCAGTCACCAACCACCATTTGCAGTCATAAAAGGTTCTTTGCAGTCACCAACCATCCTTTGCAGTCATCAAAGGTCCTTTGCAGTCACCAACCATCCTTTGTAGTCATCAAAGGTCCTTTGCAGTCACCAACCATCCTTTGCTGTCATCAAAGGTCCTTTGCAGTCACCAACCATCCTTTGTTGCCACTACCGTTCCTTTGTAGTCATCAAAGGTCCTTTGCAGTCACCAACCATCCTTTGCTGTCATCAAAGGTCCTTTGCAGTAACCAACCATCCTTTGTTGTCATCAAAGGTCCTTTGCAGTAACCAGCCATCCTTTGTTGTCATCAAAGGTCCTTTGCAGTCACCAACCATCCTTTGCTGTCATCAAAGGTCCTTTGCAGTCACCAACTATCCTTTGTTGCCATTACCGTTCCTTTGTAGTCATCAAAGGTCCTTTGCAGTCACCAACCATCCTTTGTTGTCATCAAAGGTCCTTTGCAGTCACCAACCATCCTTTGTTGTCATCAAAGGTCCTTTGCAGTCACCAACCATCTTTTGTAGTCATCAACCATCCTTTGCAGTCACCAACCATCCTTTGTTGTCATCAACCATCCTTTGTTGTCATCAACCATCCTTTGTTGTCATCAAAGGTCCTTTGCAGTCACCAACCATCCTTTGTTGTCATCAAAGGTCCTTTGCAGTCACCAACCATCCTTTGTTGTCATCAAAGGTCCTTTGCAGTCACCAACCATCCTTTGTTGTCATCAAAGGTCCTTTGCAGTCACCAACAATCCTTTGTTGTCATCAACCATCCTTTGCAGTCACCAACCATCCTTTGTTGTCATCAACCATCCTTTGCAGTCACCAACCATCCTTTGCTGTCATCAAAGGTCCTTTGCAGTCACCAACCATCCTTTTCTGTCATCAAAGGTCCTTTGCAGTCACCAACCATCCTTTGTTGTCATCAAAGGTCCTTTGCAGTCACCAACCATCCTTTGCTGACATCAAAGGTCCTTTGCAGTCACCAACCATCCTTTGTTGTCATCAAAGGTCCTTTGCAGTCACCAACCATCCTTTGTTGTCATCAAAGGTCCTTTGCAGTCACCAACCATCCTTTGTTGTCATCAAAGGTCCTTTGCAGTCACCAACAATCCTTTGTTGTCATCAACCATCCTTTGCAGTCACCAACCATCCTTTGTTGTCATCAACCATCCTTTGCAGTCACCAACCATCCTTTGCTGTCATCAAAGGTCCTTTGCAGTCACCAACCATCCTTTTCTGTCATCAAAGGTCCTTTGCAGTCACCAACCATCCTTTGTTGTCATCAAAGGTCCTTTGCAGTCACCAACCATCCTTTGCTGACATCAAAGGTCCTTTGCAGTCACCAACCATCCTTTGTTGTCATCAAAGGTCCTTTGCAGTCACCAACCATCCTTTGTTGTCATCAAAGGTCCTTTGCCGTCACCAACCATCCTTTGCTGACATCAAAGGTCCTTTGCAGTCATCAACCATCCTTTGCTGTCATCAAAGGTCCTTTGCAGTCACCAACCACCATTTGCAGTCATAAAAGGTCCTTTGCAGTCACCAACCATCCTTTGCAGTCATCAAAGGTCCTTTGCAGTCACCAACCATCCTTTGTAGTCATCAAAGGTCCTTTGCAGTCACCAACCATCCTTTGCAGTCATAAAAGGTTCTTTGCAGTCACCAACCATCCTTTGCAGTCATCAAAGGTCCTTTGCAGTCACCAACCATCCTTTGTAGTCATCAAAGGTCCTTTGCAGTCACCAACCATCCTTTGCTGTCATCAAAGGTCCTTTGCAGTCACCAACCATCCTTTGTTGCCACTACCGTTCCTTTGTACTCATCAAAGGTCCTTTGCAGTCACCAACCATCCTTTGCTGTCATCAAAGGTCCTTTGCAGTCACCAACCATCCTTTGTTGCCACTACCGTTCCTTTGTAGTCATCAAAGGTCCTTTGTAGTCACCAACCATCCTTTGCTGTCATCAAAGGTCCTTTGCAGTAACCAACCATCCTTTGTTGTCATCAAAGGTCCTTTGCAGTAACCAGCCATCCTTTGTTGTCATCAAAGGTCCTTTGCAGTCACCAACCATCCTTTGCTGTCATCAAAGGTCCTTTGCAGTCACCAACTATCCTTTGTTGCCATTACCGTTCCTTTGTAGTCATCAAAGGTCCTTTGCAGTCACCAACTATCCTTTGTTGCCATTACCGTTCCTTTGTAGTCATCAAAGGTCCTTTGCAGTCACCAACCATCCTTTGTTGTCATCAAAGGTCCTTTGCAGTCACCAAACATCCTTTGTTGTCATCAAAGGTCCTTTGCAGTCACCAACTATCCTTTGTTGCCATTACCGTTCCTTTGTAGTCATCAAAGGTCCTTTGCAGTCACCAACCATCCTTTGTTGTCATCAAAGGTCCTTTGCAGTCACCAACCATCCTTTGTTGTCATCAAAGGTCCTTTGCAGTCACCAACCATCCTTTGTAGTCATCAACCATCCTTTGCAGTCACCAACCATCCTTTGATGTCATCAACCATCCTTTGTTGTCATCAACCATCCTTTGTTGTCATCAAAGGTCCTTTGCAGTCAACAACCATCCTTTGCTGACATCAAAGGTCCTTTGCAGTCATCAAAGGTCCTTTGCAGTCAACAACCATCCTTTGTTGTCATCAAAGGTCCTTTGCAGTCACCAACCATCCTTTGTTGTCATCAAAGGTCCTTTGCAGTCACCAACAATCCTTTGTTGTCATCAAAGGTCCTTTGCATTCACCAACCATCCTTTGTTGTCATCAACCATCCTTTGCAGTCACCAACCATCCTTTGTTGTCATCAACCATCCTTTGCAGTCACCAACCATCCTTTGCTGTCATCAAAGGTCCTTTGCAGTCACCAACCATCCTTTGTAGTCATCAAAGGTCCTTTGCAGTCACCAACCATCCTTTGCTGACATCAAAGGTCCTTTGTAGTCACCAACCATCCTTTGTTGTCATCAAAGGTCCTTTGCAGTCACCAACCATCCTTTGTTGTCATCAAAGGTCCTTTGCAGTCATCAACCATCCTTTGCTGTCATCAAAGGTCCTTTGCAGTCACCAACCATCCTTTGTTGTCATCAAAGGTCCTTTTCAGTCACGTTGTCACCATCGGTCTTTGTTGTCACCGACGGTCTTTGTTGTCACCGACCGTCTTTGTTGTCACCGACGGTCTTTGTTGTCACCATCGGTCTTTGTTGTCACCGACGGTCTTTGTTGTCACCATCGGTCTTTGTTGTCACCGACGGTCTTTGTTGTCACCGACGGTCCTTGTTGTCACCATCGGTCTTTGTTGTCACCATCGGTCTTTGTTGTCACCGACCGTCTTTGTTGTCACCGACGGTCTTTGTTGTCACCATCGGTCTTTGTTGTCACCATCGGTCTTTGTTGTCACCGACGGTCTTTGTTGTCAGCATCGGTCTGACGGTCTTTGTTGTCACCATCGGTCTTTGTTGTCACCATCGGTCTTTGTTGTCACCGACGGTCTTTGTTGTCACCGACGGTCTTTGTTGTCACCATCGGTCTTTGTTGTCACCGACGGTCTTTGTTGTCACCGACGGTCCCCTTTTGGCAACTAAGGTTTGTAACCACCTAGTATTTCGTAGTCATCGCTTGTTTACTATTCACTTTTGGTCACCGTCGGCCTTTTGTAGTCACCACAAGATTTTGTAATCACCGTGTGTCTTTTGTAGTCATCAATAGTATTTTGCGTTCTACACAACATATTTCTGTACTAAAGTGTTCTGATTACGGTCTTTAGGGGAATGAATGGCGAAATGATAACGAGACATTCTCATTGGTCATAAAAATGATTTTAGATTACATGGACAACTACTGCTCTTTTGGCACTGGGTCCGGCTCAATAGATATATCAGATACTGACGCCATACGTCTACGACTGACGTCAAGTTGGCAATATGATGAAAACATGGACTGCACGGTGAAAATCACAACATCATACTCCAACCAGCTTATGCTGTACTTTAGGGTAAGTTTGTTCCTATTCAGTTTAATAATGCCAATAGATTGGATAACTTAAAAGAATGAATAAGTATAAATCATTCAACTCATATCATTTCATTGAGTGAATTTATAAAAAAAACTATAATGAAACATTCAATTTTCTACCATACTGAAAGCAGGCTTAAAACTGATCAAATACTATCACCATCATGACGTACACGATATATTGAATTCTTCACACACTAGCTCCGTATCATCAGTCAGTATGTTAATGATTTCCTTTCCTTACACTGTGTTAACATCTCCATTTCGAACGCCATGATTATCAAAAATATGTAACAGGAGTGTCTGATATACTAATTGTACATCGGCATATCCATTTTAAAATGATTTCTTTACAATAAAGTTTTGCTTTTACTTTTAATGTTTTACCTTTAACAGAGTATTGACATAGAGGGGACAGGATACGGAAGTTGTAAATATGATTATCTGGGGATATATGACGGATCTTCCACCAGTTCTTCCTATGTTAGCGGTAAACATTTACTGGATTTATATTACAGCACTAGGAACGAGAAATGTGAATATATACAATTTATGATCGTGCTTATGATATATTTCATAAACGTCTCCTCAATATATACGCATTTAAATGAATTAAACAGGTCAACGCAACAATGCAATTTTGTGTCTTTCGTCGGTTTTGTCTAAATCTAATCCTCCCCCCCCCCCCATAAAACCGTATAATTCCGAGTCAACTTATTTTCATACACAGAAGCCCTCACTCTAGAACTCATTCAACCATGTCACTATATGTTTAATGTGGAATCGAACCTGTTCATTGCCCAATATCTAATTGATGAAGTACCCAATGTGGCTTTGTTTTATTAAGATGAATCCAAAAACTGACATGTGGTATCAAGTGTTTGGTCCAATTGTAGGAATCATATAAGGGGATCTACTTTTATGACATTAAAAACGGTTCTTTGTCCAATGCCTCATTTCGTAATGTACCCAAAACGCGGACATGGCAGAATCCAGTCTGATTCCTTCCGCTCCATTCGCGATGAATGGAGAGTTGTTATACGACGGGCTTGATTTGCCATTGAAAATTCTAGAGACCTTTATCCGATACATTTAAGGAATGAATTGCGGGGTTGATGTCATTATCGGGGTATGAACGCAATTGGGCTGGCCAAAGTGTGTGGAGTCCGAAGGACTACACGCATACTTTGACCAGCCCAATTGCGTTCATATCCCCGATAATGACATCAACCCCGCAATTCATTCCTTATATTTACACCAATAGTTCATTATATTATTCAAGAAACGTTAAAAAAATACTTCATTTCATTTCGGATTACCTTTCAGTAATCCTTTCTTACCCATTCTGTAAATAGGACGACCCGACTGTTACCGGAAACATTTTTTTTCAAATGACGTCACAATAACGCGGGAAAAGATCAACCACTTGAAATCACTTTTAAACGTAAAATTGAAACACTTTTGGCAACAAATGTTTAAAATATAATAACTTAGCACTTTCTTAAATGTTGTTTTATATTTTACGGGACCTACTGACACAACACAAACAATCACAAGATCAATAGTTTCCATGTATATTGTTATGCGATGAATTGCGATCCGAACATATCCGAAGATGTTGCGTTCATCGATTGATGAACGCAATTGCCGAAAGGCAGTTCATTTAAGGAATGGAAGTTGAGTTGTAAATATTGTCTTATGAAGTATTCAACATCAGTGCTTATTGAAAACTGTTGGACAGATGATGTTTTATTATTGTTACAACCATTTTGTTCAAATTTCGATATCTGACCCGATAAAACGTGGATACGCTCCTTAAAACATGAATATTTGTTTTGTTCAGAATTTGGGTCCTAAATATTTAAAATAAATAAATAAACAATTCACAGGTTTCTACGGAAAGCAGTGTGGATCATATATAACCAGCTCCGTGGAGACTTCAACCGGAAATACTGTAACACTGCGGTTTAAGAGTGACGGATCTATGCAGGGAAAGGGATTTGATATGGTCATCACCTCATATGACGACGGTAAACAGATTGGCGACACTGTTTTCGGTTTGTCTAGGTGTCCACCCTTCGACGAATAAGTCGTAGGTTCGAGCCACATCAGAGGCATGTTGTCCTGGTTTGTCAAAATGGATACCAGTATCGTGACTGGTTCCTACACAGAAATGGATAAATGACCCTTTTAATATAAGCTTAAAATAAGCTAATATAAGTTCAAGCTAGGAACCCGCATAGTACTTGCACATTGTTTATCTCAACCAAACTTTTGGCCTTGATATGTTGCAAAATTGTTATAAATAAAGGTAAGCAAATTATCTTGAAATATATGACAAAATGTCAATCAAAACAAACATATATATGCATGAAGTGAAAAGCAATGTACATTGTACGACGATTTTCTCATAAGCGTCCCTTAATGAATTCACTGCGCTGTTCCTGTTGTTATTAATCCCTTGGTTGGTTGATGTACATTAAAGTAGGTTTCTAGACACGCATACATCCTCAAACAACACTATTTTTATACCATCCCAACCGAGATGAATGATAATCATTTGAACTAAATTATTATCATGTGTCTGCAAAAGCTCATAGTACGAATACAATAGCGATAGGTGTATAATAATGACATTAATCTCATTGCATCGTATATAACATATGAACACTTTCGTGAACATTATTATTTTAGGATTTTGTGACAGTTCGGAATACGAATGCAGTAACGGTCGTTGTATTGACAACAGCATCACTTGTAACGGATACAACCCCTGTGGTGACTATTCGGACTGCTCCCTTTCGGCCGGTTCCATAACCGGAATTGTCGCCGGATGTCTGTCATTTGCATTTGTTGTTTTCATCGTAACTGCCATATTCTGCAGACGTCGGCGGCTACTGCTTGTAAGTACAGAGCTATCCTGGTTATATTCAAGTAAATACAATAATGACACTGCCATTGCTCCATGTAGACACTGTATTGCCCAGGCCATGGTTTATACTAATTGTGACGAAAGCTGATAGCTTGTATGGTTACTCTTGAGTCCATTTCTTGGGCAGAAACCAGTATTGTGTCCATTTTGAGAGGCGATTGGAATGTACCCCTGGTGGGGATCTCACCCACAACCTCTTGGGTGAGAGGCGGACGCCCATACCACTAGACCATTCTCAACCTCGTAAGACCTTGCTCCATATAGACACTGCATTACCCAGGCCTTGTTCCATATAGACACAGTAATGCCAAGGCCATGCTCCATGTAGCCACAGTAATGCCCAGGCCTTGCTCCATGTAGACACAGTAATGCCCAGGCCTTGCTCCATGTAGACACAGTAATGCCCAGGCCTTGCTCCATGTAGACACAGTAATGCCCAGGCCTTGTTCCATGTAGACACAGTAATACCCAGGCCTTGTTCCATGTAGACACTGCATTGCCCAGGCCTTGTTCCATGTAGACACAGTAATGCCCAGGCCTTGTTCCATGTAGATACAGTAATACCCAGGCCTTGCTCCATATAATCACAGTATTGCCTAGGCCTGGATCCATGTAGACACAGTATTGCCTAGGCCTTGCTCCATGTAGACACAGTAATACCCAGGCCTTGCTCCATATAATCACAGTATTGCCCAGGCCTGGATCCATGTAGGCACAGCATTGCCTAGGCCTTGCTCCATGTAGACACTGTATTACCTAGGCCTTGCTTCATGAAGACACTGTATTACCTAGGCCTTGCTCCATGTAGACACTGTATTACCCAGGCCTTGCTCAATGTATACACTGTATAACCCAGGCCTTGCTCCATGTAGATACTGTATTACCCAGATATTGCTCCACGTAGACACTGCATTACCCAGGCCTTTCTCCATGTAGACACAGTTATGCCCAGGCCTTGCTCCATGTAGACACTGTATTACCCAGGCCTTGCTCCATGTAGACACTGTATTACCCAGGACTTGCTCCATTTAGACACTTTATTACCCAGGCATTGCTCCATGTAAACACTGCATTACCCAGTCCTTGCTCCATGTAGACACAATTATGCCAAGGCCTTGCTCCATGTAGACACTGTATTACCCAGGCCTTGCTCCATGTAGAAACTGTATTACCTAGGCTTTGCTCGATGTAGACACAGTTATGCCCAGGCCTTGCTCCTTGTAGACACTGTATTACCCAGGCCTTGCTCCATGTAGACATTGTATTACCCAGACATTGCTCCATGTAGACACTGTATTACCCAGGGATTGCTCCATGTAGACACAGTATTACCCAGGGATTGCTCCATATAGATACTGTAATACCAAGGCCTTGCTCCATGTAGACACAGTTATGCCCAGACCTCGCTCCATGTAGACACAGTAATGCCAAGGCTTTGCTCCATGTTGACAAAGTAATGCCCAGGTCTTGATTCGTGTAGACACAGTATTGTCCAGCCCTTGCTTCATGTAGACACAGTAATACCCAAGTCTTGCTCCATGTAGATACTGTATTACCCAGGCTTTGCTCCATGTAGACACTGTATTACACAGGTTTTACTCCATGTATACACTGTATGAGAATGTACCTCTGGTGGGGATCGAACTCGCAACCTCTTGGGTGAGAGGCGGACGCCCATACTACTAGATCATTCTCAACCTCGTAAGGCCTTGCTCCATATAGACACAGTATTACCCAGGCCTTGCTCCATGTAGACCCTGTATTACCCAGGCCTTGCTCGTTGTAGACGATGTATTACCCAGGCATTGCTCCGTGTAGACACTGCATTACCCAGGCCTTGCTCCATTTAGACACAGTTATGCCCAGGCCTTGCTCCATGTAGACACTGTATTACCCAGGCCTTGCTCCATGTAAAAACTGTATTACCCAGGTTTTGTTCCATGTAGACACAGTTATGCCCAGGCCTTGCTCCAGGTAGAAACTGTATTACCCAGGCCTTGCTCCATGTAGGCACTGTATTACCCAGGCATTGCTCCATGTAGACACAGTTATGCCCAGGCCTTGCTCCATGTAGACACTGTATTGCCTAGGCCTTGCTCCATGTAGAAACAGTATTGCCCAGACCTTGCTCCATGTAGATACTGTAATACCAAGGCCTTGATCCATGTAGACACTGTATTACCTAGGCTTTGCTCCATGTAGACTCTGTATTACCTAGGCCTTGCTCCATGTAGACACTGTATTACCTAGACCTTGCTCCATGTAGACACAGTATTGCCCAGACCTTGCTCCATGTAGACACAGTTATACCTAGGCCTTGCTCCATGTAGACACTGTATTACCTAGACCCTGCTTCATGTAGACACAGTATTGCCCAGACCTTGCTCCATGTAGATACTGTATTACCTAGACCCTGCTTCATGTAGACACAGTTATACCTAGGCCTTGCTCCATGTAGACACAGTTATACCTAGGCCTTGCTCCATGTAGACACTGTATTACCTAGACCCTGATTCATGTAGCCACAGTATTGCCCAGACCTTGCTCCATGTAGACACAGTTATACCTAGGCCTTGCTCCATGTAGACACTGTATTACCTAGACCCTGCTTCATGTAGACACAGTATTGCCCAGACCTTTCCATGTAGACACTGTATTACCAAGGCCTTGCTCCATGTAGACACTGTATTACCCAGGCCTTACTCCATGTAGACACTGTATTACCTAGACCTTGCTCCATGTAGACACAGTATTGCCCAGACCTTGCTCCATGTAGACAGTGTACTACCAAGGCCTTGCTCCATGTAGACACTGTATTACCCAGGCATTGCTCCATATAGACACTGTAATACCAAGGCCTTGCTCCATTCAGACACAGTCTTACCCAGGCCTTGCTCCATGTAGACACTGTAATACCAAGGCCTTGCTCCATTCAGACACAGTCTTACCCAGGCCTTGCTCCATGTAGACACTGTAGTACCCAAGCCTCGCTCCATGTAGACACAGTAATGCCAAGCCTTTGCTCCACGTTGACAAAATAATGCCCAGGTCTTGATTAGTGTAGACATCTACTACTACACCTACTACTTCTCTTACTTCTACTACTACTACTACTACTACTACTACTACTACTACTACTACTACTACTACTACTACTACTACTACTACTACTACTACTACTGCTGCTACTACTACTACTACTACTACTACTACTACTACTACTACTACTACTACTGCTACTACTACTACTACTGCTACTACTACTACTACTACTCATCATCATCATCACCACCATCATCATCATCATCTGCTGCTGCTGCTGCTGTTACTGCTGCTGCTGCTGCTGCTGCTGCTGCTGATGATGATGATGATGATGATGATAATGATGATGATGATGATGATGATGATGATGATGATGATCCTTCCGGCTTATGCTTTAAAACATTTCGCTGTTCTATCATTTTATGAACTGAATGAATATGACAGTGTTAACGTCGTAGCGGGTTGTTGGTCTGAATAAAAACAGCTGTAAGCATCAATTTGGCTGCCATTGTTTATTCGTATATTTAGTTATTTACTGATGTAAAAACTGAATGTGTTCATAAAAATTCCAGCAAGCCAGGCCTGTAGTTCAACACAATCAAGTTGCCACAGTGTCAACAACTGTTGGCAATACATACAACCAGCCTTTCCCCCAGCAACAATATGGTGCCCCACCCCCGTATCCAGGCATCCAGGGGCCCGGGCAGTATCCCGCCCAGTACCCACCAACGCAGCCGTATCCTCAACAACCGATCTTCAAGTAGAACGTTCAATGCAAATCATTAAAAAGTTCTTAAGACAATATACATATGCATGTTAATGTGAAATCATAATTACATGTTGTTTGTAAATGGAAACTGCAGGAATGCAAAGTTGTACTTGATGATTTTTTGATGATTTCTTTTGTTGTGTAAAATAAAACAATGTTTCAAATTCGGGCTTATGTTTCGGAATTTTTCAAGAATCGATCAAGTCGCGAACGTAGAACGCTGGGAAATATATAATTTAGCGATGCTTTTAGTAAATTAAATAATGGTGTCGCGAATTTTAATCTTCGCGAAATCGGCCAAAGCACAAAAAACACACACCAAAAGATGGGCTTGTATTATTGCAAAAGTCATCTTTTTTTCTTCATGTAATGGATAAAGGTTAAACTAAATTAGATGTCATCCAGGAAAACACATATTAGCCGATAAAACCATTGTCTATTTCACGTAATATATATATATATATATATATATATATATATATATATATATATATATATATATATATATATATATATATATATATATATATATATTTCCTACAAGTAAACCGTTACTATGGTCTACATCTCAAGCTTATTCCAGATTATATGCAATAAATATATGATAATAATAATAATTATAATAATAATATTAATACAGTAATTAAAAAATAACAGTATCTCGACACATTTAATATATATATATATATGTTAAAGAAATTACACAAAAAGTACAATAAAATGTTCAATTCTTTTTCAATTGATATTGTAAAACGAATTTCTTACGACAGGATTTCAATGCGTAGTATGCAAACGGGTGTTTCTTATATATATTTTATTGTGTTTTGAACAATATGAGCGATATCTTGTCTTGAACATGATCATAAAAGCCATGTTTTATTATAGGATATCGAAATGATATCTCTTATGTAACTCGATATGGGGTTTGTACCAAAGCAGTTGTTTTATTTTCGAACAATTCATGTGTGGAACATTTGAAAAGTTTAAATGAATAATCTTCTGCAGTTCTTTTTTGCAGCATATTTAAAGGAATCACTCGTGATAGCTTATGCACACTTACACAGCACCGATAGCCAAACATCGGAATGATTTATAAAACAGTGTCTTAAAAGAAGTATAGTGCTTTAAAGGGGATTTCTTTGCATTTACTTTCTTGCAAACAAAAAACAAGCTGCAAATTCCATGACAATAATGGATCTTACCACTTTCAGGAATTTCTTTGAAGTTACATCACGGTTAAAAACCTTGTCAACATATAAATTTAAAGGAAATGCATTGCATAGCTAATTGCAACATGCATTTGTTTTTCAGTGGATGTATTGCCATATTGTCTTGTTTTGCACCATTCCGATACGTTGTTTATATGTATTTGCAACGTACGCTCAATTTATCGTGTATTGTTGCGTGTTAAGAGTAAAGTGTAGCATCCTCCGCATACCGGAACAATCAAAGTTTTTTTGTAATTCAGAGGTTATGCCACTAATATAATTAAGAAAAAGGATAGAACTTGAGAAACGCCAGAGTTAATAAATCCTCGGGCCAACTTTGACAATGTTGTGTATATCTTTCAAAATGAATGTATAGGTTTAACAGGAGTATCGCTTAAATTGTATAATTTCAATTTAGAAGGCTATGGTAATCTAGCAAATCATACGCTGTGCGTAGATTATGAAAGAGGGCATCAAAAGGTTATCATTCCACCATGCCAGTCATCAAGTATCCTTCACAACGCTGTGTAACATGAATGATTGTCTCGGAACCCAGATTGGAATTTATAGTGTATAATATGAGTATTTTCTAAAAACTTTCTAATTTGATTTGTCACTCAAAATCGCTTGAAAATATCAGGAGAAGTAAATTGGTCTATGCTTATTTGGAACATTGCGTAGTTCTTCACTTATGCTTCCTACACAACGTATGTTTATCGAAATATGTTAGTTCTAACTCATGTAATTGAGCGGATAATTATTTTTTGTGATTCAGTAAGAGCGACCCTGTTCACACATCAAATTGCATCACAACAACGTGCTTTATGCCAAGTTTCATCACAATGAGTAACACAATTGGCTCCAAAAACATATTTTAAGTTCATATGATCGGGAACGGCCAGAAAATATACTGCATAGCATCTACCATTTGCCGCAACTGCGTAAGACATATATACCTTACATATAAGATTTAAATAGGGGCAGTGTCATAAAAGTATGATACTTTCCCGTTTGCTTTGACTTGCCCAATTACCTGATACACATTGGCTTCTTACATCACGTTCTGGTGAGGTAAGGTTTCTCTTTTGATACTTTGTCACTTTAACACCACATGGTTAGGCCATTATGCAGCAAACTGATGCTGACTTCCTTAAATAGTCTACCTTAAAAGATTTCAGTTCAATATAAAGTTTCACAAATTCAGTTGGAAGTTTTACTTGTCAAATCATGTAAACTCTGCCTTAATTGACCATTTTATTCAGACTTAACTATTCGGAAAAATGATTGTAGGATACATATATGCGTTAATAAGATTGCCTCTTAGTGTTAAGGATTCAGCTTTTGCTCAAGACTTTTGTAATAGACCACACAAATTCAACTGAGTCCATGTGGAGTCGAACATCATACTCAAAAGTACCAGATTTCAATGAAAATCAGTTTGTGAAACATACATGAATAATGTTTGACTTACAAACGAAGTTCATGTAAGAGTGTGTAATAGTTTGTGTATATAAACACGCAATATTCAGTCGGCATATGTATAAAATATACCCATATTTGATATCTTGTAAGCTCCGAAAACGTCGTTCTTACTTTGAACAAAGTTTGCATCATCTTGCTCAAACGCGCTTTTGCCAGAAACAGATCTACTGTATGATCACTAACACGGGTTGCAATGTGTGTGTATAACAGTAATATACTGTTTTATACTTTTGGAGCTTCTGTTTTTTCTTCTGTTTTTGAATTAATACTTATATTTCATACACAAACAGGAAGTAAACATAACGTTACCTTAAATTTCCGTATTATGATTAGACCATTCTCCCTGTGGCATAAGCTGTTCTATGTGTTGAAAAAAAAAGTAAATTATTTATTTAGAATCAACCCTTTAGGGGCAAAGACTTAGCACAAATTAGCAAAACTAGTTGAATCACTAAAACTTAAATGCCAACAAAATTTAAAACTAAAGAGTGTTTTGGCGTATTTTTGTAATTTAAGGCCAACTTTTTGTTAAAACAAATAAGTTCGTTCTTTCAAATTTTAACTTTCGTTGATACTTAATCGTATCGTTAAGTCCTGTCTGATTTCTCGATTTGTTCTTGGACTCAATTTAATATTTTATTGCCTCCAATAATGAAGATAGGAAAATACATATGTAATACTCGAAACACATACAAAGGAATTTGGTGAATAAACATGCATATATATATATATATATATATATATATATATATATGAATATAAACTATTAGATATGATAATAATATAACCCGTTTATTATCGATATGGTTATGACTGTTGTCGTTATGATTCTCCTCAGTATACGGTATCGTTTCTTCTCCGTTTTCGTTATATCATTTTTGTGATGTTGCATTATGTTATATGAGGCAATTACAAAACGAAACGAACCCTATACAAACAAACGGATATAAAATATGAAATAGTATAATACATTTGAAAATTAGGGGTCAGCCTCGTTATCAAATACTAACTTTGTATTTTACTATACAATTTAGTGGATCGAGTTTAGGCTTCAGCTTTAGCTCAAGAATTTTGTAATAGGCCACAAAAATTCAACTGAGTCCACGTGGATTTGAACATCATACACAAAAATACCAGATTCCAATAAAAATCAAACTGTGAAACATACCTGGAATAATGTTTGTTTTTCAAACAAGGTCATGTAAGAGTACGTATAAACACGAACATGAAAGGGATACTCCTTTATACTGGAAAACTCATTTTTTTACTGGAAAACTCCTTGCAGTTCTGGGTTTGACTTCATTGGAACTATAAATTGCATAATAATTCTATAAATAAGATGCAACAGGGGATGGAATTCAGATATACAATACTGAGTACCAAATTAATTCAGTGCGGTTTTCTCACTTCTTTCTCCACTGCTCTAACAGCGAAGATAGCTAAATAGTCGAAATATACCCAGAAGCATTGTATGTTAGGTGGAAGAACATATATCTTTTATCATTATCCATTGACATATACCTCAGATTTTGCAAACATCTATTGGCGTTCATACTCCAAATTCTCGGTAAGCTAGGCAATGTTCCTCTGTATTGCTCTTTATTTGCGGTAAGTCATATTTTTATGAACATTTTAATAATTCTTATTTCCATATACTACTGTTGCGAATAATTGGTTTAAATATGTACATTTGTAAATAATTTGTTATACCCTCTTTTTTAAGCTATGATCGGAATTGAAGGAGTATTTTTATACTGCAATTGTGCTCACATTCTAATAAAATTGAAGTTGATAGGCATAATAGAACAACACACTAGTTTACAAGTTTAGATGAATCTGAAAACCACATTATGCTATGATGTACGTTTTATTCTGCTGCTCATGGAATACACATAATCAATATAGTGGGTGGGGTAGGTTTTGAGTGGTGAGTGAGTGGGCGGGTGGGTGCGTCTGCAGGTTGGATGTGTGGACGGTCAGGTTGAGAGCGAGTGAGCGAGTGCCATGCTATCATGCATACGCTCTTTTTTAATAGAAGGAATCATCGCTCAAGCCGTTCAGCACTATTAGTGCTTGGTATTAAAAGCTAGTTAATATTTAAAGTCACACGTCTTTCCTTTAAACTTTTGTCGCTTTCTTTTAATATATGGAAACATTTAACATAAGATGTTTATATATGCGTTTGTTGTCAAGTCAGTGAGCTTTTTGGTTCTTACACCTTTTGCGAAAAAAGCTGGATTTCAGCTTTAGAAGTTTTTCGAAAAATAGTTTTTATACACGTATTTTTTGCATTTTTTTAATAATTAAAATTCCATAAAATAACGTCCTTTTTATAGTTCAAAATATTTGTTTTGTTTGACTTTGAAATAAAAGAAATATATTACTTTTTGAACGGCGTCGCGTAATTTTTATAATCATCACATGACTGCGTGGTAGCGGTGAGGTTTACCATACAGCAAAGGGAAGTAACCGCTGTGTAGAGTTTGGGTTAAAGTTTCATATTTGTTTCAGCTACATCTTAGAGCATGGCAAAATGTTTGTTAACTGTTCATGCAACTTGTATATTGCCATGGTTACCGTCACATCAAAATCAAATACATGTCCCCTTCGGCAGAGATCTGTTCCGACATACATATACTATTATCAACATCAAACTTTTCTAATACATTTTATGAATACTAAGACATGTATATACATACATACATCCATATATGACATCACATGCGCACAGACGATGGGTGACATCGAAGTCATTAAGAGGTAGATTAATATCAACTGTTTTGGAAATAAACATTTTATCTATTACTCTTTTCTTCTTGAAGATAAGGTCATTGTAATATTTTGATACCATAATTTATATTATTTACCGCAATACTTTTCTTACTTGTAAATATCTGGTAACTGCTTTGTTTTGGTATTTTATAAACACGCTAACACCTTTCAAAATCCTTTTTTGGATCATAAAACAAAATCGTAAGAGTTTGTTAATATTTCCTGGAAGCGAGACAGATATATAAATCTTACACACGCTCGCTTTCATTTTCAAGTGGAAGGAAACATGGTTCATATTTGAGATAACTGAAAATAAAATAAAATTTCAGTACGCGGAAAAGTTATTCATAAATACTATGGACATTTCTAACTAGATAACATGAGTTCTATGTGAGTGATTTATTTCAGAAATTCCTTTATTAATGTAAACAACTTTTAACAGTGACGACACAATATTATATGAGAAACTACAGCGACAAGTCCTGTAGTCGGACGCTTGGAAATCACAACATCAATACAAAGTTATGGCGCAACAACAAAATATTCAATACAATTTACAAAAGAGTCCATCTAGTATTTAGGAATTAGGTTTCCGTCGTAGTCATGAATTTTTGACAAATCGACTGGTTTATTTTTACTCGAAATATATCTCTTTTTCCCAATCGGGACAATTCTTTTCCAAGGCAAACGGGTCAGAATCCGTCTCCGCGTTGCAGATGTCCAAGGGCGCCTGTACGTCACCGGAAGTGTTCAAGAAGTATCCATTTCCCGTTGATTGGTTTATAACAGGAGCCGTTAACGTGATGTTACACCCATACACATACTCGTATAGAAAATTATCGCCGTTACGGTCGGGAGTAAAGGAGATAACCACATTGGTCAAGTCGTTGGCCATTGAGCAACGATAATTGAAACAAAGGATTGCGGTACTTGTACTGTTATCAAAAGTTGTGTTGTATTGTTTGTAAAATAGATTGGCGCCCCAAAGACTGATAGCCGTGAATGTTGTGTTCTCTCCTAGGTAGCCACCATAGGTGATATTAACTTTGACTCTAGCAACACATCGGTCATTTGAATCCCCATACGGATCGCTGTTAGTTGATGGATTGTCAACGGTAAACCCGAGAACGTTGTCGTCACTGGCAAACGATGCGGACTCACATGTGGTTTTATTGTAAAAGAACGGACCATTCGCAGATGCCTCTAGATCCATTGTCAGTCGATCCTGAGCGTCGATGTTGAACTGAAGCGTATTCAAGCGCGTCTGAACGGCTGCTGCGTAATCACTAAGAACCATGGGCGTGGCACGATTCCGAATTGAGGCCACAATTCCGAGCGCATCGACGACGATGTAGCCCTTTGAAAGAGATCCTGTGGCATTATTGTCACAACGGGCCTCAAAACATGTATCCATGTTAGTCGTGAAATCGCTAAGTTGCAGAATTGAAGTAATTCCTGATGACTGAAGCGACGTGGCTACAGCATAGCGCCTAAGCTGTGGGTCCTGAAGCGCGTTATCTGTTGCTGCATCTTTGACATATGTCTTAAACCAGCACCGAGTGTTTTCCGGGAATTTATCAATGTTGTACCATCGTACTTGGTTACTGGTAATAGTTATGTTTCCTATCGCTGTTCCGACATTGCTTGTCTGTCGCCGTCTTCTACCAACACCGGATGTAGGAGGGATAAGAGTCCATTGACCATTTCCATTTAGAATGAACAACGCAAACCCGTCCTTTGAGATAACCGTTATTGGGGCAGAATCTAGAGGTTCGCCATTTGCATCTGTTGCAGTCATCACAAAAACACCTTGTGTTTCTATTGGGACAATATTTCCGTTTTCATCTGTACTAAAGAATACACCTGGGGCATTTTCGACGTTGTCAACAGTTGGCTCTATATAGGTCAGGGACAGTTCAACGGGAGGAACAAGATTGCCCCCATCGCGATGGAAGAATGAATTTGCGGGAATTTCGAAGGTCACGGCGCCTTTGTTGGGATTAAGTGGGTCGTCAGAGAGGGAGATAGTATTCTCAATGTCCGGTTGCAATTGAACTGGAGCTGCTTTTTTGTATAGATACACAGTTATTGATTTGGATGTTCCATCAATATCAACGGGCCGGGTGGACGGCAGGTACTCGCTTGAAGTCTTCGTCACCTGGAGGACAGCTGTGAGTATACCTGCAGGAACGGCTAGAGTGGCTTTGCCATCAGCGTCTGTGGTTAACTGCGCAGATGTCCCGGCAATACGGACCTCGACATCGGCAAGTGGTGCGTTCGTGGTAACATCCATGACGGTCACAGTTAATGTTGGTGCAGCCGCCTTTGTGCATTCACAGGTCACCGCATCCTTGAGTGCAACAGTCGCGGAGCCGCAGTCGACAAATAGATCCTGCATGGTGGCCACGTCGATCTGACCAGCGTCTTGATCATCTGTGTAAGAGTAGCCTGGGGGCACACATGGCAGCTGCGAGCATGTGTTTACCGTGACATCACTTTCGCAAACCGTTTTTTGCTCTGGTATGAGGTAATAACTTTCGAAATCTGGCGCAAGAAATAAGAGAAATACACGTTAAAGATACACATATACATTGTTTTGAAACAAGGTATAAACCTACTTGATGACAGGTTATGTCCCTAAGTCAACTTACCAAGAAAATGAACAATAAAGCCAATCAATTTAAGTACCATATAACCAATGTCCCTTCACGTAAAAGAGATTTAAGTAGTAAAGATACCGAACATAATATGAATGTATTGTAACGAAAGCAATGTATTTAATAATTAATAATTATTAATTATTATTATTATTATTAATTATTCTTTTTATTAATTATTCTTTTTAAAAAAACGGGTCCTCGATTCTTATATTAAGTTGCAGGTACAACCACTTACCTCCGACGACAAGCGCAGCTTCTCTTGAGGGCACTTTGATGCCCTGACTTTCAACGGCGGCCGTACATACATAAAAACCATTATCCACGATCTTCAATTGGGTTTTGACGAGTTCACCGTTAACTCCGCCGGTCACCATAACTCCATTTTTTTTCCTGAAGCAGAAACTTTACAGTATCGTATTGTCTAAATCTGTTTTATCGCTACATATTTTACTTATCACACGTCAACTATTATTTGTGTGTGACCTACGCATGCTGTACCAAAAGAACAGATGGTGTAGCTTCCCTTTCCGTTCTGAAATTCTCTCAAAGAGTAAAACTGTTTTCCTCTTCCCGAAATACTTAGCGCGCTTTTTTTTAAAAATGTCTGACGGTTCAATATTATAACGGAATATTCAAACACAAGCTGTATTCATTCCAATTTAAACCCGGTGCGAATATCGCACTTATCTAATATTGTCAATGAACTCCCATAAGATGTGCGCGAATGAGGTGATTTATGCTGCGTTGAGCTTGCTCAAATAGAGACTTAAAACACGTGTGAAACGGAAGTAGCTACCAGGAGTAGGTGATTGGCTGATTTCCGGGCTCGGAATAAGCCTCACAGGAGAGTTTCACGTCTTCGCCTTCCTTCCGGAACTTGAGCTGGGGATGTCGGACCATATACAACGACTCTGGAAGTATTTCAATAAGAGTTAATGTAAACGGATCGATAGTTGCTACAGGCAAGTGCTAAAGATCAAAGCTGCAGCAGTTGAAACTTGGATATGCATGGACCATACGTAGATAATGAACAAAAATGGCAAAAGCGTTTATGGCGAAAATGGCTACCGGAAGTACTGAAATTTTATTGGACTCTCAAATGTGGGAAGAAAGCTCGTGCAATCAACATTAAATAACGTTCGAAAAAAGTAACGTTTCTCCTACGAAAATAAAATTTGTTGAGCGTAACCATTGTGTATTCGGTAAAATGACAATATCAAGCAGATCAAGTTGATCATGCATGTCCAGCCTGCTTTGAAATCACAAACCATTCAGCTTAAAAACCTGTAAATGTGGAAGGTAGCCAATGGTCTGAGATGGTATGACCATACTTTGATTCACGATCATGTCAGATATCTAGACTCAGATTGCAACACTTTTGGGATTCACACCCACTTATTGTGTGAAGATTGCGCCAAAAAAGTAAAATGAAGATAAAATGACTAGCAGTTGTGACGAATGACATCACAGCAAACAATAAAGAAGGAGGCCTTCTGACTAGAGTCACTCCGTCAACTACAACCGATAGCGTTAACGGGAATTACTTGGTTGATAACTTGCATATCGTCACCCAATTCAATAATTCTATGTTATACATTTTGAGCGACACAAGACAGTCAAAGATCCGTAGTTAATGTCTTTAACATGAAAATAAACGTGCTGAAAATCGGTAACATTCGGAATACAAATGCTTTAATCTGTATAAAAGGGACTAAACGCCAGCTGACACGATTGCAAAAAAAAAGAAAGAAAATTGTTAAGAACTTATATAAAACTGATATCGCTGTGTACAACGCATTGCATCTTATTTACTGTTGTATCCTATCGAGTACGCCACATGTATCTTTCGCAGTTTTTTTTCCATTTCGAGAATGGGTTGGTGTACCACGTAAATACCAATCAATTTAAGAATAGCATCAGTTTATATTTCTGTACTAATCAATTGACTTTCTCATGATAAATATACACCTTATAAACTTGGAACCATTATGCGCTATTTTAAGCGGGTCAACCCTGCTGAGACAGCGACAAAACATTTAAGTCATCTATAGTAATGTATTATCAGCCTCATACTAGCTAGTATTGACAATTTTAGGAAATACTTATTTGCCGATTTTGAGACCATCCTGTGTCTAGTCACTTTAATACATGTACATATTACAATATTTCAGCTTCTCCTTTTGAAATGCGACCCATGTCCCTCAGTCAGGATTTATTTGTTCAAAATGATCATGTTACTAGTAAACCCAAGCAAGACCTAACGGTCACGTGCACTCTACCCTCTTGCATGTAATTGTTTCTTAAAAATAACCATAGGCCGTCCAAAAACAAACCTACTTGATGTAACTATTTAAAAGGGCTCTTCACTTCTTATGGACCAAATCTGAAATGATGCAAGACTTAAGATATCTAATTGCCATCGTGAATGACTGCCTAATTTAACGAGACCGAGACTCTTTATTCTATTCCATGTGTTCACGTCCACTGTTACGCTGTTTGCGTGTGTTTATAATATTTGGTTTTCGCACATAATTGTGGGCCAATTACAATGGAGGATTTCACCCTTTTTAGACTATCTGTGCATGCGCGCAGGTAGTCTTAAGATCGCAAAAACCGAAGAACTACTTCTTTTCATGTCGTTTTAACCCATTTTTTGTCTCAATGCGCTCTATGTTTAGCAGAATGACGTCGACACCATAATATAGATAAGTTGTATTGCTGTCTGAGTATGAGTTCTTGCTTGCTCGGGTATTTCCGCGCTGTATTATTTATAGCAGAAAACAACTATTTTTAGATCGCTATACGTATCAGATTGATGTGGGTCAAAAGAATGGAGGCTTTGGTAGGAAGGTAACATAATGATATTCACTCTGAATTTAGCCCAAGATGTTCCAGAAATTATTACCGACCACAAGTGTCCCATCGCCTGCAGGGTTTGTTATTATGACCTGGCGTGACCCTGAAACACGCTTAATTGTAATGGTGTGTTTTTGATATTACTTTTATGGGATAAGAAACAAAAATGATTGTCTGAATGTCAAAATAATTGCATCTAAGGTTTCGCGTTGCTAGTGCTTCAAATACTATATGATCTGCCTGATATATAATAACAAAATACTATTCATTCTATGACTTTTAGGCGTATACTTTTCTAATAAGAGGTTCTTTTTTTGCATAAAAGCTTCGTTCCGGAGTATTCTTGGCATAGTTTTAAACATTAGGCATTCAATTTATATAAGAACACATGCCCTGATACGACAGTGATCGAGTTATGAATACTTTTGGTCAAGCAAAGTAGTTCGGATTAAACCTGTAAAACATCCAAAGAGTGCGACGCAATCATAACAGCACTAGTACTATTTCTACAAAGAGATTACATGAAACAAAAATAACATTAATTTATCAATAAAACTTGAACAAGCAAAATCATATTTTCATTCTTAGAACAGTCAAGTTACGATAATCTAAAAATAGTTTCTACATACATTAACTGACCTACAATCTAAAAATATTTTCTTCATACATTAACTGACCACATGTTTGTCCTCACCGCGGGAAAATGACCATCTGATAAGCTTTGCATTTTGAAGGGAATGATTGCTAAAGTTGTTCATAAAATAAAATTATTGCCCTTAAACAATTTAAACTTGTATGTTTATAAAACTTGCCTATCGTATGATATCTAATGAAAGCACCGAAAATACATTAGAAGCGAATGAAAGGGGCATGCATTTTAACCTTAGATACATGGGGATTGGGGTACGTCGACTGAATTGATAAGCTATGCATTTTGAAGGACTTTTGCCTGAAGTTGTGCATTTTGAAAGGAATTATTGCTGAATTTGTTGTAAAAAAATATTTTCCTTAAACAAAACGTGTATGTTCATAAAAGGAAATGATATATATGATGTATTATACTTTCCTTTCGTATGATATCTAATCAAGCAACGAAACACCTTTAGAAACGACTGAAAGGGGCATGCATTGTAACCTCAAATACATGGGGATGGGGGACTACAATGTACGACTATTGAAGTGACTTTTACATAAACAAAATGACACCAGACGCCATTAAATAGATACAGATATGTTTGTTTCCTCGACCAATGTGGGCACAGGCGCTCTTGGCCCTCAACATAGTTTTTACTTTTATCCATGTGCCATTCACCCATTCCCCTTGTTCAAATAAAATTTGCAACTCTGACATATTTGCCGGCAGATAGTCTTTCAGCGCGTTCGTGCTTTGATTACTGCAGCGATTGATGCGAACTTTCTCGGCATGGAGAGTCGCTGCGTTCGCTCCATTTTATGTAGATCGCCGAAATGAACTTTAACATATACGAAATGGCATCGAATTGATACATGTGTACTTTGTTATTTAGACACCAGTATATGTATTAGTCAGCTATGGCTATACAAGGTGACCTTGCAAGAATAAATACTTAATTTTACAATATGGTGTTATACAAAGAGATGGACTCTTACTCCACTGATTTGTCTATATACCTGAACACTGTAACGTAAACGTCGCAGTTGACGTGAAATCGGTCACAGGGACCACCAGCGACTGGTGAGAGCCGATACTGATAGTGACGTCATCAGGCGGGCTACATTTGTATACGATGTACTGTCCAGGATTCTCCGGAAGTAGCTCCGTGGCACTCAGACCGGAAAACATGGCCCCGGTCACAGACTTCGCACAATCGGAGATCAAGGTTACGTTTGAGTTGAGTTGAGTTTGACTACAACAATTTATATCAAAGGCGCACAATATACATGTAGCTTGATGGAAACATTTTTTTAATGCATTGTCACGATAAACTCATTGGACTTTTATGGTAAATTTATTTTACTAATAACTAATAACAGTTAAACAGCGACGGTTTAATGAGTTCAAGGGCGTATACTAATCCTTAGACATGCGTCAATGATTCCATTCAGTCTCTTGGTCAATTCGTTTTACAATCCAATCAAAACACTCAGACTCTATGAATTAAGTTTAAGCTGAAGTTGTTATTGTATATGAGTGTGTTTGAGAAATGTCTTCAGTATGTTGTGATATTGCATATATTCACTTGTATGTTCTGACAGTATGTTGTGATATTGCATATATTCACTTGTATGTTCTGACAGTATGTTGTGATATTGCATATATTCACTTGTATGTTCTGACATTATGTTGTGATATTGCATATATTCACTTATATGTTCAGTATGTTGTGTTATTGCATATATTCACTTGTATGTTCAGTATGTTGTGTTATTGCATATATTCATTTGTATGTTCTGACAGTATGTTGTGATATTGCATATATTCATTTGTATGTTCAGTATGTTGTGTTATTGCATATATTCACTTGTATGTTCTGACAGTATATTGTGATTGTGATATTGCATATATTCACTTGTATGTTCTGACAGTATATTGTGATTGTGATATTGCATATATTCACTTGTATGTTCTGACAGTATATTGTGATTGTGATAGTGCATATATTCACTTGTATGTTCAGTATGTTGTGTTATTGCATATATTCACTTGTATGTTCAGTATGTTGTGTTATTGCGTATATTCACTTGTATGTTCAGTATGTTGTGTTATTGCATATATTCACTTGTATGTTCAGTATGTTGTGATATTGCATATATTCACTTGTATGTTCTGACAGTATATTGTGATTGTGATATTGCATATATTCACTTGTATGTTCAGTATGTTGTGTTATTGCATATATTCACTTGTATGTTCAGTATGTTGTGTTATTGCATATATTCACTTGTATGTTCAGTATGTTGTGATATTGCATATATTCACTTGTATGCTCTGACAGTATGTTGTGATATTGCATATATTCACTTGTATCTTCAGTCAGAGTTTGAAATGACAGTTTAAAATTGTTGATGATTAGAAAACACACGATTGTGTAGTTTGCCGTAAGCGAATGGTTAAATGGTTTTAAACGGGCCATTAAACAGTTATGTTTATAGCATGGTTCTGTGATAGCTTTATAGATATGTACTTCATACGGACATTATTGGTTTGTCATGATTGATATTTAATTGATGTGTTTACTGTAATACATACCCGGATATATTTATATGATATCACCTTATTAAATGCCTGGATGATGCCGAGGGCGGTTACTCACCATATAATGGCATGTTGTTTGCAAAACATCCGGAATAGTACTGAATTGGTAATTAAAATAAATGTGTTTCTTCCAAAGCGTAGTTGTTTCCCTTCCATAGCTACTTGTTCTATAGTCAGGTCGTTTAGGAGAGGTACAGCCCGACCAGCTATACTGAGACCGGACCGTGTGGTGAATGCGTAAAATTTTAAAACACTGAGCGGGGTACAGCGCATTTGTTTGTTTTGAGGTTTGCTTTTAAATCGATTTTACTATTTTTGAAATTATTGCGTGTGTAAGTGTCCATATTTTGCAAATCGCTGATGGACGTCGAAATCTGCCTCGGATGTATCAATGGTGAAAACGTGACTACAAAGGGGTTCTAACATGGGTCACCACGAGTCAAAACTGATGTAAACAAACAAGCTAGTGGCGTTAATTTCTAAATAGCTTTTTTGACAGAACAGATATGAAAATATTTCTTAACCTATAAAAAAACTATGCTATGTCTGCTTCAAAAAAAGTTATTTAGAAATTAACGTCATTAACTTATTTGTTTACATCGGTTATGACCCATGTGAGAACCCTTTTGAGGTCACGTGATTCCTTACTCCGGTATCATAGTATGCTAGCAAATTTCGTCGAAAAAAACACCATTGAATATAAGAGTGAATTGTTCATTATTGAAATGTTTAACTAGGTGATATCTATGTCTACTGTGTAATATAATCGAGCGCGTTTTTATTTACATTGTCTAAGAAATATACCGTCATAACTCGTACGTAGATGTATCCGGAAATATAGAAGGAACCTCTTAGCAAAGTATTATTATTTACGCACCACATTCTAGGCTAACATCAACAGGGTTGTTCAGGTCGTTCAGGTTTTCGATGGTGAACATAGTGTCCTTATGTCCAACCGCGGACAGAGTTCCGGTGTATGGGGGGCTGCAAACCTTCGGCCCGAAAGTTCCACCACTTCCTCCTGTCCACGTTCCCGTAACTAAATGTACATAGATCAACATGCTAAAATTGTTGGTGAGGTACAGTCTATGGGAGGCTGCATAAGCTAAGCGCGTACTCTCCACCGCTTCCTCAGTTCCCATCCCTTCAGTGGCTACGCAGCCGCCGCTCCCTTAACTCAAAGGAAACTGAAGACAGGCAGACGGGCCAATGATACCTTATATGTACGAGTATATGGTATATTTCAACTTCTGATAATTAATTGAGGGACTGTAGTTGACTTATATATATAGGTGTTGGCCTTCTCGGTTTAATTCTAACCAAACCAGAGATTCTGTTTATGCCCTTCATTGTTAACTTTCTATCCAGTGATTTACACTGTCCTAAAATATAGCAAGAATGGAGAAGTGTGCAATAAATGTTAACAAAAACTAATCATTAAACGTGCTGAAGCGTATGTGACACACATAATATATGATTATGACAAATCGCGCTAATGGAACAAAAGACAAAAGCAGCGTGAAAAATAATGTTTAGCTGTTGCCAATGCATCGTCGGAAACCGCGGTACTTTCGTCCGTTGCACTTCATACATAAGCATAGTGTGTATCGGGGGTATCCAACGATGTTGCTAATGTAATAAAGTCAAAATACACGTCTATTACTATCGACTTACCGGTTAGCGTTGCAGACGTTAAAGTATCGTCACATGCAGATAGCACAAGGATTGGGATTGGGCCATGAACGTTACACACGAGCCCTAAAACATAAAAAACCTTGCGTAAACTGTAGTTATATCTACATTAAAAAGGAACACAACAACTAATCGATATGCACTGCAATACGAGACCAAAACGCACTAGCCAGTACCCTTTCAAAAGAACAAAAGGACAAGATCGACCTGCCAGTATTAAAAAAATGAACGCAAAAGAAAATGTTCATACAATTAAAATGATAATATCTTTACTGCAGTATTCAAATTATTGAAGGTCTAAGTTATAAATCTTCTTTTAAATGCATAAGCTAAAATTGTCCATAATAGTTTTGGTTTTGTAAATAATAATCGCAATTCTTACCAGAGGAATCGTTAGTAATCTCGGTGCTTCCAGTCACGGTCATGGTGGATGTCTGATTTCCCGCTATTATCACAACATCCGCCGGAAGTGAACAGACGTGCATCTTGAACACGCCCTTACCCACTTGGTCGACATCAACGGCGTTTGTGGACGCAATTAGGGTCGGCAGTGGCTCATCGCCACTCGATGACGTCATCGTTAACGTTATTGCCTGTGTAGAGCATAGACGTTCTGCGAACAAAAGTTAATATGCTGAGACCGATAATGTTCTATTTATTTCATTAATTAGTGACACGATATAACAAGTATTTTCAAAATTGATAAAAGGCAATGATTTACTGAATTTTCTTCTGCAAATATGTACTTCTTATTGAAACATTGCTTATAAAATTCAAAAGAGAATATTGACTACGTACATTTTATTAATGACAATGGACAGGGTGCGAATCGGTACGTGTATGTGAGTGATTTGGTATCTTTTAAACTTAACTTACAACGAAGTACATAATTATATGGGTGTCATTTCGCAATCCCTCAAGTGAAAAAGATCCAATCCTAACCTGAACATCTCATTTTTGCATACTCGTACGATTCGGAGCGACCAACACTGATGGACTCTGGTCGATAGTCGTCCTTGTAAGCAATCATGCGAACAAACCGGGGAGGCAGCAGGATGATGTAGATTCCTGGAAGTACCTCTGACGCCACAAGCTCTGTCTTTAAAATTGAAGAAATATGTAGTTTGAGTGCAGGATACTTTCGTTTAGCTCAAAATAACACAACAACACCATTCTATAACGGCAGCTGCAACTACGACAACAAAGCATGGATTTGAAACAGTCGCCATCCTTAGTATCCCCACCACCATAACCACCACCACCTACAACAGCAATAGCAATAACATGAACACCACAATACCATTAAAAACACTCTTAGTTAAATTTCGACTTGCATTCTTATTGATATAAAATGTCAATTTTGTGTAAGGGTATTGAAGCAAAAAACACATCAGATAATTCTTGCTTTACATTTTGCTTTCTAACATTTACATCTTTCTTACAGACTAGACACCAGATGGTCCCCAAATCGGCAAATATGTATAGTATATCCTCAAAACAAGCATTGATTTGTCAATGCGAGGTAGTAAGAGGCCGATAATATATCATTTTACATGGTTAAAAGGACAAACGCAACAACCACGTCATTGTCTCAGCTGAGAGTACCATTTAGAAAAAAACGCACAATAGTTGACCAGTTTGAAAAAGCGTTGAATACTGTTGTTTTCCGAACTCCTTGCTGCCAATCAGCGTTTAAGGGACTGTACACCAGATTGGCACCAAAAACAGTTTTTTTCTGTAACGAATCTCGGACAATTATTTAATAGAATGTGTTACGCTTTGATATCATAATTGTAAAAAAGAGTACCGAAATGTAAAAAAAAAAATGTGTAGGAGACCGCGTTTGAACCCGTGTCGCCCGCCACAATTGCAGTCCAGCGTCGTATCCTCTGTGCTACGATGGCAAACTAATCGTAGTGACATAATTAAGATATAGACCTAACTCGGTAATATCACGTGATAATATCGACTAGTCAATCACGCACACGGAATGAATTCTACTAGGTAGACATACCCAGTAATCTTTTTAATGGACAAATACGAAATAACTGCTAAACTTAAATAAATTGTAAACTATGTGGTACTTCAGTTAGTAAGTTTCAATGCATTGTACACATTAATACCAAGTTTATGTCAGTTTTCGACAATTTTCTTTTTTTCTTGCAAATTGATCATCTGGTGCAGAGTTGCTTTAACAACTCGCTGTCGTTTCAGCAGAGTTAACCTCTTTCAAAAAGTTCCATCGACCAATTTCATCATCTATGTTGATCTGTCGGGCCCTGTATCTACGTTCGTTCGCGGCAGTATTACATCTGATGAGTACAGTTAATATATTTTAACCAACTGGGATCTTAGGTGGTAGACAACCCAAGTAAATTGAAAAAATGCGCAAAAACTGCGAAAGAAGCATGTGTCGTAAACGATATGATACACCAGTATTAAAGTCAGATTTAATGCCTTATACACATCGATATCATGTTGTTGTTTTTCTTTCATTTGTATCATCTGGTATCTAGTCCCTTTAAATCGTCATCAGAGAAACAGTAGGGTTAAACGTTATATTGGTCATCTTGCTTAATGTTATCTTTCATTCAGTTTATTCTCAAACCATATGTTGTTGTTGTTGTTTTCAATTTTCAAGGTTATGCATCTATCGTAATTATAATCTTTGATACCGAAATTGCAGATAAGAAATACAATTAAAGATGCACTCTCACACATTTACCATTTTCACAACTTTTTTTATTATTTTGTCTTAGAAAGGGCAAATGTTTGCATAAATATCTGCAAACCAATATAAGATTGCTGAAAAAACTCAGATCATAGATTTTTATATTTCCGTTCGAAAATTAATGTTTAACGGCTTAACTAAAGGGTTGACGAAGATATGTATAAATCATCAAATCAACTTTAATATAAAAATCTGCGATCTTATTTTGGTCAGGAGTCTTATAAAACCGGTTTGCCTGGATTTTCGCCAAAATTGGTTCGTTCCAAGGCAAAAAAAATGTTAATACTGTTAAATCTGTGAGGGTGCAGCTTTAAAGTATAAAAAAATGGTTCCAGGCGGGATCGAAACCACACTGGAGCAGTCAAGATAAAATAATAGACAATAGCTTATCCACTATTCTAATGAGCTCATAAATAGTATGTTAGATATTTTAAAAATTATTAAATACATTGAAAAAATCACGTGATGATGTCAATCAACCATTTACGCTACAGCAGTTTGGTAAATTGCGTAATCAACGGTTTCGGAAATCGTGGACTTGAAAGACAATATTTGAGCATATGTAAACATTTGTTGAAGGGTAACATCTATCAGTATCTTTGTTTAAACATTCATAATAAGTGGACACGCACTTTATTTCGTGTTACTGTTGTTGTTTGTTTATTTTATTTTTTAAAATCCGTTAAAAGTGCATTTTTACAAACCATCCCTTTACTGGTGCAATACAGCAAGTTTTACATATAAAAAAGCCAGATGTGAACATCAGAAAGCATGATGTAATGTATCCATAAGTTTGACCATTTATAGCTTTTTTAACAGTTATGTTTTTTACCGTTTGAGATCCGAAACATCTCTGTTTGAACGAGGCTCCCTCTATTGGCGTTCGGCATTCCTCGGACACCAACGTTACAATTACAAAACGGTTCTCACTCGGATCCAGCGCGGATTGGCGAAAACACCACTGAAAGAATTAACCAAAAACAAGTATGTGTAGGTTAAGTGTCTTTGAGTCTGCAGTCAACTATGAACCCCTCAAGTTATGGCATATGATCTTATATGATCTTGCTGGAACGTTTAGGATTAAGTTTCAATTTAATTTAATAATTTAAGAAGTTTGTTGCCAATGATTTTTTCCCTGTGTTCTATTTTAATGGAAAACACATTGAAATTCACACTTTTTATTTGAATGTTCATGTTTGCCTAATAGAGCAAATCGAAATAGTAGCAATCGTTATATCCAATTGTATATTTCGGACTTCAGTTATCTTTACTTTTCATATTTGCCTCGATTTGAAAAGAAAAATCCGTGATTTTGAAAACATTTTAGCATTGTAAATATCAATGTCTTGGCCTGAACTTACGTTGAAAAATGCGCCAACTTGCGTGCAGAGTAAAATGAGGATCAACCCTCGCAACATGTTTACACCTTCGTCCGTCCGTAAGGAATATAGGTACCGAAAAGGTTTATACTATTGCTTAGCCGCACAGATATCGAACACAAGTTATTAAACTTCAAAGTTTTATAATTAGTATTACTATTATTAACACTGTATCGAAACTTTGGAAACAAAATAAAACTTTTCCGCCAAAAAAGTACCTAACTGTTTGAAAACAAAAAAAGACCTTCTTTTATACTCACTTACCAATCCTTTTTAAAACCAACGTGCAGTTTTACGATTTAATGGACCAGACGAAAGATTGTATCTTTTTTAGCAGAAAAAGACCCGGATTCTTTTTTGTCGACCAATCGCAAGGACACGTATTTTAATCAGATGTGTGTTGTCATACAGTAATGTTTGTAAATTTGGTAATTAAATTGTTTACTTCAATGAAGGTAATATTCAGTGATTGAAGCGATTGACTGTGGGTGAGTAAAAATTAAATAAAAAGTGTATTTGTGCTGAATGGTACTTAAGCTATCGCTGAAATTTTAGATTGTACCCTGACAAGAATATATTCACCCTTAATGTGTTTACAGATTGTGGTTTATTAAAATGTTTGTGCCTAACCTTACGCAAACATCAAACCGTAAATAAAATAATTTATACCAAGTTTGTTGGTATATTTGATAACAAAAACTCAATTTAAATAAGCATGTACAACGCATTTCGGTCGAATATTGACAATTCAAGGGACACCACGGTAAATGTTACGATATGGTTGACCAAGGCCACCCCCCAAAATAATATTATAATAATAAAAATGGTAATAATAATAATAATAATAATAATAATAATAATAATAATAATAATAATAATAATAATAATAATAATAATAATAGAAATAATGATATTAATAATAATAATAAAATAAATGCTAGTTTTATAAAGGGAGTACCATAGTTTTATATGACAGAGACTCCAAACAATGTTCTTTATGGTAAATTGTTGAACAGTGAGTTCAGAAAAAGTTGATTGATAGAAGTGTCCTACTGTTAACAGCATTTGCAATCGTAAGGCAATTTTAGCCGTATGATATAAACCAGGACAGAGATATGTCCATGACAATAAGGACGGGAAAATAAAGAGAAGCTGTGGGAATATGTATTATATGGCGTCTGATCTGCTGGCTAGAAGATGTATCACTTTGTCAAAATTGGTCATAGTCATTGTTGGAGCTCAGAAGGTGAGCTTGGTCAGAAACATTGTTAGAGCTCAGAAGGAGAGCTTGGTCAAAGTCATTGTCAGAGAGCAGAATGTGAGCTGATTAATACCAAAAACCTGGGTTGATATGGTTAAAGGCTTATAACAAGGAGTTTATTTTAATCATATAATACACATTTAAATAAAGGTGTTTGAGATATTAATATACTCATACATGTTTTTTAAGCGGAGAGTATATATACAAAACTGTAGCTAAGAATTAGCAGGGTCTTGTGAATTGATTTGTCAAGAGTAAGATTATTTAGACATGTGAGACACAGATCACAAGTAGAGGCAATTTCATGAGCCTGCAAGCCATGTAAGACCTTATTTTCCCAAGATCATATTCTTCCCACCTGAGAAAAATAGCATCCTATTTTGCACAGCTGGGAAAATAATAAGATCTCATTTGTCACACACTTCGAATATATATGTCACAGCTCCTGGGAAATTTGTGATCGAAGCCGGTTTTTTATGTACCATGAAATCACATTCCTCACAGGTCAAAAATTGCATTTTACAACTGAGTCACATTTGTCACAGATTGCTATGTCCAGTATTGCAGATATATTTTGTTGATATACATGTATGCGAATGCATTCTAGTCATTAAGAATCTCTGATTATGTTGTTGTCGATTCTCATGCTTACCACCATTTTGGTCGATCATATATGTCACAGTTTGATATAGGATCCTTTTTTCCCCAGACCTGTGAAGAATATTGTCTGGGAATAATAAGGTCCTACAAGGCCATAAAGTTGGTAAAACTATACTGTAATTAGTATGTTCGATACAGAGAGCAGACAAGCAACAAGGTATACAATTATGTGATTTTTGGATGCCTACCTCGAATTAGTTTGTTATCATTTGGAAGGGTTTAAATCAAGAACATTAAAAAAGTATACAAACAATTTCACAAGTTTGTAATGCCTTGAACATTGGTCGCTTATTGGGAGTTATGTATGGCTTTAATCAGACATAAAAAAAAACGGAATAATAGAGCCTGCAGCAGTTCATACTTGCTTATGTAAGTTCAATATTAATGATGTCACCTTTAAGATATCAGCAAACATCCAATGATTGTTTAGGATATAATCTGTTTTTGCCATGAGATATTTTCGACCGCGTTCTTTGAACGCTCTCATTGGCTGATCTTTCTAAAGCCACAAGTGTTGGGGAAAACACATATTACAACCATTAGCGATATGCCTGAGTCACATTTAAAGTAAAAATATAAACAATACTCTTCATGTATATCGTATCATACACACAATTACACAGACACATTCCTTTTGGTCGTTGAATTTTGTGGCCATTTAATTCTAGCGATTTAACTTTCATTGGTAGTTAATGAAAAAAGTTTTGCCCAAAATGTCTGATTCTTATTTCATGTCAGTTACATTCTAAGACAGTTAGCAGATATCAAGTAAAATCTTATTGGCTAAGAAGGCAGAAAAATGTACCCGTTCGTAAAAAATAAATTTGACTACAATTTAATGTATTTTGTTTAACTAAGGCGGGAGAAAAAGCATCTACCATGTCCGCTCGTGTAAAAAAGGTTCTTCCTTACCCTCGCGCAGCGTGTTCTGCAGAAACTCGGTCAACCTCGTTTCCGCAAAACACCATACGATCGGGTTAGGATGAACCTATCTTTATCAGACTCTCGGTTAAAGTTTTTAAATCAAATAAAAAATGAGTAACAGTAAAGAAAAAAAATGATAGTGAAAACAGTAATTGTATAAACAAAAATGTCATCATTATTTTATGTTATAAGTTCCATGTGTATTTTAGGAAAGAAAGGAATCAAGAATGGAAACAACACGTTACCAATTCGGGTCAGCAATAACAACACGTTACCAATTAGGTCAGCAATAACAACACGTTACCAATTAGGTCAGCAATAACAACCATTTCATTTTTTACAAGGGTCAATTAACCAAATCGTTACGGCTAATTGACATATCGGGGCATTTTTATTTTGCATCACATTATCACGTAAAAGGTGATGCGTAAATCGTATATTTAGGACTGCCTGCATTTTCTTTACCATGCGTATATTTAAGTACATGTGACTAGGGGGCATTTTAAGAGATTTATACAACATTGTCGTAAATTCTCCTTTAATTATAGGCGCTTACCACAGTGTTGCAAATGACCTTTATGTAACCGTCATATCTGTATAGTAACCGCACCTGCTATTACGTTTTAGTAAAAAGCCATAAGGTAATGATTTTATCGAAACAGTAAATTAAGACAATTTATTCATGAGTAAGTGTTTAGATATTTGTAATCGTTTGCATTTCAGCGAATCGATCACATTTCACATCTAGGGTTAGGCTCCCAGGCCGGGAATCGAACCCGGACGGCCGAGATGAAAAACAAATGCGCTAACCACTGCGCTAGCCGGACAAACAAAAAATATTTCAAAATATATTTTAGTGATCATGGTTCAAGTTCCGACAGGACAAGAAGAAAAAGTGTTCGACATTCACGTCATTTTTCTCTTGATAACAAACTTTTAATAATTAGCATAATTATTCATTATTAAAAAAACGATGTCCATGGTTTGGCCTCAGTGGTCTAATATCAGGCAAGATGGCCATGCGCTTGGTAAGTTTTAAGGTACGTACTTAGCCCATTCTTCTATAAGCTACTTCCTGTTTAAACTTTTATGTAATATTGACTATTCTCATATATGCAGAGTCGATGTTCATGGTCCGCCTAAGCCGACTGGCAGGCCAAGCAGCTCAGTTTCCAAATCAGCTTCCGTTCTTTGGAACTTCCCTTTCTCCTGGTAGCGACATCAATTTACAATATCGATTGCTGGCGTTTTCTAGAATCGTTGTTCATGCTGGTAAAACTTTATGTTGAGACTTCTTCCGAACCCGAAAACCAGCCAATCACCTACTCCTGGTTGCTATTTCTGCTTCATGCATTTTAACACGGGTACGTCGTTTGTCGGGCGGGCGAGTTTGCGTGCGTCAAACTGGTGGTTTCCGCTCAATTGCTAACGATATAATTCGTGGATGGTGATGAAACTTGGTTATTGATAGCTTATGTGAAGACGTAGCTTGAGATTGCGTTTCGGCGATGGTTGAGTGAATGGCTACGAATGTAATGTAGACACATGCATAAGAATTGCATTTTGGATCAGTAGGAACAAGGTCAATGACGCTGTCACAAAAAAAGAGATATTGTGTCCGCTTATTAATTTAGAATGGACTTATATTGATGAAGTTTGCTGTATATGAACCGTATGCGTACATTGAGAATAGTTTTGGAGTCAGTTGGGACAAGGCCAATGTACCTGCTGGTTGAGTAGAACACAGTACTGTTCTGTAATGTTAAAGTGGAGAAATGGTTACTGCTTAATAACTTTAATTAACATTAAGAAAATTATATGCGATAATTTATAGCGATTGCGTTTGGGGTCAAGGTCAAATTCGCTTTCACTAAAATAGAAAATAGTTTCCGCTGAATAACTCTAGTTTTCAATAAATAAAAGTGATGCAGCCTGTTAAACAGCAAATTCGTGTGAAGACGTACTTTACAGTGGGAATCAGTGTCAAGGTCGTTGGAAAAAACGACGACTGTACAATTTGTCTCCCTAAAATACATAAGACGCCATACAAATCACAGTTGTGGCAAGTGTGGGGTTGGTCGCTCGAAAACCAGTTAAAATCCCCACAGAATTCCTACTTAGTATTTACTGACCGTGTCATGAATTCTCACTGAACTCTTACTATGCTAGAAATCCCCAATTCATTCATATTAATTATCAATTGGTATCCGACGTTGACTCAAAATTTGCCAAACTTAACTGCACCGCGGTGTTCTATGACTTTAGCTGTTTGTTTTTTATTAGAAAAGGGTTTCAATTTCTTAGAGCGAATTTTTCAACGGGTCTCTATATTCAATGACGAAAAAGGACAGAGCAAACTAGAAATATTTCAGTTAAAAAAGAACGATGTTTATCGGTCAATGTTCGTTTGCCAGTGGCGAACGACAACGTTCTCCGAGTTGTGTTGCTAGAGTCTTCTTGAGTTGATGCCACCTGTGACACATGTGGCGCCGGTGACTTTGATGAAAATATAGCATTTACCTCTTATACCCTTTAGGGGGACAACATTTCTCAACCTTTGAGAACACCAAAAAAAAAACACAGCTCTAAAACTATTGCTGCTTTTTTAAAAGTTTGCTTCATCTGTAAATGGACCTCGGCTAACGGCTCGGTCCATATACACCTTTGCTGGCTAACTGTTCGGTCCTTATAATGTCATATGGCCCTCGGTGGTGTGTTAAATTTCTTAAATATAAGCATTTGAAATCCGCCCAGTTTTGGCGAATGTTACAATAAAAACAAGAGATATTTGTCAAACATAATGCCCCCCCCCCCCTTTAACGCCATGTTGTCAGGATTATATGGACAATTGAATGAAATATGCATAGACCGAAATGACAGCTGATTTGTCACTGACATTGGATGCCGTTGAGGCAGTTTTAAGATTATGACCATTCAAAGTTGGAGGATAGAGTGTGTTATGACCGTGACCTTTGACTATATGACCTCAAAATCCATAGGAGTCATCAGCTGGTCACCAAAAATCTAAATGTCAAGTTTGAGGGCCATGGGTGCAAGCATTCACAAAATATCACACAGACAAGCTTTTTTCGTTCAAGGTCACTGTAACCTTGACCTTTGACCCGATGACCCCTAAAATCATAAGGGGTACTCTACAGGTCAGACACAACACCAAGTCAAGTTTGAGGGCCATGGGTGCAGGCTTTGTCGAATTATCACTTGAAACATTTTCGCATTCAAGGTCACTGTGAACATGACCTTTGACCCAATGACTCCTAAAATCAATAAGTGTCATCTCCTGGTCAGGCCCAACTTCCATGTCAAGTTTGATGATCATAGGTTCAGGCATTGTTGAGATATCACTGGGAGAAGATTTGTTAACTTTTTTGTTTTAAAGGTTACTGTGACCTTGACCTAGGCCCGATGACCCCCAAGGTCAAGAGGGTCATCTACTGGTCAGGCCCAACCTTCATGTTAAGTTTGATGACAATAGGTCCAGGAATTGTCAATTTTACAATCAAGGTCACTGTGACCTTGACCTCTAAATTCAATAGGGGTCATCTACTGGTCAGGCCCAACCTCCAAGTCAAGTTTGAGGGCCATGGGTGCAGGCATTGTTGAGTTATCACTCGGACAACCTTTTACCATTCAAGGTCACTGTGACCTTGACCTTTGGCCCGATGACCCCCAAAAATCAATATGGGTCATCTACTGGTCAGGCCGAACCTCCAAGTCATGTTTGTGGGCCATAGGTGCAGGCATTGTCGAGTTATCACTCAGACAACCTTTTACCATTCAAGGTCACTGTGACCTTGACCTTTGGCCTGATGACCCCCAAAAACAAAAGGGGTCATCTACTGGTCAGGCCCAACCTCCAAGTCAAGATTGAGGGCCATAGGTGCAGGCATTGTCGAGTTAACACTCAGACAACCTTTTACCATTCAAGGTTACTGTGACCTTGACCTTTGGCCTGATGACGCCCAAAAACAAAAGGGGTCATTTACTGGTCAGGCCCAACCTCCAAGTCAAGTTTGAGGGCCATGGGTGCAGGCATTGTCGAGTTATCACTCGGACAACCTTTTACAATTCAAGGTTAATGTGACCTTGACCTTTGGCCCATTGACCCCCAAAAACAATAGGGGTCATCTACTGGTCAGGCCCAACCACCAAGTCAAGTTTGAGGGCCATGGGTGCAGGCATTGTCTTGTTATCACATGGACAGCCTTTTACCAACCGACCGACATACCGACATGCCTGTGCAAAGCAATATACCCCTCTTCTTCGAAGGGGACATAATTATTATCTTATTTAAGTTATTTATCACTATACTAGGAGTGTAAATTTAAACAACTGTGTAGTCCCGTTTCACCATTCGGAACTCCTCGGCCATTTTTTTCAAAAACAACCTCGGATGTATATGGACGGTTTACATACTTAAAAAGTGGTACGTTTAAGTCCGCTGCAAATAGATCGCGTAGTAATCTTATTTAGTAGTTAAAATTTATGACTTAACTCTTGGGAATCGTAATTATGTTTGCAATAATACACTTCACTGGCAATCAATTTAAACTGAGAGCAATAAATACAACTCTTAAACACTACATTTAATTAATGCTTTTATTCAAAAAATACGGACTACTTCAACAGATGTACCGGCATACATCCGAGGTTGTTTTTGAAAAAATGGCCGAGGAGTTCCGAATGCCCGTTTCACTAGTTGATAGTAATACAAGGTCATCGGCATAAAACTTTAGTAAACAGCTCAAGTTAAAATTAGGACAGTGTGTAAGATTGTTTAGAACTAGTTAAAAAAGTTGGAACTTAGATTATCATCTTATCTTCATTAGACCTATTTTTGGCAAGATTTTTCACCGGTAAGTTAAAGTATTCCGACGGTAGCGATTCTTTACGGAATAAGTACAATATTAGGCCTACTACTGTTGAGGACTTCATTAAATTGACCGTCGTTGTTAACTTTCAAAGCTTCACCACTATATTGTTTTAAATATACGCTTTGTTATGCGGTATTTGTAATACGTTGTGTGGCAATTGTTTCAGCTGTACTTGCTTTTTACAAGTATGTGAACTCAAAAGTATTTTGATGAAGTTATCAACGTTGTAAACTTAAATCTGACCAATCGGTCCAAGCTTTGTTTTCTTTCATGAACTCCTAAGTCGTACGATAATAAACGTCGTTCATGCATATGCATGTCGTCATCTTAAATCAAATATTTATATTGGTCCGATTAAAATCGCGTTTATTTTGCATTGACCATTCGACCTTTCGTTACGTCTGTAGGTGGAGTCTCCGCGATTTTGCATTTTTTTCTAATCGCGCTTCATCACGGATGCGAAATAGTGGCTCCAGGAACTGTTTATAAAAAGAGCTAATGACACTTCCGAGCTAGAGCAAAAGAACGGGCATCACTGTCATAAAACGTAAGTATGACTCGTTATTTTATCTAATATCACAATTATGAGGGCTTATTTGAGAAATCGGGGAATACAGTGCCGTATAAATAAATATGTTTAATCTTCACACGTATTTTGGTTATTTTGTAAACATCTTGATTATGGAGTTATAAAAAAGATTCTCCCATCAAACACATGCCTGTTTACAAACGAAAGTAGAACATTTTCACCAATTTTCAGCTGAATTTCATTCAAGAAGCATTTACATTTAAGATAAAACCAGTACTATCGAGTACTTTTATTTTGTCGGGAATAAAAAAGACCGCCTGTTTACCGGAATAAGCATGTTTATACTCTTTTTCTGGGTTGAGCTGGAGCCAAAAGCCAGGGAGCTTGAGCCAAAGCGTGGAGGCTGAGCCAATACGCTGTTTAATTATGCACTCAACTCGGCATATTTGGAATAGTTGAAGCTCTGTATTTATAACTAGTAATAAGATATTGTTGTATTTTTTAAAATATCTATTTATTTAATTTAACGAAATTCATCTGATAATGGGCGTCACAATCTCATGAATGTCGATGGGGCTAAGCAATCCTTTCACAACATCTATATATTTACAGTATATGGTTACTGTTTCTTGACCAGTTTTTTTACTCCAATCAGATTCCAAAATAAATTAATTGTAGTGGATCAAAGGAATGTGTGTCATTCAACAAACTTTTTAAGATTAAATAGACGAAAAACTGGCATATCATATAGGTTATGATACGCTGGGGTACCGATGATGACTATATTAAGCATACAAGGTTATCATCGATTCGAAAATATATCCTGGTACTATTAGTGGATGTAAACTGTTTTTATATATCTTTAAGTATAACCTCCCTTGTTTATAACTTGCCATTGACTTGTTTGTAAACAAAAGACACATTAGAAACGTCAGCTGACAGAAACTTCGTAAACGTAAGTTGTTTTTTTTGTTTGTTGTATAAATCTTACTCTATTGTGGAAATGATATAAATAACCAGGCAAAGATGTTGGCGTTAGCTATAATGCTACACCACAGGTAGCAGTAACGCTCGTTGTCATAACCTCCAATATCTAACTTCTAAGCCATTTCAAACGTTTTTTTGTAGTCAATGCTCATTCATTTTCAGAACAAGAAAATTACAACCTGGATATGAGTAAACATGTTTACACAGCGTAATGAGTGAAATGATAAATGGTAATGGTGAGATGGTATCATTATGTTTTATAAATTAATAATAAAACATATTTAATAACCCTGCCCCGACTTGGACTCGTTTAATCGAAATGTTTCCATACTTGTAAAAGTTATCGGCATGATCATGCCGAAGTTGTATTGCTTTTTGACTTTTTTCCATTTTAAATTTAATCTTATTAATTTTTCTCATATATATGAAATGTAGGTTATTTATGCTACAACTGGTCATTCCGAAAAGGCTACGTTGTTACTTAGAACTATGACAAATGACGTTGTTTATTAGTTTAAAGGGGTCCATATGAGCTCGATGTACTACTAGGTGAACCCCATTAGTGAGTTCTCAACAACATGGTCTAATTCTAAACCCGTAAATAAGTTGTCAGTGCTGTGTATATGTACAAATATCAATTTAATAAGTTCTAGCATTTTTGGTGTGTTTAAAGTGGAGTGTGTATGTTAAATTTGGTGTGACAAACTTTAATTTACTTAAAAGTTTTAAACATTTGAAAGAGAACTTCGATCAATAAGAACACTACTTCAATGTTCAAGTCCACGTTGCGGTGTGTGTCGGGCAAGGGTTTTAGTAATAGCCGTCAAGAATGGCTTTAGACTTTAAAGCATGGAATGCGATAAGCATGCATGTTTTGTTCGGAACCAGCAGTGCGTTCAGTGGGGCGAGCGTTTGACTTATGTAAGCAAGCTGTTTTGTTTTATATCCCTGTTGCAACTCAGCGCATGCACTGCAAGCGGGGAACCAAACAGCAATTGTTCGCCACAAACACGTTTACTGAACCCATGGCAGGTGCGAGTTTATATGGCGTCTCTTATATGCACTCGCCTTAGGGCGGTCTATAACTATAAGACATTATCTTGAACATGTACAGTGGGTTTTTTTTCTTTAGAACAGTCCAATCCAATGTCGTATGTTGTGTGCGGATAGTGTAGAATGCAGCAAGTATCCGGTGTAAAACCCCAATTTCTCGCTGAAAGTCCCTTAGAACAAGCTAACTCTTTTTGTTTCCGTTTTTAAAATTCATGTAATTTTCTCAATTTTAGAGACTTTTGAGACATATTAAGTAACTTATTTTAAAGATAACCAGGTAAATTTCCTTTTGTTATTAAAAATAGGTATAAGGCAGTAATTTTGCTCAATGAAACAAGATACTTCCTGACACATGCCTAGTTTTACCGTTCTATAAGTGCCTTTCCCGTCCCAAATCTATCTACCACCAGCAAACGATAAATAAAAAAATAAGAAATGTCAGAAAATTACGGAAAGCCTGATAAGGTTAGCGTTAAGATCACTTAATCCGCCGTAAACTCACTTAAACCGCCGTAGACTCACTTGACATGTCTTTCAAAGCGTTAAGATCACTTAATCCGCCGTAAACTCACTTAAACCGCCGTAGACTCACTTGACATGTCTTTCAAAGCGTTAAGTTCACTTAATCCGCCGTAAACTCACTTAAACCGCCGTAGACTCACTTGCCATGTCTTTCAAAGCGTTAAGATAACTTAAACGGCCTAAACTCACTTAAACCCGCTCACTTAACATGTCTTTCAAAGCGTTTAGTTCACTTAAACCGCCGTAGACTTCTTAACAAGTCTTTCAAAGCGTAAGGGTCACTTAAACGGCCATAGACTCACTAAAACCGCCGTAGACATACTTAACATGTCTTTCAAGGCGTTGAATTTACTTTAACGGCCGGAAACTCACATAACATGTATTTTCAAGCGTTAAGATCACTTAAACAGCCGTAGACTCACTGAACATGTCTTTCCAAGCGTTAAGTTCACTTAAACCGCCGTAGACTCACTGAACATGTCTTTCCAAGCATTAAGATCACTTAAACGGCCGTAGACTCGCTGAACATGTCTTTCCAAGCGTTAAGTTCACTTAAACGGCCGTAGACTCGCTGAACATGTCTTTCCAAGCGTTAAGTTCACTTAAACGGCCGTAGACTCGCTGAACATGTCTTTCCAAGCATTAAGATCACTTAAACGGCCGCAGACTCACTGAACATGTCTTTCCAAGCATTAAGATCACTTAAACGGCCGCAGACTCACTGAACATGTCTTTCCAAGCATTAAGATCACTTAAACGGCCGCAGACTCACTGAACATGTCTATCCAAGCATTAAGATCACTTAAACGGCCGTAGACTCACTGAACATGTCTTTCCTAGCTTTAAGATCACTTAAACGGTCTTTCCTAGATTTAAGATCACTTAAACGGCCGTAGACTCACTGAACATGAATTTCCAACAATAGTTCACCAAATTTATTTTATATATTATTATCACATTTGATCGAGTTGATCATCAGGGACATGATTGCGTAGAAGGTGCATGTTACCGTCATTATTGTATATAATGTGTTTGTTTTTTCCGACTATTTTTCCTTTTTGTTTTCATCTATAAATTAGCGGAGCAGTCACAAGGATAACCGTTCAGAATCTAACATGCGGATAAAATATAGCACTATTCACAGTTACCGCATGGTAGTTATTGAAAGTTGTTACTATGGTTCAAGCGCTCGTGTTTCATTTCAATTACCCGGGTTGTGTCCAGTAACTGTTACTAACCAATACCTGGTATCTTTATATGACTGTTTAGAAACTCTAGATATAGACTTACGTGAATGTTACGATATCTATACTTTCATAAACATTATGAAATAAACTGTTTATCTAACTTGTGCGTAAATGCAGTCAGTTGGATAACATGACTATAGGTATTGGAGGTGCGAACTTCTTATAAATAGGTTCAATGTCATCTTTGGGTGCCGGTTTTATAGGTGTATGTGTGCCCGCACCCATTGGCTACATTATGATTTGAATACCGCATCCCTCGTACAATGTGAAAAAGAAGCCTTTAGTGGACAGGAACTTACCCTCACCAGTGGATGTCCGATGAGGTCACTGAGACCCGAAGAGAATAATTTAGAGCTGAAATAATTGTTGAATAATAACGATGTTGTGAAACAAGGTCATATGATATAAGTGTTTCACAATCGAAAAGATAGTAAAGAGGGGCCAGTCCAGGTTAAAGGAAAGCCGGGCAAAGCTCTTGTGTACGTCACTTTGGTAATATTTCATAGTTGCCACTAATCATGCACAAGGGAGGCTCAGAGTCCCCTTTGAGTCATCTGGAGATTGGCGGTCGTGGTGTCCAGTGGTCTGGGTCGTCTTTTAATATAAAATCCTCGAATGATTCAAATCTAAGGAGTAAAATAAATGTGCATAATTTGAATGGAATGAAAATCAATCAAGCAATACCCTGAATGGCACCAATAATGTATGTATAAGGAGACGGACAAGTTTTATACTGAGTATGATCCATGGGCTGCCAATCCAGGGGACACATGTTCGATCATCCGCTGAAGGGCTTCTTCTTGCATTAATAATTCATCTACCAAAGGGTCTAGTGCGTCATTCTATTCAATGGCATTTTTTTTAAAGATCCAAGTGTAGCTTTCACTTTGGTTATAAACTGTCTGACTGTGCCCCTTTCTCTTCATTTCCTATGTTATCGGTCACGGCCAAGTTAGAAAATAGGGTTATTGTTAATCCAGATAACCATTCTTGAGGATTCTCTATTTTATGACAGTGGCCTTCAAATATGCCACCGTATCGGAGTATAGTTAGAGTTTGTATAAACAATCCAATGTAGAAATCAAATTAATTTACACATTTTGACTTATTTGATAGGCAGATAACTACAAACAAAAGTTGTTTTAATATATAGCGTGTATCATAACATCTGAAATATGAACTGTGAGGTTCGGGTATTTAAAAGAATCATTTTTACTTCTGCACAGTACTTATCAGCTATGGATGTGAAATGAGGGGCGGAACGAGGTGGAGATGGATGTGCGAGTACTCTTGCTGTCACCGCTCAACAAGCGGTCAGGGAACCTGGCTACCATTCAGAGAATAAGGTAGGCAGGAGTTTGTTAACAGGTACCGATGTGAAATGAGGTGTACGAAAACGACAGCTGCTGTTGCTGTCACCGCTCAATAAGTGGCCAGGCAACTTGCAAGTATCGAATAAGATATGCATGAGTTTAGCTACTCTGGCTTTCACCTAGCCACAATAATGCGCGTTAAGGGAACGTTTTTTAACATTTAGATATTTATTGTGTTCCCTATAACTAATAAAAAATGTCAAAGACTCTGAAGCGGCTGTTTATATGGACTAGCTTTCACCGTGAAATGTTATAGACATTAAACTTGGAACGCATATTAAACATGTCAATACGAACATGTGTAGAAATCCCCATAACTCTTACTATTATAATAATTCGAATTATGACCCCAAATCTAGGAAAATCTGAGAAGCATAAGCATCCACTAACGGTGTTATAGCTATGAATTGCTTTGAATTGTAATATCCTCTGCGCCAGAAAGTGTTCAGCGTCGAGCACACTGTAACCATACTATCAGTGTCGCTGCTGTATTTGCACACCCATGACATTCAGATAACCATCGTTTGTGTCCAGACGGGTTGTCCTGTTACTATTACTACAGTTGTCCTTGCATACTCCTATCTAGGTGATATTGAGCTGATAACTGCTGAAGTCGGTCACATATTCTGACTGACAAGCGGATTGTTGTTTATTTCCCCATTATGTATGTCAACTTGTTGATAATGTATCGATTACTTGTCTGGCGATAGCTGCACAATAAAAACGTATTCATGCATTTCATACCTCATGTATTTAACGTTTCAGACATGAGTTAGAAGCGGGCGGGCTAGATTGCGTGCTGTCGGGGCCGGACCATCCTCCTGGGGGAGGCGATTGGAACGACTACATAAGGGATGCAGGCATCTCCGTCGCCGTCGGCATACACGCCTTCAAGTGCGGCATTGTTCTTAAAGGTAGACGATACATTAATGAGTTATTAGTTATTATATATTAAAATGTCAGTGTCTGTCAAGCGTTGGTGTGACAATCTTGAACGATAAATAATATAGACTGTGGTTGAAAGGTTAAAAGCATACGAATATTGTATTTGATTTTAATTGCATTTTGTGTGGCACCCCTCGTCTATCGATAACGACAGCGTTGCATATTCTGCCTCTTCAGTGCAGTATTTCAGTATTGTGTCATCTGCCGTGCCTCAATGTGATTGCTGATCAACGTTGATTAATTTGTTACTCGTTGCAGACCTCAGTTGCCCCTATATCCTCATCGTAGGCGGCACGGACGTCAATGGGGCGCCGGAGAACGGCTGTCAGGAGGACGTTATGACCCAAGCCGTTCGCGGAGCAGGGTAAGCGCATGCATTTATGAGAAAATGCAAGACAGTATTAACTAGTGAAGACATCTTCATTCTGGTATAAACATATTGTGATATAAAAGAAGTCCTCGTGTGCATAAATGCTTCCTTTCTTTTAGTCCGGTTGTTGCATTCAGCGAGGCTATGGCGGACGCATGCAGACAGCGATGGGTCAGTGAACTTAAAGATGCACTCTTACTCCCAAATAAGATTTACCACGATTAATACAATTGTTTAAATGCATGTACATGTATACCAAAAAGGATGAAAACATGTAAAAAACAATGGTTCTTATAAAGGATACCGAGTTTAATTCGAAAGAAAGGTGCAGAAAACACGATATTTCTACCTTATGAAACGATAGAAGATCACAGTAAATCTTTGAGCCTTCACCAATTATTTAATATGTTTGCGTGTTCAAATATTAAATACACGGTTACAATCTTGTTATCAGTAATTAATATTTTCCATAAATGTATTATTTAGTAAGTAGTTAAAGGTTTATCACTTAAAATTTATGTTTGTTATACATGTGTATGTATTGATTTTGAATACGAGTTCCACTTTAATTAAAGTTTTATCAAACATTTGTCATGACGATTCATGTCTGCAACTGTATGTTATATGAACAGTTGATGGGATTTTCTATTTTGACTTACACTCTTGTATCAAAGTCAACTGTTCATTTCAGGCATATCTAGAGGAGGAACGCCTATCAGTAATACCTCAAGGTAAACCATCGTACTTTAAAGTTTATTATATCATTTTAGTTTTGTCGTGTATAATATAGAGCTGTCTATCCACGAACGAAAAAATAATAAAAGTTAAACATGCCAGATTATGTATGAGCAGCTCGGCGTTTAATCCTTAATCCAATATCTTTTTCAGGGGTAGAAGTTTTACCGAGGTCGACATTCCGTATAAAACACTATATTCGGGAAAACGTCTTATCAATCCCAGCACACTGTCCACAAAACCCACTTCCGGTGATGATGAAGTTTGAAGAGTTCCTTGCTCAGCCAATTGAAAGTCTTCAACTAATCACGTGGGTCGGAGGAATCCGCGCCGTTAAAGATCCACTGTTTGTCATGGAGCCTTTCGCTAGTACGTCCTCGTGACTTTCTCCCAATCAAAATAATCTGTAATAATTATTGTTTATGCTTGATTATTCATTCTTGCTTTACAAAACCATAACATGAAAGCTAATTTGGATTAAAACCTGATTCCCCTATGACATACCTCGGAATCATCTAAAATCTTGCTGATGTAAAATAAATTACCTAATGGAATGTGCACTGTACATTTTCCCGGCGATGACTGATCTGACACTACGTAATGTGCTCAATAGAGGTCCCCTGCAATGACTGATCTAACGATGGAGAATAATTTGTACAGGTTCCCTGCGATGACCTTAGTGATATGGCACGGCGTAATGTGAACCGTACAGGTTCCCGGTGATGTCTGACGATTACTGAACAGACACCACGTAATGTGATCTTTACAGATTCCAGGCGGTTACTGATCTGACACGACGTTATGTGAACTGTGCAGGTTCCCGGCGATTACTGATCTGACACGACACAATGTGTACTGTACAGGTCCTCGGCGATTACTGATCGGACACGGCGTAATGTGCACTGTACATGTTCCCGGCAATTACTGATCTGACACGACGTAATGTGTACTGTACAGGTTCCCGGCAATGACTGATCTGACACGCCGTAATGTGTCCTGTACATGTTCCCGGCAATGACTGATCTGACACGACGCTTTGTAGACTGTACAGGCTCCCGGCAATGACTGATCTGACACGCCGTAATGTGTCCTGTACATGTTCCCGGCAATGACTGATCTGACACGACGCTTTGTAGACTGTACAGGCTCCCGGCAATGACTGATCTGACACGCCGCTTTGTGGACTGTACAGGTCCCCGGCAATGACTGATCTGACACGACGTAATGTGTACTGTACAGGTTCCCGGCGATTACTTATCTGACACGACATTATGTGTCCTGTACAGATTCCCGGCAATTACTGATCTGACACGACGTAATGTGTACTGTACAGGTTCCCGGCGATTTCTGATCTGACACGACGCTTTTTGGACTGTACAGGCTCCCGGCAATGACTGATCTGACACGACGTAATGTGCCCTGTACAGGTTCCCGGCAATGACTGATCTGACTCGACGCTTTGTGGAATGTACAGGTTCCCGACAATGACTGATCTGACACGACATAATGTGTACTGTACAGGTTCCCGGCAATGACTGATCTCTCATGACATATGTACTGTACATTTTCCCGAGCTGTATTCTGTTGTGTGTCTTTTTCAGAATGGAGACTGGCAACCAAAAGAATGAACTGTTATATGGTCTTAATAGGGAGTAAGGTATTGCTAGTGTTATTTTTTTCAATACGCTCTTGCATGCATACTTGCTATGTCATACTTATTTAATTTACTATTTTAGCTATTCCATGTACTCTAGATTTCTGTTGTTCTAAGTTCGTCTTTCATTGATAATGATAATTTTTGTTTGTTATAGCATTATTTTACATAATATATAATTAAAAATATGCCATCCCTGCTTAAATACTAGGAAAAGTTTTGTTTTGTTTTGTTTTTGGTAAAATACACCCACATTAAGAAATGTGCTTTGTAATTGTGTATCATGATGACAACGAATTGTTTTGTCGATGTTAATGGTGAAACAAAGGAAGGAAATATAGAAACTTTTTAAATTTGATTTGTAATTGGCAAGTCTGGATAAAATGTATTCGTTTTTTTCATACTTTGCGATAAGGGTTCTTTTTAGTTTGTCCAAACATAAACAGAAATGATATATAATTTTACCTTTTCAGTTTAGGTGTAGGTGCTTTCACATTTATAATCCTACCTTATAAGTTTATTTTCCTTGTAGTTAGATGAGCCTTACTTTCAGCGGTTCTATGCAGCGCTATCAAGGTACATCCAGGAAGGACGTGTATTTATATAATTCTTATCCATGTCACCCCACAAGTTGTGTTCCTATGAATGATAGGACTGATAAGTACATTAAGATATTCAATTGAATAAGGAAAGTCTTATTTCTGTAATACTCGAAGCATATACTCATTATATCACTTAAGTATATAAATCTTAATATATTTGGCCTTTACTTTGCATGCTTATATAACTCAATATTCGCTAGTGTGCATTATAACGTCACAACACCCGTTGCTGCGAATTGCAGGTGCCCGGGCGTGGTGTACGTAGGCGGTCTGGATCACGAGGACGCTCAGGCGGCAGTCAGTGTCAGTAAGGCACTGGTCAACTCCTCCGTTAGTGAGGGCATGGCGCTGTCTCTTCTAGAGGTATGTAGTTTATAACCCATCTTACAATTGCTAACGGCAAACTAATTTTTAACTTGCTTAAGGCTTTTTATCTATTTCACCATTGCGCGCTTTTACCTTTACCTTTAAAATTTGGAGAATACATTAACATTTACAAATCATGACATGTCAACTTGAAACAACACATTTAACCGTGCGATGAGTATTTTACTGTTGCTGTTTAACGTAGTCCATTGTGTTTGGTATCACAGGCAATGGCCCTAGGGACTCCTGTGTTGGCGAGGAAGATTCCGGGTAACGCGGCCATCGTGGAGGATGGAACCACCGGCTTCCTGTTCGATACAGCTGAGGTTGTCCATCTTATACCTACCAACATTAGATATGTGACATTTATGGCCATGTTTATATATTGTTTAAGTGATCTGAAAATGCTAGCTCCGCACATCAGTTGTATTTGTATTACCTAAAATATATGCCATTGTTATTAAATACAGTGACTTTCTGTATTTAAAATGTTTTGTTAGATGATTGACTTATGTTATAAGCAGAAAGACGGACAGACAAATATAAGTGTGACATCAATTTTCAGGAATTCTCTTCAAAGCTGGAAACAATTTTCGTAGACGCGGAGGCCCGGAAGAGCGTGACGTCACGTGCGCGGGCGTACGTGACGGAGAAACACTCGCTGGAGGCGGAACAGGCTGCCTACGTCAGGCTCGTCCATAAAGCGCTCAATAACTTTCGAGTGATGTCATCATGACAATGTGACGCAATGTAGAATTTCGAGATTAACAGGACTTTCACTCTTATTGAATGAGAACGGTTTATAACTTAGAGAATTGTGATATTTTACATTATGGATTAAAATATTTTCTGGTAAATGTTCCTTAGGTGACCATATATCATATTCCTTCACCCTATTGTGATTCATAATAAAAACATGGCCGCCAGGGGCGGGGCTAGTTTTCACTATATGTTGTAAGAGTTATAGTTTTCTACGTTTTTATTAACTTTTGTTAGTGTTATTGCTATTTTTGAGACGTTATTACGGTGAAGTTATTTCGTCCAAATGTTTAAATAATATTTGTTTTGAACGTTTTCAATGTTGTATTTTACTTACGACATGTTTGACATTATGTGCCAAGCGGACCATGTTCAACTGTTCTTGAACTATGTCAGGAATTACAAAAGTTTACAAAATTACAAATTGTGTTTAAGTTTGAAGTGACTGTGATTTGTTATTGTACTTTTCCTGGTTTGTGCTTCCACTTTTTGAAGAATCTGTGTAAAGCTTTATGACAACCATTTTCTTCCTAGTCCTGTGTATGTGATTTACAGCGTCAGTTTTCCGTCGTCAGAAAACAGATGGCGTTCAATATATTGTTTCGTATTATGTATTGCTCAAATATTTCACTCTGATTTATATACAAGTCCTTATAAATAAGTATGTGAACAGTACCACTGTGTGTGTATACATGCGTACTAAGCTCAATTTGTAAGAAACAGAATAAGTATTTTAGTTAAACCACTGTTTTACGCTGCGTTTTATGCAATCCGTGATGGCGTTCACTTTTTCAGTCTTCGGTAGTGAGTTACACAGTTGTTGTTGTTTTTTTTAAAAAGTTACTAAAGTTTATGACTATGTTCATGGTGGGTACCGGACCAGGGTTGACAATCAACCAGATCGCACGACATGCAGACTGGAAAATTATAATAAAGAAAAACTACAAAATAGTCAAATTGCCGAAGCCACTCTAGAGTTATGGCCCTTGAATTATCAAAATATTGCAAGTCACATTTTAATATTGTAATTCTCTAATGAAGTTAGCCTTTCATGTGATGTGCGTCTTGTTTTTTATAGCATGATTAACAAAGTATTTGTTCATGACTTGAGAATCATTTTACAACAGATTTGTTACATCTATCATGGACATGTTATCAACAGATTTGTTACATCTATCATGGACATGTTATCATATCGACTCTTGGACAGTCAATCTGTACATTCATTAATACCTAAGACTAACTTGCTGAAATGCATTGTGTTGTTTAAATGTATAGGGGAGATGTTCTCCCATGTTTATATATCATCACTGTTATTTATAGGTTATAATTGTTATTTCATATGACTTTTTGTTGTTTTTAGCGTTTTCTACCTCGTTCTGAACTTCGTGTTTTTATGTAAGAGCACGGAGGTCTAGGGAAATCTTGTCTCACCACACACATGTGTGAAAACAGTGTCGATAATAAACCCATAAGGTTTAGTACCTTTAGTGATTTAACTTATAACAAGATGCTTTAGTGTGGCAAACTACTTTAAAACGAATCCACCATATGCACCCTTTTGTTTATTGGTTGGTGTGCTGTTGTTGTTGTTGTTGTTGTTGTTTTCACAATCTAAGATGCATTCACCCATTATAATTTTTTCAATAAATACGGTCTTTTCAGTCATTTCAAACTAAACAAATAAAAAATAATGACGTTTTATCTCTTATAGCGTATTATTACTTCAGTTAAGGGAGCTAGTGTAACACCGTTGTTTATATGTCTTGATATTTATTTCAATAGTTGTTTTATGTATACATAACATGACAGTAAAATGTGATTCTTGTACGTTGTTATACAAAAAAATTGTTTATATCAAAACTGTCAAAATTACCGACAGAACCAATAAACATGACATTTCCAAGAACTGTCTTTAATTTTAAATCCTAAATCCACAATATTTGGCAACAACGAGATGTATTAAATAATGCACTCGAACAACACGGAGCAAGTTCATATTGCCTACGTTACAAGTTAGCGAACGCTTCCCCACTCAACTCTACGTTGTTTGCATGCTTGTCATTAATGACGTCAGCAAACTCCGCCTTCCCCATCTCGCGGAGCGCGCGCTCCAAATCGCGCACCTTATCCTTCTCTTTTGAGGCGGCTCGTGACAACTTCCAGTCAATGAGGAGTTTCTGTGTGGTCTCGATCTTGCAGGTATCTGTGGCGTCAATAAGGCCGTTGTCGCTGGCGCCGTTGGCGGCGTTCACAATGACGGTGGTGGGGATGTTGAGTAGCATGCACATCACCAGACCGTTCATCTTGTCGGTGGCGATCTCGCGCGCTAGGATGGCCAGGGAGCCGTCCGTCAACACGGAGGACTCGCGCACCTTCGACGTTGTCGACGCTGCAACGAAGTAAAAGTCAACGTTAGAGATCAGACTCCGGGAACTATACCAATGTTTCAATCACGGGTATGTTTGCTAATGGAATGGAAAAAAAAAACACACAGAAAACGTGTTTGTGGATTCAACGTTTTGAGGCGATACTAGATACTATTCTTATCAACCTCAGGTATGTTAATACGTTTGTTGTTAAATATAAAAAATAATGTATTTTTCAAACGGAAAAGCAATAGTGTCTTGAAGTTGTGTGGATTCATCGTTTCGATACGCTATTGAATTTCCATGGTCTTTATTGGTAAAACCGTTCGCTTTTATAGAACGCATATGATGACGTGTGTTAATAATGTTAACAATGTAATCAATCTTTTTTATCTGAAATGATATTATCATAAATCAGCAGAAATACGGATAGCAAAATACATGTTCCGGGTAGCGCAACATCACCGTATTCCACTCAGCCACGTCATAAAGTGACATACGTATTAACAAGTATCAATTTGCCATGATGAAACGACGTTAGAAAACAAAATGCTTTCAGTGCGTCATTAGAATGTAATTGAGCTGGCTTCTAATTGATTTAGACCAGTGATGAATATGAAAAAAATGGTTATAAGTACTGCATTTTGACCCGGACGGTCTAATCCGACTTTCATTAAATTTTGCACATTTCAAATCACCGGAAAATCCAAATCTGCAATATCCACTCGTGTCCAATCCGTACAGATCAAACTGACGCAGAACTAATAACCCTGTTACTGTTAAACCTGTCTCTGTTATCTGTGCCATAATTAACAAGAAAACCATTGATGCAAATCATTAAAGAAAGGGCGCCATGAAAAAAATGCACTCTAATAGTGTATAACATAGTACGTATCATAAATATATTGTTTAGTCTGAGCAAAAATAAATTAAACAATCCTTTTATAGCAAGATTATGTTTCCCATATTTCCCCGCAGTTTCAATATGTAATACCGTCGAAAGTTAGTCCGTCCCCTAATTGTACTTTAAGAATCAACTGCTCATCAGCAGATCGGGCGATATTGAGCTTAATCCTGGTCCTTCTACAAACTCTGATAGCTTGAACTCCTCATTAAATTCATATGCAGCACTAACCAATAGTGGTCTGAGCATCATGAATCTGAACATACAAAGTCTGAAACCAAAACTTGACATTCTAACAGTAGAAGCACAACCGTACGATATTCTTGTCCTTACTGAAACATGGCTGTCAAATAAAATTTCAGACAAAGATGTCGAACTCCCAAACTTTAAAAAACCATTTCGTTATGACAGAAACGATCGTCTTGGTGGGGGTGTCGCAATATATGTCCGAGATACTCTGCATGCAATTCAACGAAATGATCTTGATGTTAATGGTGTCGAAGCGGTTTGGGTTGAAATACATGTATGCCAGCGCAAATTACTTGTGGGCGGAATCTATCGACCTCCTAACTCAAACAACACACAGTGGCTTAACATGGAACATTCACTCGACCAAGCATTCAACCAGCATGTTGACAACATACTTGTAGCAGGTGATTTTAACATCAACATTAGCTTGAATTCGTCAAATAAAATGTGTAGATTGATAGACTCCCTAAATTCTGAACAGCTCATTAACTCACCAACTCACTTCACCGAGCACTCTAGTTCACTTATTGACCTCATGTTCATTAAACACACTAATCAAGTTATTTCAAGTTTCGTCGCAGATCCTTTTGTTCCAAATCTTGTCCGGTTTCACTGTCCGACTGTTGCTGTCTTAAAATTCACAAAACCTAAGCAGACTCACTTTCAGCGCCAAATATGGTTATATGACAAAGGCGATTATGTAAAATATAACGATAAACTCAGATCCACCGACTGGTCGTTCATCGAAAACAATCAAAATCTAGATGCTACGGCAGACACAATCGCTAGCTCAATCTTAAAATCAGCCTCTGAGAGTATTCCAAATAAAAACGTAACTATTCGTCCAGGCGACGTTCCTTGGATAAACAAAGAGGTAAAACAACGAATCAGAAAACGTAACAAATTACACCGAAAAGCTAAACTTTCAAATAATGCACTGGCTTGGGAACAATTCAGAAACTATCGCAACGAAACAACAAATATAATTCGAAAAATTAAAAAGGAATACGAACATAAAATAATAAACAAAATTAACTCTGATAACATAACAACTAAAGTATGGTTCAAACTAGCTAAACAACTAACTCAAAAACAAACATCTTCACCAATTCCAACTCTTATTGATGGAACAATTAAGGCAGAGTCCGATGAAGAAAAGGCAGACCTTCTAAACTCATACTTTAGCAAACAATCAACCATAGAACCCCAGCAACATCCCCCTTTTACAGTTGAGAACGTTCCATCCACTTTCCTCTCACAAATATTGTTGACAAGCCAGGACGTTAGAGATGCAATTTCCTGTATTGATCCTAGTAAAGCCAGTGGTCCTGACTCGATTAGTCCTAAACTTATTAAAGAGGGCAAAGACGAACTTGCTGTGCCTCTCTCGAAATATTTTAACAGATTGTTGGCAAACTCTACCTTCCCTTCTCCATGGAAGTTGGCGAACGTCTGCCCCATTTTCAAAAAATCTGATCCATCTAGTCCCTGCAATTATAGACCAATATCACTTCTAAGTTGTATTGGCAAACTCATGGAGCGCTGTATCCACAAACACCTCTACAACTACGTCATCTCGAATACAATACTTACATCCTTCCAATCTGGTTTCATCAAAGGCGATTCTAGCGTCAACCAGTTAGCTTTCTTTTACAACGACGTCAGCAAAGCCTTAGATGAAGGGAAAGAAGTAAGGGCTGTCTTTTGTGACGTTTCAAAGGCGTTCGACCGAGTCTGGCATCATGGCCTTATTCATAAGCTGTCATCCATTGGTATAAGTGGTTCACTTCTCCATTGGTTTTCCTCTTATCTTTCTGACCGCAAACAACGGGTAGTCCTATCCAACTCTGCTTCAGGAATCCTCACTATCAACGCTGGTGTTCCTCAAGGATCTATCCTTGGACCATTGCTCTTCCTTATTTTCATTAATGACATTGTCAATGACATTAAGGCAAACATACGCTTATTCGCAGATGACACCAGTCTTTACATTATTGTCGAAGATCCCGTATCTTCTGCAGCCGACCTTAACCATGATCTATCTCAAATATCATCTTGGTCGAAGAAATGGCTAGTAACTTTTAATCCATCCAAGACAGAATCTGTTCTCTTTTCTCGTAGACGTCAACAACAAAATCAACCCCCACTTTATCTCGACAATGTACCCATATCTCAAATCAGCACTCATAAACATCTTGGGGTAACCTTCTCTTCAGATGGCAAATGGCAATCCCACATATCTTCAAACGTCAACAAGGCATGGCAGAGAATTGGTATTCTTAGGACGTTAAAGTTTGTAATTTCCCGTGCAACCTTGGACAAAATGTATGTCACTTTTATTAGACCTTTACTCGAGTATGCCGATGTTGTCTGGGACAATTGTAGTAATGAATTAAAAAATGATATCGAAGCTGTCCAACACGAGGCGGCTAGAATTGTAACCGGTGCTACCAAACTTTGTAGTATTGAGCGGCTTATAGCTGACGTTAACTGGGATACACTTGCGGAAAGGAGACGCAAACATCGCCTCATTCTGTTCTTTAAAATGAAAAATGGTCTTTCTCCAGAGTATCTTACAAATCTAATTCCTCAGCCGAGAGCTCAGCCATATGCCCTACGAAATCGCTCAGAAGTTCCAGTCATCCCTTGTAAAACTCAAGCCTATGCTACTTCATTTCTACCCCTGACTATTCGCCAGTGGAACTCACTTCCTGAAGATATCAGACATGCACCTACTCTCAGCGAGTTTAAATCACAATTTAACACGAAACCAAAGAAATCACAACTCCTGTATAATGTAGGAAACAGACAACACCAAGTTAATCATGCTCGTCTGCGATTAGGATGTAGCTCATTAAATTATGACCTTCACAGAAGAAATATTATTCCTTCTCCCCTTTGTGCTTGTGGCGCCGTTGAAACTGTGTCACATTATCTCACTCAGTGTCCTAGATATCAATTAATGCGTAACCGTTTTATCCATGATTTACCTTGTGCTGCTACTGTAGAAAATCTTCTTTTCGGTAATGATCGCCTTACCCTTGATGCTAATTCAAGCTTGTTTTTAAAAGTCCAGAGATTCATTACAGCATCAAAGCGTTTTGATGCCTAACAGTCGACCCCATTGGTGTATCGATCGCTTTTCATCGGGACAGTGTGTGTGACAGAATATTTTTGCGTTTTTTTTCTTTTTGTTTGTTTGTCTTTTTAATAGTTATCTTATTATTCCAAAACATTCAAATTAAATGTAAATAATAGTTTGAACAGTTATTAAACTAATATATTTCGTCAAACTGTTCACTTCACATCATACACTGACTTTTCTATGCATTTCGTTACTGTACACTGCTACATGGAAAGGAATTAATATAAGCAATTACATTGCTTGTTTTCCGATCCATTTCATCATACTATTGCTGTACTGTTATTTTTGTATATACGAACTGAATAAAATATGTTTAAACTAACTGTTCGGCCTCATTTCTGAAAATGCATTGTCAGTCTACCCTGCGTATTTTGCCGCCTTAGCGAAACAATATTGAGGTAACTCAGCCGTCATAAAACACAGTTACTTGGTATTTGGACAGCATTTTGGCCAGTCGAGCTACCTGGTTATATGAATGATAAAGATTTTATAAAATTTTATAATATTTAGTATGTAAAAATAAACGACCAAAAGTGGATTATTTGTTTATTATGTGTAGCATAGAGCACTAGAACATATTGTATGTGATTCTCAGTCCAAGAGATCACAATCGCTCGAATCAGGTAGCTTGACTGGCCAAAAATGCTGTCCAAATACCAAGTAATTGTGTCATAAGACACAAAGGTACCACAGAACCAAAACCTTTTATTATGCATATTTACAGCGCACAAATTACAATCAGAAAGGAATTTATTTAACCTCCGAAATACATTTTATTGAGCTTGGAATTAAAGTCACTCATGAAAATAGCAGTACCTCTTGATAAACTGCGCGTCGACCCGCGTGATTTAGATTTAGATTTCCTTTTTCGAGGCATTTTCAATGTTTAGTTTCACTGTTTGTTTATTCCACGTTTGTAAGTTGGTTAATGAAGAAGAACACTACACACAAGCGATATTTCAAATGAAAGAACACAAAAGACGCATTTTACGCAAGGGATTCCTTTTCAATTACTACTTTTAATTTGTGTTTGTTTTGATCTTCATGTTTTGTTTGTTCGGTGTTATGTTATAGCATGGTTGATTTGTAAACAATAAAAACTAAGTTGAAAATGTCAAAGCTTCATTATCGTCAGTTTTTAAACAAATCAAGCATAAAAAGTTAAATGAATGCCTATTGTTAAGACATACTAATGGTATACACTTTACCAATGAAGGTATATAAACACGTTTCAAATACAAAACCGCTCGTTACATAAGTTGAGATAATTCCACGAGTTATTCCAAAAATGCCTAATAATCTGGATTTAAAACCAGCGAGTGGTGTATAATTATAGTCGAAAGATCGTTCAGAAAATTCCCGAAATTTTAAATTGCATGCAATGGATTCGACCAGGTGAGAATGGAAATCATGATGAATTCAAAAATAGATATGCAAGGATTCGACGAGATTGTTTACTCTCTTCGACTGTTAGGGTAAAACATTACTGTGGGCATATGTGACGGTGATTTAAATAATTCCTACGGATCTCTTTGGATACAGCTACATATTCTTCTATTGACGATACTGTTTAGGATGTTTGAATAACTAAATAACTGCAATTATGCCCACACCGTAACAACAGCGCCTTATTCATTTTAAGTCTGGAACCTAGAAATCCAATCATACTAGACCATCTACGATCTACTATAATACAGCAAGTTTAACACTTAAAACAGCAATGTTTCTACGGTTAGCGACTAGAATGTTTTCAAGTTATGAGCGAACTAAGAAAAAGATTACACGGAGTTAAATTGTCATTAAACTATCAATTACACTCACCTTCTTCTGGCATGTTTAAACAATGAATAAAGTCCTCAAAAATATGTTTAAACGATCAGGTCTTGTTTTAACTTGGTTATACTCTGTTTACATTTGTGGATATAGAATACACAACCGCCCGGTAGCGATATTGAATAAATATCGAGCTTTAATCGAATCCTATTCAAATGCCATTGCTTTAATACCTCGACATGTACATTGTTCGATCAGATTGGATCATAAAGGTTTAGCAGAAATGCGTCGATTAATCTCTACATTGTGAAATCCTGATATAAAGTCAATTATTAGATATAAGAAAAGTCTTAAGATTAAAAATCAATATCTAAGAAAATTGAATAAATTTCAGAATAAATTCTTGTATTTGTTAGTTGGTCTGTATCACAACGTAAAACAATTCGTTGCCATGGCTTTGAGACCGAAACTTTTAAAATGTCCATCGACATTGCAACATTTAAAGACCTATAAGCTGCGTCATTGAAGCAATCAAATATAAAACATATTCGGTAAAAATAGAATACAATATTATTGAAATATGAAAGTTATAAATTCTAAATATAACCACACCCACTACCCAATACAAAGTAGAAAATATCACAATGTTTAGTTCGTCAGCAGGATTCGATCTCAGAACCACTGGATTGCTTCACAGAGTTTACTCTCTGGTCTCCTGAGGTAAACATATGAATTGAACATACTTGTGCACCAAGTTAACTTATTCTGGACAGTTTTTGGTATCAGGCATAAGAGTCAAACAGGCATAGTGCATTCAGTTGTTTCTTCATTCGAATGGCTGACCAACGCCGAGGGAGGGGCGTTAAATGTATCGGACTAAACTAGCTTCAACGCCCATGATCAAAGGCGAGGAAAAACATAAAGCAAGTCTATGTAGGTTTAAGCGAGGTTCTTGCACCTGCAACAGAAGGATGACCCAAATGTTAACCACAGCACGGCCAGCTGATGCGAACCCTCGCCGATTGTTGTTGTTGTTGTTGTTGTTGTTGTACAGGGACATACTTAAACAAATATTCTCCCCTTCCCTTCAGACAAAGGCGTGTATTGTCAATATGAGAGCTCATTTCCCTTTTAAACTCTTATTTTTCAAGTTAAATGTGAACAGCATTTTGGCACAACGAACTAAGGCTATAAATGTATTTCGAAAAAAACAAACAAGCTTAAAGAATATCCAAATTAACAAGGGTTGTTTACAACGTCAACTTAATTTATTCTGATTGTAATTACAGATGTCTTCTACTAGAACGTGAAGCATAATGCATCTTTAAGTGTGGTTATGTAATCTTTAAATTCAATTCTTACTTATTCTAAAATCGTATTTCATTCTTTTTTTTAAATGAAAAATACTAACTAAACGAAAACAAAGCAGCTCTTTCTTCTGCAACTCAACATTAACACAACATATATAACAGTCTTCCGATGATACAAACCAGTATGGGAATCAAAGACAAACAGCAGAAGGCATGTTGAATGTTTCAATATTTTATTACACAATTTCAGCTTAATAACAGTAAATCCTGGTTTTGCACTCATTAAAATGGCATGGACAACTTTATACAAGCAATAGTATTCTCTTCAACTAATTCAATAAAATGTATCAACTAAAGACAGTCCTATGGCTGAGTCATATGAACCATATAAAATAAGCAATGATTTACAATAATCTAAAAATCTATGGTCAAATATATTCCATTAGAAGAATAGATAAAAACATAGAGATGTTTAAAACACAATGGAAATATATGGGTGTACACTGTGCTGAGTAAATGCTGCCTTTATGTAAATATTGCTGCCATTTTCTTATGAGAACGCATAGAAATTAATAATTCACGTCTGACACTTGATAGCATACTATAAGTACTATACAATAAAATGGTATTTGCATTGCAATCATTCAAGTATTGATACTATCATACAAATGTGGTAATGACAAAAAATAAACCAAGAGAGCCACTGAGCGAACACCAAGGCTTATCCGCTGTTGTCTGTCGAACAAGGGGAATAACTCACTTATTTTAACAGCAAGAGTTATAAGCCTTGATGCACATGTGGGTATTTTTTCTCGCAACTGTGAACTCGTGTACCAAATTATGACTACGTGTACCAAATTATGACTACGTGTACCAAATTATGACTACGGTTAATGTTTTCACACAGTGACAACATTATCACCTAGGCTAAGCCAATACCTGAATGTTTTCTCTTTGAAAAATGAACAAATTAATGAGCTTGTATAATTACATGCATTGCGTTAGATAATCTTGAATTACATGTATACTTCAGACTTGATTTTGGCAATTAAAAAACACCAATAACAAAATTGTTTACTATAATCAAACTGCATGCACAAATTATAAGTAAGTATCAAATTGCTGTCTACATGGTTACCTTGGGTACACAATCTCTAATAGGAAAATCTCTTTGTAAATGAATGCACCAGGTACAAAAACAATTATGCATGTCAACATTAATTTAGTTCACAGTGAGTGATCTTTAACATTCAATTTGATTAGCTTAAACACTGTGGGAAAAGGAAAATATTCTTAGTATAAAACTTCATATAAGTCATGGTAGCACAGACCATATCCCTAACACGGGGAGGAGATCACTCTGACTTGGACCCCCTAACACGGGGAGGAGATCACTCTGACTTGGACCGGAGATTGTAGTTAGTCTGGGTGCCAGGACTCTGTCTCCAGAGCAGCAAGAGGCCCACCAAGACAACGAACGTGGGGATGCAGCCAATGTGCATGAACAGGGCCTGTTGGGAGTCGAATACGCCGTCCCAGAAGTATGCGATGTTCAGACTTGCCAGCATCAGGCCACAGCTCTGAGAAAACAAAGGCTAGGTTTAAGTAATAAATCTCAATGAATTTATGAAATTTGGATGCCTTATTTTACACATGCAAATACCCTTTTAATTGATACCAAAATTCTATGAGGTCACCAGGCGCATGGCCAATGGCATGCTTAAATGATTAGCTGATTGTTGATTGAATTGTAGTAACAGTCTGTGAGTCATACAATACTTACTTCATTTTTGCAAATGTAGGCAATCATTGAATCCATTGAACCAAATTATTAGATATTCCCATAAACAAACATCCAAGAAATCAAGCATCAGAAAATCACCGATAACTTACAATCATCGCAGAGACAAAGAAATTGCTGCGGTCATCATCATAGCGGAAGCTGGTGGCGTACAGCGAGATAAATGCCCATGACAGTAAGAGGACCCCGCAGCAACGAACCATCATGCCTTCCAAAACATCCAGTTTCTGTTGGGGGAAGTTATAGAATGTGTCTAAGTTAATTTTTTCGCATAATTTACAATCCTTTATTTTCCTGCTAGTGTCACTAGATTAACTTACAACCAACATGCATATAAAGCTTAGCAAGTTATCATAAAAAAGCCTAGGCTACCCTTAAATAAATGAACTCTATACAAACAACAAATACTACAAACTAAATGAACCACTCTCTGTTTTGGTGATTATTAATGAATAAAGATATAAAACTATTCTAGGTTGAATAAGGCCTTTTCAATTCCATAATACCATATATAGACAAAATTGTCAACAACAAAATATTAAATTATATAGCTTCATTTTAATGTTTAAGTTCATTTCAACCAAAAACAATTAACATTCATATGTTGACAACTACATTTCAACATTGACCAATTCTGTAGCAATTTTACAATGGTTCTGACTCCGGTCCAGAGAACCCAGTTTGAATCCTGCTGGCAGCGGAATACACATATATATATATATATATATATGTATATACATTTTATTCTTTTATCATCATATTTATAAAATTTAATTCAGGTCTTAACTTAGCACCTTGATATGTTTTCAAATCTTCAAAAAAGTAATTCCTTGCATATTTGATTCCATAAAACCTGCTTATAACGGGCCTTTAAACTATGGGGCATTCTCCAGCTTGGGACAAGAGGCTTAGTCTTAAATTTTTGTTTAGAAAACAGTTGTGTGAAAGATTAAAAGGCGAATTGAATGACCAGAGGTAACTTTAAAATTTGGGGAAACAATCCACATATTCTTAGTATGTGAATAATAGTTAGGGAAAAAAATGTGCAGCAGAATACATAAAACAAGAAAGGAATTAAAATTTAGAATTCTCACATCATACAGATTAGGATGAGGATACAGGTGATCACCCAGGAAGGGTAAGTGACCTTGAGAATTCCCTCAGGTCAAATGGATAAGACAAGGATACATGTGATCACCCAGCAAGGGTAAGTGACATTTAGTAATCCGAAGGTCAAAAAAAGGAAGAAAATACAGACACTTTGTTGCTCTAGAACATAAAACCTCACATAATATGGGAATTGCACGTACCTTCAAGGGGATGACCCAGTTTGGGAAGGTGAGGTTGAGGATGCCAGAAGTAAAGCAGATGAGGAAGAGGATTCGGAGGACAGTGCTGACATTGCCCTTTTGTTCCCGTCCCCCAATACGGTACCCAGCTCGCCAGAACTGGTACACAGACGACAGGAACAGCAGACCGAATGCTTCAAAGTCAAAGTACAGAGTCTGAAATACAGGATATCACATAATACATCAGAAGTGTGAAAAATTCTTTGTGGACATTAAGAAAGAGTACCTCTTCATGGAGTTTAGTTTTAATATTGATTGGTACAAAATGATATTAACCTGACAAGATAGTATATGTTTATCATCAATAAATGAATCATTTTGGGGAAAACATTACCAACTTAATATATTGCTACAACCTTGATAACAGAAAAATACATGTCAAGCAAATATTAAAAAAATAATAAGTTTCCTGCACAGAGTTTTTCTCAGGTACTTTGTTTACATGCCAATGAAATGTAGTTGTTTTTTAAAAAACCTTTTCTATTAAGGTATAGCTGCAAAGAAGTGTTCAAATGTTTGGTTATGAATTAAACTAATATGTATGATCAAAAACAAAAAAGTCATAGAAGCACAAACAGTCAAGGTAAATAGCCTTTTTAAATGATGTGTGTGGACTACTCACACATTTTACAATGTGAATATCAAAAGAAATCCATTCATATACTACATATATTGATAGAGTCCATGTAAGGAGCTGCCAGATTTTAATTAACAAGACATGTGTAAGCTCTACAAACCTTCTCTGAGAACTTGTCAGGGGTTTGGAAGTAGAAGTATGTGAACATCACCATGACAAACATGCTGCCCTGGAATATAAAGTACATTTGTTATTGTTATTACAGACCTAAGTGGTTCAAATAAGCACAAGCCTTCAAGCCTTGCAGTAGTAAATGCTTGCCCAATATATTAAAAATCTCAATTTAACATAGCTGGACTTTTTCAAATTCAAAAGACATATACATGAAATTGTGATGAAAGGAACAGACATGTTGATTCAAATTCTTATATCAGACAATGACTTTGACCTTATCATACAGAAAGATATTTAAGCATTTCCATATCTATTATTAATATATTCAATCCACAAATATAAATTTAATTATGATAAAATACTCTTCCTGTGTTATCATTACAAATGAGAGATAAAAGTACAGTACTAAACTCTCAAAATGAGATATCTTACCAGCAGTCTTGCCCACAAAGTTGTCCCGATGACATTCTCGTCTCTTGTTGACCTGCTAAGGTATGACATGGCTGCAATCCCCAGTAAAAGGGAGGCAAACACCCGCACAGCATACGCCAAAAATGCAGAATCATTCTCTGGTAGCTGTGGAATATGAGAAATGTAATGCATTATTCAGTTTAACTCATTTGAATGATCTAAACAAAAGCATATGATTTGTGTAGATATAAAATATGAGTGATATTTTTGTGCTTTTAAAACTTGTGATTTTGTGATCATGAAGCCATTTATAAAGGCTAGTGGACAATCAAGTTGATATATATATTATTAATACAAAGTTGAGCAAAAAACGTTCAGAATTTGTGTAACAAATATGATTGATTACGCAAGTCAAAACTGCAATATATTGTGGAATGTTAAATTATGAATCAGGTTTGAATATCAGCATTTTACGTTAAATTTCCATCAGACTCACAATGATTATTGTTAAAATTTTCATTTTCTGATAAACATCAGATCATGTATATTGATCCAAGCACTATTATTGAATTTTGTTTTATATGATATATAACTAAGAAGTTTTACAATATTACACATGTATATGGGATGTCTCTCCGAAGCTACCCAGTCTGAAATGGTATTTGAACGACTCTAATTTATAATCTGTTTGTCATGAACATCACAGTACTGACTCACAGGTCAGAGATTGACCAGTTTGTTGACTTGCAAGCAGGATGCCGCGGGTTCCTTTCTGTGACTGTGACTAGTGTTGGGAATCGGTTGCAATTTTACTATCGATGATCGGTTCCACTCAAGTAACCGATTATCGATAGAACAATCGGTTTTTAAAATACTAGATATTACCTTAATTGTAGTTTTATTCATGTACAGTATTAAACTCTTAATCATTATATGCATATACCTTATGTCAATGATTGAAGTTATTAAGTGTTGTTGTATAAAAAATAGTTCATTTTCTTGCTCATTCTGGCTTTCATCAGCCATTTTGTTAAAGATAACATCTGAACACTTACTAATTTTTTATTTTTTTTTTCGATAATCAATTATAACTTAATACTATCGATTGTCGCCGATTTCAGGCCCAACCATCAATTTTCGATTATAATCGATCATCGGACATCACTAACTGTGACAAATGCTTATGTTCAGTTTGCGCTTTGTGTGGATGTACTCTTTAAAATTGTTTGTTTCCACTAAACTGACCAATCTTGGTCCAACCCTATTTTTTCCTCCAAACCCTACATTTTTTTTTGCCTTAATGTGTATTATTTTTTGTAAAAAAGTGCGAAATTTGAGGGAAGATATTAACATTTTCTACAATTTAGTGATATACCCTGATAAAGGTTGTTTTAGTACAGAATACTGTTTAAGAAAACAGAAAAAAAGTCATGCCTACCTACCTACCCTACTGGTTAGGTTGGTAACTTCGGCCACTTTATGAGGTTTTTCATAAATATTTTGTCAAAGAATTGCAATTTAAACAAGAGCCGTCGTAAGACAGCGCGCTCGACTACGCCGCTTTGACTTCGAATACAATAACAATGTAATAATACCAAATTTGGTCTCTTTATGTCAAACCTAACTAAAATTATTTGATACATATATGAAAATCTGGTTAAGAATATACAAATATGCCTTTCAAAGGAAAAAAAATAAAAAATTCAAGGGCCATAATTTGTATTTAGGCTTAAAACGAAGTTATGTTTCTTATTGTAAGATGGTCGTAAATAATTTTGAATTTTATTAAGTGCATTTAATGAACGGTATAGAAGTTTTTTTATTAAAATCCCGACTTGCCTATAACTTTTACTTGCCTTAAACTTTAACTTAAGTCAATCAGGGGCCGTAACTTGTATTAAGGATATGGAGTTATGTAACCTCATTGGGTGATGGTCTTGAACAATTGTGTGAAGTATTAAGTCAACTGAATGAAGGGTATAGAAGTTCTTAAACAATATCCCAACCTGCCCTAAAACTTTAACCTAAGTTCCATAGTCAATCAGGGGCCATAATTTGTATAAAATATAATATGGAGTTATCTAACCTCATTATGTGATGGCTCTGAACATCTGTGTTAAGTATTAAGTCAATTAAACAAAGGATATAGAAGGTACAGTTTAATAAGGGATTCCGAATCAGGGGTAGTTCCGAATCAGTCGTTTAAATTTACATGAAAATATCTGAGAATGACCTGCATATGAAGATTTTTCTTACATATATATTGTGTTTGACGCTTTGTTATTGCTTACAACAATTTTAGAACGTGTACACATCAAAACTACCTTTGTGTACATGTTTACAAATATCGCGCATGGAACAATTTTACCGACGCACCGGTAATGGAAATGCGCTTTGGATGAAATAACATCAAATAAATAGGTAAATAAGTGGTAAATACTTGTTATTTTGGGTTTTAACATAAGATGGATATTTACTTTAACAGATGCTAGCACCCCACAAAAATATATTGAGAATGAATATTAATTTTACATTGAAAATGAAAGTGGGTTATTGCGGGAATTTCGGGTCACATGTTGGGGGCTGTCTCAAAGTCTAGTGCATTGTATATTGTACAGTAAATAACGTTCTGGTAAACAATTCTGCATACTTGTGTAAAAATATTTGTTGAAAACTCAACTTTCTACATAAAATCACTTTTTAGTTGCAAGTAAAATTCATAGTGAATGGTTTAAAGCTGCACTCTCACATGTACACCATTTTTACAACTTTTATTGTGTTTATCTCAGAAAGAGCAAATTTTTGCATAAATATCTGCAAACCAATGATATAAGATTGCTGACAAAAAATCAGATTGTAGACTATTATATTTCCGTTCGAAAATTTATGTTTTATGGCTTAAACCCTTACTTAATACGGTTAACGGTTTAAGAAAAATGCATAAAACATCATTTCTTAACTTAAATATAAAAATCTGTGATCTGATTTTTTGTCAGCAGTCTTATATCACTAACTTCCAGGTTTTTTTGGAAAAATTGGCTCGTTCCAAGACAAAAAATAAGATATAAGAAAAGTTGACAAAACGTTCAATCTGTGAGAGTGCAGCTTTAAGAAGTTTGAACCAAAAATACTTGTCTGAAAATTAAATGATAGAAATCATGGCCTGAAGTTTACAGAACATTAATAAGCCATTGGTTCAGTATATAAATTTATGTTATAGTAAACTTGTTATAAAATTTTAAATGTTGCTAGATTTTATACTTAATAGTAGAAGCAACTGATGGCCATGAGGTTGTGGGTTTGCAGGGGCAAACCTCGAAATTGGAAGTTAAGAGGGGGGGGGGGGGGGGGGGGGAGAACTTGTGGTTGCAAATTTGTAGCTCATTTTAGTTAGAAATCATCAGTGAGTATCTTGTAAGTTATTTAGTGTTTTCTTTTTACTTAATTTCTTAAAAACTTAGATGAGTTTAATCACCACATACAAGTACACAAATTTACATACAATTCATTGACACAGTATGAAGTGTTTTACTAAAAGTGTGTTTTATTTCCAATTTCATGGTGAGAGGAACTGTGTATGCTGAAACATGTGGTGATCCAGTACCAAGTACATGTCAATGGCCAGAGTAAAATGAAGTTACATGGTGATGGTGTGGTGCTTCAAAGTCAATACACCATCCAGCCAATGGCATCATGCTTTGATGAAACTATTAAGAATTTGGAAGATACTGTTGCTGAAATGACATCTGGGAGTGCAATGAACCTTGTGGTCAGAAATATAAACAGTTAGATTTACTTTGTATTGAAATTTTATCAGATAATGGGACAATCATACTTTTAGCTTTATACTTTTAGCTTTTCTTTTTTGAATTTTAAGAAAACAGTCGAGGAATTGTGATACCCTTGGCATTTCAGATAAGATAACGTTTAAGATATTCAAATGAAACTTGGTACACATGTTTCAATAGCAACTTCATTGGGCAAAACTCCAGCTTAGAAAATGAGTGAGTAGTAATGCCAATTTTCTACTATTTTCAAAACCATCATTATCTTATTCCATCATATCACCATTTCATATATACCATGTTTGTTATCTTTATTTGTTGCATATTCTTTTTATTTAATTTCTAGTCAGTGACTGGTACTGCATGTGTTAAAGGTATTAACAAAGCCAGTAGACACTGGTTTATATATTCCATGTATATTTTGTCACAATTTATTTTTGTTACTGGTCTGTGTTAAAGGTATTAACAAAAAATAAATATAGTTACAAAAGATATTTGTTACATTCATCCCTACTTCAAATACATTAACAAGATTGATGGCAAAATCAATCATTTTGGATTTTCACTTGACCACCTGTCTGAAACCCCACATCCTTACTTTAACCCACCAGCCTTACTTTTTCATTTGACTTGGACAAATGATTATATAAAATAAAGTTAAATATGACCAACCTTCATATTTATAAGAAATAAGTGCCTGTCAATGAGAGACTGCAAGTTCATTATTTCTAACTAGCCTATTTTTTTCTAAATAAAATCCACCCAAAACACCCAATTTAATTTTTAAAGTCCGCATGAGAATCAAAGAAAAAAATTCTTTGGCCTTTTCCATGTTTGTATCGACATGTGTTTGACAGTTCAAGTTGATTTTGAAACGACCCCCAACTTCAGAGAACAGAAGATTCAATGATTGGATAAAACAGCCTAACATAATATCACGTGATCCTAAACACCTTCAACTGATTCGGAATTCCTACGACGAGTGGGTATATTTAGACAACAAGATATATGGACTTCAGAAGTCTCATCATTATTTGAAAGTAATAAAAATCTAGTCCATATATATGAGCTCATGAACATGTATTGTTTCATTTAACTGACTATCCTAATATTTATACAGCACTGGATTTGTCCTTACTGATTCGGAATCCCTTAATCGACTGTATTAATAAATATTCCAACTTGCCCTAAAACTTTAACCTAAGTTCCATAGTCAATCAGGGGCCATAATCTGTGTAAAGAATAATATGGAGTTATCTAACCTCATCATGTGATGGCTCTGAACAACTGTGTGAAGTATCAAGTCAATTGAATGTAGGGTATTGGATTTATAAGTGAAAATCCCAACTTGCCCTAAAACTTTAACCGGATGACGCCGCCGACACCGACGCTGGATTTTTGTCCATTTAGTGAATTATTACCATATAAAAACTACTATGGAAACAAGCTAAATTTCAGTATCCCGACACATAACTTTTATTTTTTTTAAAGAATTATGGAAGGGTGCTGCACCCTGATCTTTTTTGGTAGCACCCATCTGCCCTCCTGGAGACCAGTCCTGCCTTAATAGAATTAAATGCTTAAAATTTTCAACAGTTAAATGTGATGAAAAATGCATATCAAATCATCGCCATTTTGGAACTATCTAGCAGGTGCGCATTATCTTGCTGCTCGATATACTTCGCTTGGATCTGACATTCTCGGCTAGGAAACCAACAAATTGGATATGAAAGGGTAGAGTGACCAGTAGCTAAAGAACTTCAACGAACATGTTATATTTTGCCTTTTGGGACATGTTTAATGTGTAGTAAACATCAAAAAAATAAATATCAACATTATAGTTATGGAAGCCAGAACTACTAAGTAAGTGGCCAGTACAAATATCGTCAAAGACTTTGAAGCAGCTGTTTACATGGACTAAGCAAACCCAGGAGACTTGACTCAACAATGACATTTGTCCAAATATCTACCCTTAGTTCGAAGTTACGAAATAACCAGTATTGTATTTAGAGATGAAAGTGTATTGCCTTACCAACATTCCAGGAAAAGCAAACAGTCCAGCACAGTAAGCGCTCCACAGGATTGAGTCGCCCCACATCCATGTTTTCCTGTTCTGTTGGGATGTGTAGCCTATGCAAAGGACTAGGGCCGTCGATCGAATGAAATCATACACCAAAACCATGATTTTTCGGGTATTTTTGGCTACAATTTTTCAATTTTGTTGTTACAATTTTAGCGGGTAGACTGTGAATCCTAATCCCAATTTGTTTGCACGAAAAATATGTTTTTAGACAAAATATCACTACCAGTCTGTGACACGCCCCCTTGTGAATGTTTACAGTTTTTCAAGGGCGGTCACTCTCAATAAAAAGTCATTGTCTCCCGTTGAATGTTCAGGTATGTGTAAATACATGTAATTTATTTGTTATGTTTGATATATATTGTAAGTTATGGTAACCGCCATCGATTCCTTTAACATATTCAGAAATTTACGTTGAACATATTTCATATCGATGCTTGTAAAATGTTTGAGTTGAGATTGGTATTCAATAGAGGCTTTATTTTAGATTAAATATTACAATTGTTACTGGGCAAATATCTTTCTGTATATGGAAATATGATTATAAAGGTATACCTCTTAGTACATAACATATATTAAAGCTTAAAAACACCCCAAACAACATTTAAGTATAGTTTAATTATTATTTCTCAGGGGATTCCGGTAGCTTGGTCAAATCGTTATAATCGGCAATCCGACCTGCAAACTACCGGAATCCTTGTCACTTTCTGTGTATGGAAATATGATTATAAAGGTATACCTCTTAGAACATTACATATATTAAAGCTTAAAGACATCCCCAAACAACATTTAAGTATAATTTAATTAGATTATGGTAGATTCCGGTAGATTCCGGTGGCTTCCGGTAATAAGGGGAATCCGGTAATTCTATGGACCGCTGGGCAAACATGAAATCAGTACGAGTGTTACAGTTAGTACACAATGTGTAAATGATAGATCAGCATGGTTCAAACTAAATTGTTGTGTATCGGTACTAAGTAATTATTTACATTTAATCAGGTGAAGAGATACAATTGATTTTTTTTATAGCACTAGCACTGTTCACAGTCCAGTTGTTATGCCACACCCCTTCTATGTCCCCCCCCCCCCCTCCCAATATCAATACTCTATGTTACATTCATTCCTGTCAGTAATACTTAGTAGAAATGTTTATCTTCAGATATAAATGAATAAGGATAACCTAAGGATCTGCCATATTAAAATTATTTTGCTTGAAATGCTACCATGATCATAATTCATAATGACTTGACAGGCTGTTATATATATGTCATTACTGCGAAATTATACCACAGGGAACAATTTTTTCCAGCATAATCTGGGACCAATATAACCATTCTCCCAGTCGTTATATAATATCACATTGAGACTATTAGCCAACAGTCTGTATTGTGTCAGAACTATTTTTGTATTACTTATTTCAAAAGAGCAAATCATTTTAAATAGTGTTTTACTTTTAATTATTTTGTGTCGAGCTATCCTTGTTCAACAAATCAAATCTGTCCTATTGCAATAATTTTATATATACAGAATTAATTGTTAAGACTAATGGATAACTCAATTGTCTTTTCTATAATTTTCAATTATAACCAACAATTTCACTGACTTATAACCTGTTTATAGGTCTGTGACAATGTTAACAGTAAAAATTAATCTGTTTGTGAACACTGTACTGCCAGGTATATCATCATTCATTGAGCTATATATTAAACAGCCCATTTGATTCTGCTGTTTAGTCAAAGTGTGTTTTTCCAAATAGATTTAACACTCCACCAGTACATATCATTCTGATTATAAGCATACTTAAGTTTACAGTATATGATAAGTGAATTATAACTACCAGTATTAACAATTGAATTATACATGTAGTGTTGATTTTATAAATAACTAGGGTTGAAGCAAATATTCATGTAAGGTTTAACACAGGAAAATAAAGCAATTTTAAATGTGTTACAAGTTCAGTTCTTTTTAAAACTTTAACTTAAATTAGATAAAAACCGATTTATTTTTCAGTGAATGGGAATTTGCCTTAGAAAAGCTGTGTATGCTGGTACATCACAGAAACCATCGTGCATTATTCAGGAAATTTTGAAATCTGGGAGAATTTACAACCCAATTTCTCTACGTCATTACCAGTGTGTCTATGAGAAAGGTATTTCAACATCAACATTAGAAGATATACATAAATCTCAGACACCCTCACTCATACTCAGCAAGAACCATTGTACCACATATCAAACAATGAGCCTGCATGTGAAAGCCAGATGTGAAGTTTACCCACGGACACAGGACGTGAAACGTTTTATTGTGCCAGATGACAAAGTGCCATGGTCGGTTGACTTCCCAGAGTATGACCCCATAGATTATACAAGCAAAAGTGTGGCTTCTCAGCCAGTATGGGCTGACAGCCCAGACCCTGCGTAAGTGTTTATGTTTTTTAACCGCAAAGCAAATTTGACAATCACAAGTTGTTGAAAATTAGGGACATGCTACCTTAACTTAGCGCACACCATATATATTTTTAATCTAAAATCTTCCTTTCTGTCACTTTGTTTTCTCAGTAAAATCTGCATGATGATCTGAAAGATATTGTTCTTTGGCCTAAGGCCCTTATATTATGTATAACAACATGTAGAAAAAAATATGTATAACTAACTTTAAAATGTAATCTTTTTTAGGACTATCACTTTCAACTGCATAGATAAATCATGCAATTCAGACCGGAGAAGTAATGAAGGAAACTATCAAGTTATCAATGGTTGTCCAAGGTATGTTAAAAAAATTCTTAATTAACACATACATACATGATGATGAAACATTACACAAAACCTTTGTGTTATAATATAATAATTAGACTACTGGGGCCAATTCATAAAGCTTCTTAGTGAAAAATTTCAACTTAGTGGCAATTGTCGAAATTCTAACAATGAATATTTTCAATACCCTCTATTTTTTCATCAAATTTATTCATATACATATAATTATAGAGACATTTTTCATGCTTATTTTCATATATTTGTGTGTAAAACATTGCTAGTTTCCTTACAATTCATCTTTGTAGTTGAAAGTTTTACTAAGATGCTATATGAATACGGCCCCTGGTCATTTCATGAAATCCCTGTAACCTTGCTGGTTCCTCAGCATTCACAATATTCAACTTTACAATTTTTTCTCATGTAAACAGATTCTTTGTATATTAAATAGCATGACTTTAGTTAAGACATACAGTATACAAGATACATATTATGTATTGTTTTGTTTAATACAGGAATCCCAGAGGGCGAACAGGTTGTAAAGGTCGTGGAACTCTGGGGAAATGGGGGCCCAACCATGCAGCAGATCCAATTGTCACAAGGTGAGTGATTGTGTGTAAATGGTGTAGAAGTCTTACTCAACCATGGATAACAGTGCATGTTTCACCTCAGGTCATTGATTTTACACTGGCATGATTCATATCAACTGAGGGCCGTCTTCACAAGTATGGACAAAATTGACATAGAGTAGTGGTCTATACATAATTCATGATCAGTTGATTAACTTTTCAATATAGGATGCTTAAAAGATCACAAGATCAATTCTTCTTCGGTCAAAGTTAATTATCTGTCAATCAACAAACACCTTTTACAATATTCAAGCATATATAACATATATAATCTTATTACATCTATGTTAACAGGTGGCAGCGTGACTCGAACAATGAGATTGTAAAGCAAGACGGAAAACCGGTACTTGAATTTGTGGCTGTACAGCGTCGGGATAATGGGGAATGGGCTCTACCAGGAGTGAGTATTTCTATTGAAGTGTTCCCTTTCTTGAGGCTGATAGTACCTTCGGTTAACCTCAGTAAAGGAATCCCCGAACAAGGCAAAGCTGGCCTCCTCTAACACAGGGTTTGTGTGTTCTTGCTTTTAGAGGTACTTTCAAATGGCCTCTCAAAATTGAAACCAGTATTGGTGTCACCTATCCATATGCTGATACCATTGTTTACATTGGCCTAAGATAGCCAATATTTAGGGAGTTATATGTTATTATACTGTGTACATGAGCATAGATAGGACTCAGGAAAAAAAAAAAAATTGGGTAAAAAACCTGAATACCATTGATAGGACGCATTGAAAAAATGTCAAATAAGCAGACACCATTTTTGATTTGACAAAATTTATTGAATCCTGAAAATGGTAAAGGTTATGAAATTGTACAGCACATTTCCCAAAAAAATAATAAAACAATAATAAGAATCCTGATGTTGCTCACTGTCGATGCAAATAGTTATAGTAACAGCCATAATATATATTGTACATAAATGATATCAACATGTTAACATCTTCGGCTAGGTATTACAAACACGTGGTATAAGAGTTTTTCACACCTTCACAAATTGACAGTGCACAATTATGCCAGTTCACAATATGCATGTTTATTTATTATTTTAATACAGAATCATACCATTTAAAATATAATATACAATATCGTAACTTTAAAATAATGAACTACGTTTATTTAGACTCATCTGAGTGAGGCTAACCGTACCCCAAAGAAGTGTGTCCTGTACACAGTGTTATACTGTAATATGGAACATATATTTCATGTGTAAAATCAAGGTCAAACTTATTAACAAAATTGTGTCTACACTTAATAACAGTATAATAAACAAATTATCCTAGGATGATGCAACAATGTCACATAAACATATGTATATACCGGGTATATGTTTTTGTGACATTGTTGCATCATCCTACTAGGATAATTTGTTTATATATGTATATATATGATTTTGTATACCAGAACGTCATCATACTTTACATGTATTTCAGGGCATGGTTGACGCTGGTGAGAATCGTACAGCAACATTGACACGAGAATTTGGGGAAGAGGCTCTAAACTCAATTGATGCCACGCCCGAAAGGAAAGCCCAGATTCAAAAACTTCTCACAGAATTCTTCAAGAATGGAAAAACGGTATTGCCAGCGCATATGTTATGATTAATTGTCATTCATATTAAGGATAGCTTGATGGTGTTTTACATACCTTAAAGTTTGTGTTGTTTTCTCTAAGTTTGAGAAATTCTTAAAAGACTTCTTAAATGGAAAAAAGTATGGCTGTCACAGTTGTTTTGGTTAATTGAGTTTGAAATAAGTGAGTGACCATTTGTCTTTGTACATGGTGTTTCATTGCTGAGATATTTAGTATCAACTCTCATATTGTAACATTACTTTATCAAAGCAGTTAAAATAAAATAAAAAAAAATAAACCTAGAGCTTAAATAGTCAGCTGGGGCAAAGTTTATTTGATTTGCAAGTCAACCTTTCAATTTAATTTGTGACACTTAATTCTTGATAAAATGAAAGTTTGGCGTACGTTTATGGTTAAAATGGCTTAAGTTTTTCTCATTCAGTGGTGAAGTTGAAATTCTCTTATTTTATTTATCTGTGTTTTAGATAGTTAAGGTTTTCTATCCTCATTTTGAACTGACCAATTATTGGTGGTTTTAGGGTTAAGTAGTCCAGTGGTTATAAGAGTTCAATAGTATCACATGACCTTGTACCGTATATGTAGCTACAGTCACAAAAGAATATAAAAGGCCAGATTCAGAATTGATTATTGATTTTCTTTCAGATATACAAGGGTTACGTTGACGACCCTCGGAACACAGACAATGCTTGGATGGAGACCAAGGCCATGAACTTTCATGACGAACAGGGAACCAGTGTTGGTGCATTCAGCTTACATGCTGGTAATAGTTTGTTTATTGTGTGATCAGTTTTTTATCTTGTCTGTAAGTCCAGGTATTGTTATATCCTTGGTGCCAGCAGCACCCGGTTATATTGTTGTCTGTGTTTTTATCTTTGTTTAAAAACTTGGTTCACTATCTATAACTTAACAAGTGGTCAAGATACCCACTTGAAGCACATGTTACCGCAAGCAATTTGTATATTGTATATAATACTGGGTTAAAGTACAATCAAGTTATGCCCCTTGAGCTGCTTGGTAAAACAGCATCCTTTTGCGGTGCACTTTTAGAGCAGTGAGGGCTTTCCTTATAACAAACCAATCGGTCTGTCTTCAAGTCTGTCAAATGATAATATCACCTAAACCATCACAGGAAGGTTTACAGCCCCGAATGGTAGCATGTTTGAAAGAGGGAGCAATTTGAAGGCATGTTATTATGTATATAACCAAGAATCTATGTGTCAATTGTCATCTAGGTAAAGCTTGTTTACTTATACAAAGGGCCATAAATCTGACGATAATTATCCAAGAATTCCATAATTTGTCACAATAAAACTGAGTTACATACAATGTAACTTGTCAAGAAAGAGCATATTGCTAAATTGAGAAAGTTTATGAAGTTCATATTTTCAATGGTTTAAGAGTGGTTAAGAAACAACAAGAGATATATTTTTATGATTTTTAAAGAGTTCAAGACAGCCATAAATCTTACAAAATTAAAGCAGGAGTTATATTACTTGCCTTTAAAGAGTGCATTGTTACTACAAGTAAGTTTATGAAATTTGAAATTGATAAAAGTTGTATAAAGGTAAAAGGAAAGGATGTGTATTTTTTTAAACTGTAAAAAAGGGCCATAAATCTTACAATATTTTTAGTTTGAGTTTTTAAACTTGTCATGAAAGAGCATATTGCTACTGTAGGTAAGTGTGTGAAGTTTGAGGTTGATATCTCCAATGATTGTGAAGTTATTGATAAAAAGCATGAACAATATGTTCTGTTTTTTAAAAGTTACATAAAGCCAGTAATCTTACAACCTTTAATTTGGAGTTATATAACATGTCAAGAAGGAGCACATCATTACTGTGAGTAATTGTATGAAGTTTTAATTTGATATCTGTAATAGTTGTTACGTTATTAAGATAAAGCATAAAAAATGTGGATGGATGGATGGACATACCGTACAGATGATCAGGGTGATAACTTTAGGGCACCCACTTTTTTGCTGGGCCCTTATAAGGTACCCAATTTATACTGTACAGTGACAGTTCTTGGGGCTTATTTCTCCAGGTAACATACTTATACAGCTTTTAAAGTTTATTGATGTTTGTATTCAGGTGATGATGCTGCTGACGTGAAATGGATGCCTATACACAAGGGACTTAAGCTGTATGCAAGTCACATAGACTTTATCCGGCGAACAGTTGAAAATCATGGTGCTTACTGGTAGTGGAGAACCAACAACAGCTACAGCAGTTTAAGGACTTGATAATATTTGAGTTACTCACCATTCCTATTCTTGTTGTTTATTTTGTCTATGTAGGTTTTAGAAATTATTTGCTTATCTGTTTTTTCGAGATTGTACTGGTGTCTGCAGTGTCTAGTCTAACCTTGGTGTCGGCTTTGTCTAATTTAAACTTGTTTCTCAATTTTATTGTTTGAAAACTCTAACCTTTGGTCATAAAAAAGGTCCAATTTATGGCACTTAGAAATGTGCTTTTGTGTAGCTAGGCCTATAATTAAAGCTTAAATAAAGGCCCTTGACATATTGAGAGAAATGGACAAGTTGGCAATAACCTGCAGTGCTCATCTTGTCTTTGTAAACATGTGTACTAGTTAGAGCTTCCAATGTATTACAGCAGGGCTGTACTGAAGTCTGTAAAATTAACTTTTCTCTGTGTTTAACTCTGACTAAAAGTGTTAGTGATTAAGGGCCAAGGGGCCACAATTTTGAACAGACTCAAGTCTGAGTTCAGTCTCAATGTGGCTATAGTGCAAATCTTCATTTCATTTTAACTTTCTTTGTAGTTGAGTTTTTATAATGATATTTGCTAAATTTTATTACTTTTTGAAATTGTAGAATTATTCATATTTATTTTTGTCCAACTAATGGAATGAAGAGGATTGTTTGTAATTTAATGAAAGTGCTTTACTGAGTCCGAGCTTAGATTTGGACTTGAGACTGTTCCTAACCTGGCCCCAATTTCTAGAAACATCTTAAGTCCCTTATAACAGGATTAAGCTTACCTCATTTTTTTCTTTGGGTATAATTTTTGCACTATTCCCATTCTTAGGAGATTTCTCAATTAAAGAAAAAAACAATTATCATTATGGTAACCACGATAAACTACTTCTTATTTAGTGAAATCAAGATTGAGGAAGTTTCGGGAAATTGGGGCCTGGTCCTAAGAACAGTGAAATTAACCATGTGTTGACATGGACCAACTTTTAACCTATACAACAAAGATGTAGACTTGCCATTGCTGTTCTGTATTGGACAGCCTTGTGTTGTTTTAGTATTGTGGATGCAATTTTATGCCCTCTTTTGCTTTTTTTTGTTTTGGCTTATTTTTCATGATGTTTAGAGTTCGCAACATTTTTGTAAACAATTATTGATTTGGTCTAAGCAATTGACAGTAAATCAAATATATTTCTTACATCAGTACATTCTAAATAACTTTATTAGCCATTAGTGTAGAAAACAATATTTGCACAAAAATAGTTATATATTAGTTTGACACCATTTGCATAGAAGTAAAGCAATATGTAGAACTCATACTTCCCATCATTTAAATAGATTAGTAGATGTGTTTAATCGTTTGATTGATTGAATCTTTAATGCATGAAGAATTATATTAACAACCATAGAACTGATATATATATATAGTTATATGCAAAGGTTATAAAACATACACACTAACTTACAGTATATACAGAATTTAATAAAGGCATATTTAAAGGTTGTACAAAACATATATAATTAAACAGGTATATGTTAAGTAAATATGTCTGCACAAACCTGTATTGATTTGTACTCGTAAGTCCCAAACAGTGTGTGCATCCTTCTTTTTCTTATATAACTGAAGCGCATATTCCGTTCTAAATACTTGATATTAATTTCATTTAGTTTTGATACATTATAATAAGTAATAATTTCTATACAGATTTACAAGGTGTTATACTCATACATCTGTATTTAAGTATGGTACATGAGATAATGAGAGCTACTATTCGTCATAATGATATTGAATCTGGTGATTGATTTGCAATTTATTTAGGTAAATTGATTTTAGGGTTTCTAAAAAGCTCAAACCAATTGAATGCATACTGAATTGTCATGATGGGTTATTTTGATGTAAAGATTAATATAAAAGAGAATGTGCCAAATTTGTGCCATTGCAAGTTCAGTAATACATGTATGTTCATTTCTTTGTTTTAGTTTTTTTATTAAATTAATAAAGTGCTTGTTAATGTTTTGCTCTCCAATTGTGAGGAATTTTAAGAATCCTTTCTATAATGCTAATGTTTTAAACGATTTTGTGTTTTCATGACAAGGGTACAACCTCATGAAATATAAAGAGGGATACAATATAAATGGAAACTTTAAACTGTGAAAAACTTAGTCTGTATTATATTTATAAAAGAACAATGTAGAAAAATAAATATTGTATGAAGATGGTAAAACGGTTTGTTCAGTCTTGAACGACTTTTTTCGTGCAAGTCACTTTAACATATATTCGTTGCGATTCATTCTGAATTTATTGTTGTTGTAATAATGTTATTGTATTTAAAATTTTATAAGGCACATTCTATTTTGTTCTATTGATGTATCAGAAAAAACATGTGTGTGTGTGATGAAAATGTATACAATTTATACATCAGAATTACAAAATTTCATTTTTATGTTAGGCTTTCGTTTTTGTATATTCTATTGTTTAACATCCTCAGCACCCCAGCATATCATAACCGATATGATACCCTGGGGAAATTGGCTACGTAAACTTTGTTAATCTTGAATATTCATAAGCATTATCCGACCAATGAAATAGCCGATAACAAAGAGGAAAGAATCTCCTTTGTGAAGAGCTATCAGCATATTTAACAATATCCTGCCTTAAACAATTTGTAATCTGTGATCTCATTGGATAATTCCGAACCGAGATTACACACGTAACATCTCGGCCATTTCCGCACCGCATGAGGTGTGTCTCATCAATCAAGTGGCTGGATTTCACCTTATTAATTATTCATGACTACAAGATTTTGACAGCTGATTTGCCCAGGGTATGCTAGGGTGCCGAGGATGTTGTTTAAGGGAGAGTAACTCCCTTGTATGAAAATTTGCATGAGAACCTTCACTACAATGTAGCAGCCCGAAGGTATCATCCTTTTGATGTAAACAGTCTGTTTTGGGTATGCATTTTTTTACCTGGGCATTGTCGTGAATATATTTCCATTTATCTTTTACTGCAATATCTAGAACATTTAGAAAAAATAATACTCAGCAAAATTTTCATTGATATTACACAATCACCATGACTGGACTAGTGGAATGAGGCTAATTACAACCATTCTTCAACAATTTAACAAACCGGTTTTAATGACAATTTAGTTCTGACTATTGCCATATGTTATAAGATGGTCCAATCTGTATCAAAGTAAGCATTGTGATAATGTGATCACCAAATGTTACCATTTAAACAAACATCTCATCATGCACAGTTACATTTTTCCCCCACTTACTCCCAACTTTTTCTGACCAGCAGGCAACTAAAGCCAAGAAAAAATAGTCTTTATTGTCTCCATATATTTGTTTTGAAGAAATAAACCAGATGGCAGGGCTTTCTAGGGGCAAGGGTCTTTCATAAGGGAAATTTGCAAAATTTTATTTATTCTTAAAACATTCATAAAGTATGTGTTATTAGTGTCAGTGTCAAATTCAAAAGAAAGACAGCCATGGGAGGGAGCTCATTTCTTCTTATTATTTATTTATCATATTTATTTACTATAATTCAATAAATAGTTCAAACACACTTGTAAAAATCCAATGAGTTAAATGTTGGAAAAGCAGCTGATTTGAATAACGAATTCTGCAGCGCTCAAGCAACTTTTGTAAGCCTTACTGCGAGAGCTATTGTGTATTCTGTAGTACAAACTAACACTAGAAAGCTTTATATATATTAAAACAGTTTATTTCAATACAGATTCAAATAGTTCATTTAGTGCATACATCAACTTTTATATCATATACCATATATTAAATAAATGTTGTAGTTTTTGATATACGCAATAAAATTGAAAAAACAGTTCCTTCATTTGTGCATTTAACCACCTATCATATTGTCACCAACAGTTCCAAATTGTGATTGGCATCTTCTTCAGTCAAGGCTTTTCTCCTGAACACTGGAAAGTGTGTTCATGTATTTTTACTCCATACAATTTGGCAATGCAGAAACTGTATACAAAACCACTCCTTAAACGCTGTGGATTCCTCTATTGGGCCAATTGTAATAAATAACCGAATGTGATGAAAAGTTTGTTTTATGACAAAATCACTTTGTAGTGAGTAGTTTTCAGTGTTTCAATACCAAGTGATCTGTGACCAACACTAAGGAGTAAATTTAATCATGAACATGAACATAATTTTATTCGACGTATACCAACAAGGTACATAGTCATAGAATATAAGTACATTTATATAACGTTATTTCAACATGTCACATAATACAGATTCGATACAGGCAATGTCTATAAGTAGATATGAATAATTGTCCATTCGTAAAAAAAATAAAAATATGCAAATGATAAAACATGAGGATGAGCTGATATAAACTAATCACTATATGTAATGAAAGTTCTATGTTTAAGAGCTTCTTTTATATATTTGGATAATTTAAATACAGTATTTTTGTTGTCTGACTTAAGCAGTTCTATAAACTTGTACATGCTTGGTCTGACATAAAAATATTTTTTAATGTAAATTTAATCACAGAGCACATTTTAAGACATCAGACCCAATCATGTAGTATATTGAGTGATGTTTTATGTAGTATTACCCACAAGACTGGGTGTGGCAAGGTTAGAGCCTGCTGGGGTTCCCCGTGGTAGTTTTGTCTCTCGAACGCACTCATATAACATGGGTGCCAGGTGGCGAGTTCTGCCCTGATTCATCCTGATGAGGTGTTGCAGCTTGTTACTGATGTCAGTGAGCTCACTTTCATTCTGTAAATACACTTCAGTCAATGAAATATGTATATGACATTCTGTTTTTAATCTCCATGTTTTTCGATTATCAATATTTCTTTAACATACACAAGCAGGCAATGATATGCATTGTGATACCAAGTAGATAAAGTAGTTCATATCTTTAGATTGATACATAAGGAAAACATACTTAAAATATGGCAGAAAAAACTAGCCTTGGTGGCATCTACTAACAAAGGAACACATCTAATGCAAACTATTTTAACTAATTAACCAATATTTGGCAATTAGAATTGTATGGTAGAGATTTGATGCAAAGGTTGATATGCAACGTCTGTGTTTTACATGTACCTGTGTGTTTGTTGTGAGAACGGGAATGTCGTACTGCGCGGCCAGCTGCTCTATCTTTTCTCTCTCAACACTCTGCTCCACTGCAAGACCTGATCAAAATGTGGAGAAATCTACATGTATTACAAGTTTGCAACATGCCTGGTGTATATTGTTTTAGTAATGCTGCTTTCAAAATTTCCAATTTCAATCTAAACATCTGGCTTACAATTTGTAAAATTGCAAAGTTATTAGCATCAATAGCTGCTAACATGACAAGGTATTTTGTTTATCATCTTGACACACAGTCATATAGACGATGGATTACCAGTTAATAGTTGTCATACCTTTTGTGTTTTCAACTATGACACATTTTCCAGCAAAGTAAGAGACATCAACCTGGCTTATGCTGCTGTGCAGAGTCTGGAAACTGTTATCAATGTACAATAAGTATTGATATTTGTATGCAGAATCATTGGATCAACAAATGTCCATACAAATGAAGATTGATCAATTTCCTTCTGACATAACCTCATTTTTGGCATAAACTGTGATTCAGTAAAAATATAGGAAGGTAATGTACTGAGCACTCTTCAATAATTAAAGGTTTTAGATGAAGAAACATGTATAATATTAAAATGAGGTCCAGGTAAAATGTCTTCATCCTGTTCTATACTAGTATAGCAAATCCGTTGGGCAAAAGTTTCACATGTAGTAAGTAGTGAAACTGAAGGTATCCAGGTATCTTTGGTTTTCAATGGTGTAATTTCATTTGCCAGAAATTAATTTTAATTCAGGAAAATATAATGAACTAGACACCAACAGACAACATTATGAGCCAGTCAAAAAAGCCTTTAACACAGACATATTCCTACCATTGACCTCTAGGTATGACCTTGACTGTTGGGGCATAGGTCCTTTGCACAACATACCACCTCTTTATGGCCAACCTTCATGGCAAGATTTTTGGAAATCCTATAATGCTTGATCAAGATACGGTACAGTCCGGACAAGGACCATTTCAACAATGGACTCTAAGCATGACCACACCATCTTATCATGGTGAACCTTCTTGGCAAGTTTTTGAAAATCCTTAAAATTAATGCCTGGTGAAGATACAGCCCAGACAAGGATCATTTCAACCTTTGACCTCTAAGGTTCACCTTGAACTTTGAGGTACATGAAAAACACAAGATGCCAGGATTCACGAGTCTGGAACCATTGAAATTGTGTGACCATTTAAAACACAAAACACCAGGATTCACTAGTCTAAAATGGCAGGCTGTAAACGTTACACTATTTCCTGTATTAAAAGTTGTGTCCTAAAGTATAATTTGCTAATTAATCCTTTACCTTTCCTTACTAGCTGCACAAATCATGAAACATATAAACTGAATCCCACATTCATGCAAATCTCTGTCACCAGGCAGTGGCAATGAAGAACATGTCAACCTGAAACAAACATTATGATCTTCATTTTTTTCATTTTCAGTGTTGCAATACAAGAACATGAAATTCGTCCTATTCAAATTAAATTTGTTAAAATCTTTTGCAATACATAATTGTATAAAGTTAGTAATAGTATTTCATTTAGTATTAATTTTTCATAAAATACATTTTGGCCTCTTGTAAGCGCAAGATTCCAGAATATATAAGGTACAGCATTACAGGTATCAGGTCAATTTGGCCCACCTGGTCCAATAAGGCTTACTTTGACTTTCTTTACATGTTTTACTTAATGAAGAGTGAAAATGCATTGTCTATATTGTCATATGAAACTGCTAGTCAGACCACAAAAGAATGAAATTTGGTCCAGACTTGGCATTTTTTATGCAGGTACATTGTATATTCATTAGCCGGACTTTCTATACTATTAGTCTGACTATACTCCGCAATGTTTCGATACATTTTTTATGTCAAACATTTGTATATTATAGCCATTTTTTTTTATTTCTTTTATAAAATCCAAGAAAGCCTAGCCTTGTATATTTTAGCTGTTCATTTTTTTTTTTATAAATATTCCATTATTATGCCTAGAAATCTAATCTAACATATATATTTCATCACATACGAATACATTCATCATACATATATATATGAAATACTTTCTTTATTATATTATAAATATTCCATTATTATGCCTAGAAATCTAATCTAACATATAAATCTCATCACATACGAATAAATACATCATACATATATATATATATATATGAAATACTTCCTAACATATTCACAAGCATGCGTGGGGATAAAATGATAATCAAGTTTTGTTTAAAATCACCAGTTAAAAGACAAGGAAAATTAGCAAAGCTATTATAATGTACAAAATGTTAGTTTAAAGCTGCACTCTCACAGATTGACCATTTGAAAAACTTTATTAATTGTTGTCTATGAAAGACTAAATTTTTGCGTTATTATCTGCAAACCAATTATATAAGATTGCTGACAAAAAATCAAATCATAGATTTTCATATTTCCGTTCGAAAATTATTGTTTTTTGGCTTAAACCGTTACTAACGGTTTAAGAAAAATGCATAAAACATCAGTTTTTGAACTTAAATACAAAAATCTGTGATCTGATTTTTTGTCAGCAGTCTTATTTAACTGGTTTCCATGGATTTTCGCAAAAATTGGCTGTCTTCCAAGACAAAATATAAAAAGGTTGTCAAAACATTCAATCTGTGAGAGTGCAGCTTTAAACCTGTAACATTAGTCCAAATAATTGTACGTTGACCGATTTTTTTTAGATTTTTGATATGGCAAATCCTTCACGTACAAATTGTTTAGTATCAAAAGTGGGTAGTTGTTCCGATCAGGATTCCGGGTTAAAGCATGTAGCGTCTATAAAATATCATAAAAACAAGAAATATTACCAGATAATGTTATTTTATATTAGTTCCGTAGACAAAAAAATAAATATCCAACTTATAATTATGAGTTTGACGGCTTTTTTTCATTCTGTCAAAACATAACGATATAATACATGAAGGGCACCTGCAAGGCTTTAGGGCACAGTTTTAAATCGCTCGGAACATTTCGGCCATGGCCGAGTTGTTACGATTGTATAACGAGGTCTATCTCGAAGCTTTGTCGGAGGAGGCCGAGCTATTACGATTGTATCGAGTTGTTCCCCTTCGCATAATTGTTGTCTGTGTCAGTCAACTTTCGTTTTATTGGAAAGGTAAACAACTTGTTTTAATGCATTAAATGCTTGTTTAGTGCAAAATAACATTTCACTTACATGGTAAAATATGAATATAACTCTTTATGATCAATTTCAACCATAAAATACTTCACTTAAAACAATTTCAATATTTTTAAAACACCCCCTTTTAGACGTTAGGGATTGGAAGAATCCCGTATAACACGTCTATTATTTTAGACTACCTGTAACATATGATACCCAACTTCATAACTTACACGTCCATTGAACTGTCCTGCTTCAAAAGACATGCTGAAATTTCTCTTGTGCCAGTCCCTTCTATGCCAATGACCTGTCAATGTCAAATGTATAAATAGTCAAAATATTTGTACGCTATGAGTGTAATTTTTATTTTTGTGACATTTACAGGTGATTTCCAGAATTACCAAATAAAGTCGACAAATTTAAGCCAATGAGTAATGTACAAATTTAATGTGTATTTTCATGAGTTATCAAATGTTTAAAATGTTTGAAGCTCCATATTAGAATGACATTACAGTTAATAAATAATATCAAAGACTCAGCCTTACAAGTACAAATATCAGCTTTTTTATATTTTCAATTGTATCGCGAAATAACATTACTTTGTGGTTGAATAAGATATGCTGAAGAAAATCAAACTTTTTTCTTCTACTCAAATAAAATATTTTGTTATAATTATAATAATTTGATTTATATTTTAATAAAGATAATAATAAAATTATTTTTTTACTAAAATCCTTGGTTCTCCCATGTTTTGGATCGGCCGCGTAACATCTCCAAAAAGAAGAACAACTTCCGCTGTAAACACGATTCTGTCAATGTCATTTATTTTGCAATGAATTCCACCAAGTCCATGGCAAATCCTCAAGATGAAAGGGAGAAAGCCACGGTTGCAGCTCAAATGTTGCTTGAGGAAACATTAATGGATATTTCTGAAAGGTTAACTCTTTAAAATGATAATTGTTATGTTTTATGAAGCAGACAACACTCAACAGTTTGTCATGCAAATAAAACGTTTAACAGTTTTCTATTGTTCATGCTGAAGGGTCACGTATCACTATCTCATTATTCATGAATACTCCTGCTTAAAATAGCAAAAGATTAAACGGTTTATTTTTTATTTCAGACTAAATGCTGCATGCACAGCCAAGTGCATTAAGGCTAGTTATGACAAAAACGAAATGGTGAAAGATGAAGCTGTGTGTCTGGACAGGTGTGTGACAAAATACCTAGACCTACACGAGATAATTGGCAAGAGACTCGAGGGGGATGCTAAAGCATACCATCTCCTTGTTGACAAACCAATTAAAAGGGAAGGAGAAACTCAAGAATCTTCAGGCTCTTGATTGGAATGAGATTAAGAGTTTTCTTAAATTTCAAACTTGATGTAAATGACATTCATGGCATGAACCATGTGCCTGCATGCTATAAAGCATTTCAATATGTAATAATGCATTTCATTGCTGAAAGTAAAACAAGTTGTAATTCAATTACATGTTTTTTGAGTGTTTGAAAATTATTTTATAAATTAAATGGTGTTATAAATGACTTTCTTATTAAGGCAAAATATATTATTGTAATAATAAAAATAATAATAATGTCATATTTAAAAGACCAATGGCTGGCATATAAATGTAGTTACCATTTATTGTGAATAAAAATCATGACTTTAACAAGATAAAGGATGATGAATAAATAAAAAAAGATAAGTGTCTTCTTTATATTTGTGTCCAATTATTATTGTGTCCAATTATTATTTAGTAATCATGACAGAACTTGAAAATTGTAAGTGAGACATTTTTATCTACATGTATATTAGTCTATATATTTTATTATTTCTCTGTATTATGGTACATATTGTGTATATTCTTTAATAATAGTTAAGAAGGGCAGTCGTAAGAATTTACACAGTATGTTCTAATTGACTTTGAGAAGATAAGCTGAACTGGTTTTCAAAAAGAAACCAAATTATGACATCCATGGGCGTAGCTAAATAAGAATAGGTTTGTAGGCCCTGTTTGTCACTGGGGTCTGAGGCATTTTCCTTAGAAAAAAGAATGGTGAACAGTTTTTAACTCAACTGTTTGAAGAATATGGAGGCCAGTGTATGTTTCCAGTTATTATGGAATTTGGTGGGGCCCTTTGATAATGAAAAAAACAAGGTTTTGGCAAAAAGGGGAAAATACTAACATGATTCATATAATGTTCAACTTGTTTTTAAACTTTTTTATATAACAAACATCACCATATTCATAAATGTCACAGTATTGTTACCTTTGCTGTGAAGAGGTCAATGCGCCTCAAAAACAAACAAAACACTGAATGTGTCTGTTGAAAGTTTTAGGGCAAGATGGCATTTTCACTCATAACTTTTTGAACATACAATTTACTTCAAACTACACACACTTGTTCAGGAAAATCACACAAATAGGTTTCATAACACCTTATTATCCTAAATAAAAAAATATGGCCTCTGTTTGACTTACAAACTTAAGTCAATATTTTAGGGCACATCATGTCTGGTAAACTTTATAGGGAAAGTTGGTATTTCACATATAACTTCTTTACTCTTCATTCAATTTACATCATAATTCATACGATTGTTGACAGCCATCCTACAATTAGCATACATAACTGCATGATATCATTCATACAAATTATGGCTCTTGATCGACTTAGAGAGTTTTGTTTAAGTTTTAGGGCAACTTGGTATTTTAGCTCACATCTCAAATACTGTTCATTTAAAAGACTTAAACTTCACACAGTTCTTCACAGCAAACAGCTAGGTAACATAACTTCATATCATTCTAAATACAAGTTATGGTCCTTGCTAGACTTACAAAGTTTGGTTAAATGTTTAGGGAAACTCAAATACCGATCATTCAGTGGTCTTCATACTTCACACAGTTGTCCAAGGCCATCACAAATGGCCCTCAGACATGTACACAAAAGCAGACGATAACAATACAGAAGTTATACTTGGCAGTTAGTGACAGGAAAAAAAATCGATGAACGACAGCTCATTAGAATATCATTTAATAATTGATAATGACAATATATGTATGAATATCGATAGTAAGTTGCCAATGTTGACCCTTTCAATCGATTTTTGAGTATTATCGATGATCAGACCAACATAGCCTGTCTTGTTTAGTGTCTGGTGGACTTTGTATAAATTAGCATATGGTCTGGGCTTGCCCCTTTAGTTTGTATTGTATGATTGGTACCATTAAACAAGACTATCGTAAAAGGTTTGCTACTAGGCATTTGTTATATATGGAAAATGTGGCTTGAACTCCATTATTGGAGATCAGTTCATCCATCTTTTTATGTGTATGAACTAGATTTTGTAAAGTTGAACAACAGGCCAATGATGCTTCAATTTGCTGCTAACGCTATTTTAATAAGGTAAGGTAGCTCTTTATTAAAGCCAAACGCTCTATTAACCTTGTTATCTTCTTTTTCTAAATTAATAATCCGATCATGTGCGGAGTTCCCTGTAATTTCACCCTAATGACCACCATAAGATGACGACGTGTCGGTTTCGCGCACCAAACCCGGGTCCCTTTCTTCACCGTCTAGGTCACTGATCGCGCCTCTGAGCGTTGCCAGTTTGATCATATAAGCCTTATTGATGAAAGTGGTTTGTACCAACCACGTTTTTTGTTCCAATCGCCGGCAGTGACTTGTAGGCGTAGAGCGGCTTTTCTTTCGTACCGACATTCAATGTTGGGAGTGAAGGCCGTATGCTTCTTGGCGGGCTTGATTCTTGACCTTGAATATCACATACACCAAGTTTCATGAACTTGCGCTCCTTAACTGGCTTTTTTTTAACAACTACAGGTGGAGGTTTGTTGGCGTACGTTTTTTCCCGGTCATTATAGATCACGAGCTTCTCAAGTCCAGTGTTGATCTTGGATTGCACGTGTTTTTTATACACACTCTTTGTATTATCTGGTGGCCTCGCTGGCCGTTTACCGTAGTTGAGCTCATCAGTGGCCATAGAAAGACAATTTCTTCCGGTAAAGCCTACTTTAGACTTAACATGTTGGAACTTTGGATTCGCGGGATATTTCTTTGGTCGAAACAGCGCCGTAAGGTTATCAATGGTTTCCTTCTTCTCTGTGGATTTCTTGGTTTCAAAAAGTCGGGACTTCACGTTCTTTTTTGCATTATTCAGCATGTCTGGATTGTGCGCTTTTCGGAAGCCGTTGCTTTCTTTGCCATTCGCATTGACTCCTAGCCGCCCTGATTCCAAATATTCGCTAACTGTGGACCATGTGTTGTAGTCGTGATCTTTGATGGAACATTCTCTTGGAAACTTAACCACTTTCATATGGCAAGATGGCTTTGACGTTTCTGGTGCGCATTTAGTGCCGTTCTCTCCAGAACCACTTAAACTGAGATTTTTACGGAACCTACTAACATCATTTTCTCCAGTGTCATCGTAATCAACTCCTTCGTCTTCTGCACCGTCAAGCGAATTTTTATTGCTAGCTTGTAAGCAAATGTCGCCTGAAGCGTCAGCAGATCCATTGTCAAAGTAGTTGTGAAGGACATCGTCGCTAGCAGCTTTATAGATGCTCTCTACATGAGGTATATTGTTGAGCTGCAGACGCTGATCAGCGCGGGAATGGTTGTTTTCAGTGTCGCCCTCTGTGCATTCAGTGGCATCATATATGGCCTCTAGTTGAAATTTGTCTGAGTTTTCTTTCGCAGCTTTGTTCACGAGCTCTTCAATTGATGATCTGATGATCTGGTCAACCAGCATGGCACTGAAGAAACATAAAAATACTCATTTTAATTGGTGTCAAGTTAACGTGAAGAAAATAGCATACTTTTACAACTTCCTGTTTGCAAAACACAACACATAGCAGCCGCAAACTTTTGACATACTTGTAGACGTTTTATATAATCATTATTTGCATTAAATGTAAGCGGCCTGTATATGGACGGTATCGTATAAAGTCATTACAACTTTCAAACCGCTAAAACATTTTAAGAAACAGAAAATTATTAATACATGTACCTGCATTGTCTGAGGGCCTCTCCTTCCAGCTCATGCGCCTCGGTGGCGGTCAGGGCGTCCGGGCCCAGTCCACGGGCCATCATCATGAAGTGGACTTCAGAGGGTTTAAGGAGCATGCATATTCTGAGTGAGTAGAAATATGATAACTATAAGAACCATTCCAATTAACCGTGCACACGTTATACACGTCCATCGTTATCCATATTATGTTGTTCTTAGATTCCCATACGATGTATTCTATACATTTTAGAGTGAAAATGATGGCGCATGTCTTGAAACCGTATAGCAGAAATATGTAGATGCGTTCAATGTCTAAACCGTATATTACCGAAGGCCTATGCTCTAACACATACTTTCTTCACATTTTCGTTGAATGTGATAAAAGTCTGTCCTCGAGTGTTTGATTGCTAATAAGTTCCTCCTTTCCATGCCATGGTATGTCCAAGCAGAATAATGCATTCCCATGTCTTAGGAACTGACATGCTTAAATCCTCTATCACATTAATAATCTAGCAATGGAATAAACAAACGCCCAGGAAACTCAATCACCATAGCAACCATTTCGTTGCTCGTCGGTCTTTTTCAATGGTTTTTGCAACTCCGAATACTGCCTGTAAAAAGCAGTCAATACTTATTAGCTGATATCATAATTATGCATCGTCAGTGGGAGAGTTGTCAGCTTATTGCCTTGGAGATATATCTCGTTCAGCGAAAACAATTTAACAAAATAATGAAGTTGATTCCAGGTTATATAAAAAGGTATGAAGATGGACAAATATTTCTACAGTATATATACGACCAGTGATAATTACTAAATATTGCTTTGAAAAAACAACAACTGATTGTTAAGATACAAGTGGAATACTTATAACTACATTGAAACATAATGGAAATAGAGAGAAAAAAAGTTCTCCTTTTTAGCCAACTCAGACACTACATTGAAACAAAACCCAACTCAAACAACCTCCATGTATGAGTTTGGCCAGTTTGTCATGACGTTTTTCAAATTTTGAAATGACATGTTTTATATATTGTAATGACTTGTCTTATGTGCCCCACCCCATGCGTGGCTCTAAAGTAATAATGCAGTTTGGACAGTGGCTTCAAACGACCGTATTCATCTAGTTATGGGACTTGAAGTCTGAGAGCTTCTTCGATGGTTCATTAGTTTCTTTTTTTGTGGCTCGCATGAGATCGCAACACCGCTACCCCAACTCTCTCTAAGGGACACGAAAGTTGTTGAACCCATCTCTACAGAAGACTGAATCAGTTGGGATTCTAAGCTTGTCTCCTCCTCCTTATCTTTGCTTTGAAGTCCTTAACTTCACTGCTTTGCAAAAATGAGGTCCACTAAATTGATCCTTCTGTTTAGTTTCGTTGCGACTTTCAACTGATATTGCTTTTTTACGCCTGATGCATGGTTTTCGTCGGTAACGGCAACAGTGGATTTATTGCATGTGAAGGACCTGGCATTTCTGCCTTATATTCACCAATGATTTGTTGCGACATTTTCCGAAAGCGGAAACGTGGGCTCTGATTTTTGGTATGGGTAGCTGTGGCGTTTGAATCATCAGCCGCATTCCTGCTTTCAATGATACGCAACTGTCAGCGACTGCTTTTGGCGGTTCGTTACCTTTCACATGGCTAAATGATTCAATATCGCATCTCTCAGTCGACTCCATACTGAACGGACTCTTCAGTTTAGCGGCGACACGACGTGTGGCATCACCCTGTTAATTTTAAACAAGTAAATGCTCCAATTAATCTATATTAATGGTAAACATGTGAGCTTATTAGGGAGGAATTCGAAAAAACTCGTTTATAGTTATGAATTGGAAACTGACATTGATCTTAGTGGACCGCTACCTTAACACTTATTTAATATTTTGTAGATACATTCTCCTATAAGGCTTGAACAGACGCACACCCAGACACAACGCGATTTTTAAATTCGACGCGATGCAAAATTTGACATAAACTTGGACGAGAAACATTGAACTAATTAATGATTGTTCCTGGTAGGTAGAGCATAGGGAAACGTCCGTGTCTTAAATCTACCAAAAGAACATGGAATTAGAAGTGTAGCCATTCCTTACTTATTCTCCTGCGAATTGCGGTTTCTTCTTTCAAAACTTTTTGCTGGAAATCACACTTACCAACTTACGTCGTTTTAATACTTATTGTTTGGCAATCTCGCTGGTTTTCAACGTCAACTACCAATTCGATTGACGTCATGTGTCAGGTGTAAGTAAAACGTCAGAAAAAAACAAACAAACATAGGACGAGTAGCAAATAAACATAAAATAAGCATACCTCTGCGTGATAAAGCAGTTGATGTTTTAATTATAAATATACGTTTTATGCATTTTTACGAGAGATATATCAGAGAGTGGAACTGCGCAAATATCATTGGATGGACCAAAACATAAAATTGTTTGAAACATCTCTCTTGTTAAGCTTTGAGGAATAATAATTAGCATACATAAAACATACATTCTGTGCAACATGTGTAGGTGTAAAAAGAAGATTTTATCAGAGTTTCAATCAAAAAAGCATTTTTCAGAAATAACTTTATACAATATGTTTTTGTTTGTGCGTGAAAATAATCAACACTAACACTAACCTATCAACAGTGTCTTGCGGCTTTATGGTGATGCAGCTATTGTAAGAAAGTTACTTGAATTTTTGCAGCCAGGGCATAAATTTAATCCTTTATTTTACACTATTTTACTGAATATTTTTCTTATTTGAAAAGCTATCACCAAGAAATCCCAAGACATTTTTCAATGGGTAGCGTGGCGTATTTTGAAACAAAAATATACTTATATTGTTAAAACATGCATTTTTTTTCATCCAAAATCTGATAAAATATTCTTTTGTTCAAGTTGGTCAATTCTTTATTATCGCAAAACATATCGCAAAGGGTGTATGTTTAACTCAAGACAAAGTTTGATCTTCAAAATTAGATAAAACAAGAACTTTTGAAACATTCAAAACACAATGACTTCCGCCACTTTTGTACGGTGGGAGACCCTTAATGGTTGTATACAAATGTTATTTATAAACTTAAAAATGAACATTATTAATTTTCAACAGCTTAACTTTAATTTGACATAGGTAATTATGTTTGATAAATTGTTGGGGTCAATATATGGGTTATACATTAGTTTAAAAATGTTAATTCACTTTTTATATAGCTTTTTCGAAAATATGAGTTTATTTACTTTATTTGTCTCGGCGTGTCGCATACGAAAGAATTGTACACCATCTCAAAGATGCTTATTAAGATAATACTTTTACCTTTTGTAGTTTTAATCAAACATTCTTTAAGTTGAATTTTATTTAACATCTGACATTGCACTAAGACATATCACATCGGCTTATTTCAGATGATAATAAACATATTGATACGAAGTTTTATTAAGCGAAATAGTTTCATATTACTTTTCAATTAAAGCTACCAAATGCAGCCTGTTGTTAGTGTAGCAAGTTTTGGAATAGGTTAAAGGGGGCACACATCAACTGTAAACATTCAAAAGAAAACAGCGGAAATTTGGTCGGCATCACAAAGCGAACTTTTACATACTTTTGTTAATATTCTTCCAACCTTTGTATAAACTGAGTGTGCAAAGACACATTTCAAGCACACCTTTAGTTAGATAGTTTTGCTTTTTTCGAATGTGAAATAATTCAAATGGATAAACGAATGCTTACCACGACTGTACGTATAAAGTTCTTGTTTAGAATGATTACCACTTTTACATATAAAGTTCTTGTTTATAATGCTTGCCATGACTGTACGTATAAAGTCCTTGTTTAGAATGCTTACCACGACTGTACGTATAAAGTTCTTGTTTAGAATGTTTACCACGACTGTACGTATATAGTTCTTGTTTAGAATGCTTACCACGATTGTACGTATAAAGTTCTTGTTTAGAATGCTTACAACGACTGTACTTATATACAGTTCTTGTTTAGAATGCTTACCACGACTGTACGTATAAAGTTCTTGTTTAGAATGCTTACCACGACTGTACGTATAAAGTTCTTGTTTAGAATGCTTACCACGACTGTACGTATACAGTTCTTGTTTAGAATGCTTACCACGATTGTACGTATAAAGTCCTTGTTTAGAATGCTTACAACGACTGTACTTATATACAGTTCTTGTTTAGATGCTTACCATGACTGTACGTATAAAGTTCTTGGTAAGAATGCTTATCACAACTGTACGTATAAAGTCCTTGGTTAGAATGCTTACCACGACTGTACGTATACATTTCTTGTTTAGAATGCTTATCACGACTGTACGTATAAAGTCCTTGGTTAGAATGCTTACCACGATTGCACGTATACATTTCTTGTTTAGAATGCTTACCACGACTTTACGTATAAAGTTCTTGGATGTTAAGATTGCTTACCACGAAATTAACTTATAAAGCTCTTGTTTAGAATGCTTACCACGACTGTACGTATTAAGTCCTTGTCTAGAATGCTCACTACGACCGCACGTATGTATTTCCTTGTTTAGAATGCCTACCACGACCGTGGCTATATATTTCCTTATTTTGAATGCATTAGAATGATTTCCAAGACTAATATTTCTTTGTTTGTTTGTTTTTCTGTCCGCCTCAAAATCAAAGGGGTTATTGGACTCTCTTTCCATATCCAGCAGTGCTTCACAAACTACTTCATTATTATTCGTACTTCATACATTGACTACAGTTGGCATCTTCAGGCATGCTGTCTCAAAATGTCAATAGTTATATAAATACGTGCAGTTTTGCATACAATAAATGCAATATTTAGGCCTCATTTAATTCCCAGAGAGCCGTGTTGGTGGTCCCTAGATCAGCCTCACCGGTTCGCCAACGGGAGGAGACACTCGACGAACCGGTAAGCACTTTAAGTAAAAAAACACGTTTTTTAATCATCATGATTATAAATTTATATAATATATATTTAAAATATTTACATTATAAATGTTATGTCATACTAAAATCTGCGTAAAGTGGCTTTTGCATGGGCATAAATAGGTTTAATAAGTGAAAATGAAATCGAGACGACTGTTTATTCAAATTGCTTAAACGCCTTTCATAAACCTTGGATGCAATGCCCCGTCTTCAGATAATTCGTAAGTCCCTTATAACAGGATAATTACTACGTGCACACTTAAACGAATTGTGTTAAACTTTCGAAGTTAATTTTAAGAAAGTCGAATAAATGTAAGTTTTTGTTTTGAAAAATCGATTTTTAGTCAAAATGCGTGTTTCACTTCATCTTAAGTCCTTTCAGATTTAAGGGCGAGTGTACGTAGTATAGTATAGCCAGACTATATTTAAAATGAACGCACTCGCAACAAATGTCAGTATTTACACACATGTTACTATAACAGTCGATTGTATTTTGCTCATTGAAATTACATTATCGTTCGCAATCTGACTTTGGTTGAAAATGTTGATTTGTGTTGACTTTCGTTAACAGGAAGAATCCGAGAGACGTCCGAGCGTCAAACTGACCGCCGCCGCGATGAGCACCGTATTGACATCGGTCAACAAGATGCAGATGTTTCGTCAACGTACGCAAGCAGCGAAAGGCAATATCACAAAGACTACACCGTTACGAAGATTCACACCTTTGGAAGTACAGCATGAACTTGAACAAATATTAGAATCCACGCTCAAAGGAGTAATGTACGACCCCAAACACGCGAGCGTGCTGACTATGACGTTGTCCGACGCCGTCAAAAGCAAGGTCAAGTCCATGAAATTCCCACGATATCGGCTAGTGTCCCTGGTTACAATATGCAGCCAATCACGTCAGAGTATGATGATGGGAAGTCAGTGTGTATGGAACTCCGGTACGGACACGTATGCTACCGCCGTTTACGGTAACGCTTCGCTCCTCGCCGTAGCTACGGTGTTTGCCGTGTTCAAGGATTGACGTAAATGCATATAAACATTTTTACGTTCGCGGCTAATAGATACTATGATCCTCAATTAGCTCATGGTTAGTGAATGAACATGTTTCCTTGACCTAGATGTTGACACAGGAGAGGTGTACATACATGTCAGTTTTAGTGTGTTAAATCGAGGTTATACATGATTATAATTAATTAAATCAATATAACAAATCAATATAACAATGTGTTTTTTCACTTGATGTGACCATGTTTGCCCTGTTTAAAGATTTTCGTAAAAGGTCAGTTAGGACACCTTCTCTGCCACCATTTACGGTAACGCGTCACTTCTCGTCGGCTACACCTTATTCCTTGTCTAAAACGCTTCAACCCTCATCAGTAAGGCTCAATCACCACTCGTCGGTAACGCTCAGTCACCGCTCGTCGGTAACGCTCAGTCACTCCTCGCCGGTAACGCTCAGTAACCCCTCGTCGGTAACGCTCAGTCACCCCTCATCAGTAACGCTCAGTCACCCCTCGTCGGAAACGCTCAGTCACCCCTCGTCGGCAACGCTCAGTCAACCCTCATCGGTAACGCTCAGTCACCCCTCGTCGGTAACGCTCAGCTAGTCACCCCTCATCAGTAACGCTCAGTCACCCCTCGTTGGAAGCGCTTGTCGATAACGCTTATCTCCTCGTCGGTAAGGCTTCGCCCCTCGTTGTTCCTATGTTTGCCGTGTTACACAAAACATTTTTTTTTCAAGTCCGTGTGGTAGGATTTTTATCTTATTTGATATGTATATGTTTTACACATGATACACGTAGATCTAAAACCGTCAATGTGAACTTTATAGGGAGCTGTTGCTATTATACATAAACAGATGTTATATTTTAACAATAAAATCCCAGCGTGTACATGTACAGTATCCTTTTGCTAAACGGGTCCACGGTTCTTTCCGTCTTCAACCAAAGTGTACGTTGACGTGGATTTGACAGCTGTCACAGAAACGTGATAAATGCTTTTATTTGAGCTTCGCCATACAATGTGAATAAAAAGTTTGATTGAAATACCAAAGTCACAAGATATAGCTGAGAGTCGATTTTATGCTTCAAAATCTATTTTGAGAAAACCGACTTTAAACATGACTTCCATCTTTAATATGAAATATAAAATGTTTATGCATGGCACGAATTCGCATTGTACTTTATCATATTGTTGCAACACTGACCTTTGAAAGTGACCATGACTTTAATAAGTTCTAAAATTGTATGCATGACACAACTTCCCATGGTGCTCTATGACACTGTGAAGTTTTAATGAAATCCCCTTAAGTGTTAAAAATATGATGGAGACACTATACATACAATGTATTGCTTTGAAATCCAAATTAAGCAATATTGTCATCCAAATGTGACCTCCACCGAGACAAGTGCATCAATTTTGATCCCAACACACATTTCCTGCGTTCTCCAAATTTCTATGAAATTGTATTGAAATCTCACAAATAGTAATCTAGAGTTATGGCTTAAAAAATCATATTAAAAAATCCAAATTAGGCAACAACGGAGGTCCCTTTGCGATGAGAGCATGCATGTTTGTGCAGGACAAATCTTCAATTCTGACCACAAAACCAATATGGTTCATCTGCAGGTCATGACCAACATCCCTACAAAGTTTGAGGACCATTACCCTAAACATACTCTTAGTAATCAATTTGACATGCTTTTTATGTTCAAGGTCACCACAACAGTGACCTTTGACCAACTGACCTCAAACGACCGTAGGCCCATGCATACTCAAGTTATTAATCTGACAAGCTTTTTGTATTCAAGGTCACCATGGCCATGACCTTGAACTCAAAATCATGCAATAGGTTATCTGCTGGTCATGACTAACCTCCCTTCCATATTTAAGGACCTTAGGCCCAAGTGTACTCTAGTCACAAGTGACACCCTATGATCTACAAACAGACTGTAAAGCAATATAATACCTGCTTCCCAAAAGGGAGGCATGATAATATGTGATACAGACAGAGGAAAATGACAAAGCGTTTACTATATGAGTCCCTTAGGGTACATACACATATTTGACCTACATGTAACTTGAATAGTTTTTGAGCCTATATGACACATATTAATTCTAAACAAACATTTCACAAATTTAACTTAAGGGACCTTTTTTACCAAATTTAATAAAGATCAGGTTGTTAATGTGGCCTCTAGATTGTTACATTTTTTCTTCTAATTTTCGACCCTGTGACCTTTTTTTACCAGGCATAAACAATAAACTCACCAATATTAATGGGTAGGAAATGAGGAATACACCCATGGCTGTTATTTGGAGAATTGAAGCCAGCTAAAAAAGTCCTGGACTGTAATTTATGCATTATGTAAACTGAGACCATTCTTAATGAAAGAAGCCAAACTATATGAAATTGAAGTCATTTATGGACAGTTTCTATAATATTAAATATACAATACACTCTACAATGTAAAAAATGATAATTTCAAATTTCGTTTATAACATGTAAAAATAACATAATACAAAAAGTCACAGGTGCATGTACAACTCAATTGTAAATACACGATCTTACACTTATTTGTGTGGAGACATGGAATCAAACCTTACTAACAATAATACACATACTTCATTTCAATAACATTTAGCAACAAACAGTATCAAAATTTTGTATGTTAAATATTTCTGGGAGGGAAACCATGTATCAGAGAATTGGTCAACATGAAGCTTGGCAACTAGAGTGGAATGATTCTTAAATCTCAAATAAATCAGATTTTACAGACACCATTTGAATCATCTTAGACGCACCAAACACTACTGTGACTTCAAGAGAAAGAAATGATTTCAATTACAGCAGGGCTTTTCCCAACAAACCTTCTCCTAACAGTGAAATGGTAGACCCAAAATAAGCAATTTCCTGTTATTTCAGGTAACAGTCATTGAATATGAGCCACACTATAATACAGCTAGTAAATATAAATTAACTATTTCTAAACATAGAACATGTAAATATTTACAGGCAGAAAACATAATAAGATGAAAATAAACCATAAATTCTTTGAAACCAGCAAAATCCTAGAATAGCAAACATATGCTACTAATGCCACTCATAAGCCTAAATGTGACCAAGCAACAGTGGGTTGGGTTTAAAGATGTTTTCTAAGCATGGTACATTTAAAACCCCAAATGTGTATAATTCTATGTTCATATTCAAAGACAATACCGGTATGCCATGTAATTTAAAGTATGTGGGGATGATTAAATAGAGATCTGACATCATATTAAGTTTGAAAATGTTATAATGCATTTAGATTTTCAACATTTTAATTAAACAAAACCATTTTTTTTTAACCAAAACTGTGTTTTTGTAAACAAATTTCATAAATAGCAATCCAATCCATTTCTGAAATAGTTTTTAGCATTCAAAGTAGTCATATATTTGTTCTAAGCTTTGACAATCACATTAATTTCTCACCTGACTAGGCTTTAGTCATTTTTAATATATATTGATTACTAGCATGATTAAGAAATGACATTCCTTTTGTAAAAAAAAACAAGAGATGTTTGTCAAACATTATGCCCCCCCCCCCCCCCCCCCCCCCCCGAGCGCCATGTTGTCAGGATTATATGGACAATTGAATGAAATATCCACGGGCCGAAATGACAGCTGATTTGTCGCTAACATTGTATGCCGTTGAGGCAGTTTTAAGATTATGACCATTCAAAGTTTGAGGATAGAGTGTGTTATGACCATGACCTTTGACCTCAAAATCCATAGTAGTCATCAGCTGGTCACCAAAAATCTAAATGTTAAGTTTGAGGGACATGGGTGCAGGCATTGACAAGTTATCACACAGACAAGCATTTTTCGTTCAAGGTCACTGTAACCTTGACCTTTGATCCAATGACCCCTTAAATCATAAGGGGTCATCTACAGGTCAGACACAACTCCAAGTCAAGTTTGAGGGCCATGGGTGCAGGCATTGTCAAATTATCACTTGAAACATTTTCGCATATAAGGTCACTGTGAACCTGACCTTTGACCCAATGACTCCTAAAATCAATAAGGGTCATCTCCTGGTCAGGCCCAACTTATATGTCAAGTTTGATGATCATAGATTCAGGCATTGTTGAGATATCACTGGGAGAAGATTTGTTAACTTTTTTGCGTTAAAGGTTACTGTGACCTTGACCATGGCCTGATGACCCCCAAAGACAAGAGGGGTCATCTACTGGTCAGGCCCGACCTTCATGTCAAGTTTGATGACCATAGGTCCAGGAATTGTCAAGTTTGCTTTCAAGGTCACTGTGACCTTGACCTCTGACCCCTTAAATCAATAGGGGTCATCTACTGGTCAGGCCCAACCTCCAAGTCAAGTTTAAGGGCCATGGGTGCAGGCATTGTTGAGTTATCACTTGGGCAACCTTTTATCGTTCGAAGTCACTGTTACCTTGACCTTTGGCCCAATGACCCCTAAACTCAATAGGGGCCATCTACTTGTCAGGCCCAACCTCCAATTCAAGTTTGATGGCCGTGGATGCAGGCATTGTCGAGTAATGACACGGACAACCTTTTACCATTCAAGGTCACTGTGACCTTGACCTTTGGCCCGATGACCCCCAAAAACAATAGGGGTCATCTACTGGTCAGGCCCAACCTCAAAGTCAAGTTTGAGGGCCATGGGTGTAGGCATTGTCAAGTTATCACATGGAAAACCATTAACCATTCAAGGTGACTGTGACCTTGACCTTTGGCCCGATGACCCCCAAAAACAATAGGGGTCTTCTGCTGGTCAGTCCCAACCTCCAATTCAATTATGAGGGCCATGGGTGCAGGCATTGTCGAATTATCACTCGGACAACCTTTTACTATTCAAGGTCACTGTGACCTTGACCCGATGACCCCCAAAAACAATAGGGGTCATCTACTGGTCAGGCCCAACCTCCAATTCAATTATGAGGGCCATGGGTGCCGGCATTGTTGAGTTATCACTCGGACAACCTTTTACCATTCAAGGTCACTGTGACCTTGACCTTTGGCCCAATGACCCCCAAAAACAATAGGGGTCATCTACTGGTCAGGCCCAACCTCCATTTTAATAATGAGGGCCATGGGTGCCGGCATTGTTGAGTTATCACTCGGACAACCTTTTACCATTCAAGGTCACTGTGAACTTGACCTTTGACCCGATGAGCCCCAAAAACAATAGGGGTCATCTACTGGTCAGGCCCAACCTCAAAGTCAAGTTTGAGGGCCATGGGTGTAGGCATTGTCAAGTTATCACATGGAAAACCATTAACCATTCAAGGTGACTGTGACCTTGACCTTTGGCCCGATGACCCCCAAAAACAATAGGGGTCTTCTGCTGGTCAGTCCCAACCTCCAATTCAATTATGAGGGCCATGGGTGCAGGCATTGTCGAATTATCACTCGGACAACCTTTTATCATTCAAGGTCACTGTGACCTTGACCTTTGGCCCGATGACCCTCAAAAACAATAGGGGTCATCTACTGGTCAGGCCCAACCTCCAATTCAATTATGAGGGCCATGGGTGCCGGCATTGTTGAGTTATCACTCGGACAACCTTTTACTATTCAAGGTCACTGTGACCTTGACCTTTGGCCCAATGACCCCCAAAAACAATAGGGATCATCTACTGGTCAGGCCCAACCTCCATTTTAATAATGAGGGCCATGGGTGCCGGCATTGTTGAGTTATCACTCGGACAACCTTTTACCATTCAAGGTCACTGTGAACTTGACCTTTGACCCGATGAGCCCCAAAAACAATAGGGGTCAGCTACTGGTCAGGCCCAACCTCCAAGTCAAGTTTGAGGGCCATGGGTGCAGGCATTGTCAAGTTATCACTCGGACGACCTTTTACCATTAAAGGTCACTGTGACCTTGACCTTTGGCCTGATGACCCCCAAAAACAATAGGGGTCATCTACTGTTCAGGCCCAACCTCCATGTCAAGTTTGAGGGCCATGGGTGCAGGCATTGTTGAATTATTACTCGGACAAGCTTTAAAATTATTTTACCATTAAAGGTCACTGTGACCTTGACCTTTGACCCGATGACCCCCAAAATCAATAGGGGTCATCTACTGGTCAGGCCCAACCTTTATGTGAAGTTTGATGACCATACGTCCAGGAATTGTTGAGTTATCACTCGGACAAGCTTTGGTCTACCGACGGACCAACCGACCGACCGACATACCGACATGCCTGTGCAAAGCAATATACCCCTCTTCTTCGAAGGGGGGCATAATAATCAATGCAAGTTTAACTGAAAAATGACCAAACAGTTTCATCATAAAAACCTTGGAATACTATGGTTTTTGTATTTTGCTCACAATAAGTTCCCAAATTGGTTTAAAATAAATTAAATATTCACAATTGTTTTTTTTCCGTATTTTAATGTACAGAGCATTTCATGTTGAAATAACGTAAACGTCAATAAACACTTTAGTATGATAATAAATGGTCCCACAAAATTGGATGTGTGATGAACATCTTCAGAATAGTTTGAGCTTTTCCATTAAAACGTTCAACCCACAGCAAGAAAGCACGTTCAAATTAGATTGACTCCCTTTCAAAGTTTGATTTCAATTTTGTAACCAAAAAAATGAATAGGAGCCTCCACAGAATTTTCTTTATTTTGCCTCCCTGAGTTTCTCAATACATTGCCTACCTTAACTCACTTCCCTTATTTAACTATCTCACTGGTCCCATGAGACAAAAACTTTTTAATTTCTGAAATATGTCATTTCATCATCCTTAATGAAAAAAACATACTTAAATGTTTATTTGTTTTAACATTTCTTTTAATTTGACAATGAAAAGTTTAAGAAATTGACATAAGTCAAGAAAAAACTAAAGATAATTTATGAATACAGCCCCTGGGATGGATAATGTTTTTAAATGGCTTATCTCTTAAAACTTATTATATAAAATCTTAATGACTAAGAAAAACAAATACGGTAGTAAAAGGATTAAGAATGCAGATAGATTATTTTATTGGCTGGAAATGTAGGTTATAACCTAAAGTAAATGATTTTGATTATGTTAAAATCTTCACTTCAAGAGAAAATCATTAGCAAATTTAAGAAGGCATTAATCAAGAATAAAAGATGTGCCTAGCCATATACAGCAATGATTGGTAGAGTATTTATCGCTCATTGGAAGAACAATGAGCCAAACAATACACATGATTTGAAATGTACTGCCTTTAAGAAAAGAATGACTCGTAATCTAAAATGGATTACCTAATTATGCCAATACAAGTCATACACAAGTTGAAAGCATATACATGAAGTAGTATTCACTGCAGTAATGCTTCTGGGTAAATATTTCTATAATAATTTCAAAAGTTGCATATATTGCACTCCGTCAAAACAGCACAACATTTCCTGGAAGATTTCCAATCATGGAAAGAGTTCATTCATCTTTACGATGCAAATCCCGTTAAGTTTCAGAACACAGACGTTTGTGGCTACAAATTCAAAAAGTATATCTCCCAGTTTTCCGCAGCAGCACCTACGGTATGTCTGTTTTTCACAGTCAAGCAATGACACAGCACTGGACAATATATGTTGCCATGTAAATTAGCGAACAGATACTAATATCTCACAGAGAAATCTTATTAACTCATATATATTGCCATTGAATCCATTGGGTGTAGTAGTGCTCCATAGCCTTAGAAACAAAGTTAGCTGAGATACCAGGAGGTGACTCACTAGGTAAGGTTAAACTTTTGTCAGGGCGCCGTTACTTCGTGGACTATTTTGAGACTTTTGGGTCTGCATTCGGACTAGCATCTCTTCCATGCGTTGGATCTGAAAATATAACAATCCAATATATTATACCTTACATAAATGTGTCCCTTCTTTGTATATATAAACTTGATCGGTCCGTATATCACTGTATTTTGATGAAAATCCAGTTTAATGACGTCAGCAGTCCATATCATATTTTTGGCCAGTCCGGACCTTGCCAAAAATGTAATATGGACCACTGATGTCATACAATTGGTAAGTGCGGCTTGCTATTTTCACAATGGCGAAAACTTGTCGCAAGTAAACATTATTAGCTTTGTTCAATAAAACACATTTAAATCGCTTTAAAAATATTGATTGGTAATGAAAAATGTTCGGTATAATATAAGAAATATAACACACCACTTCGGATCATATGGCATTATAAGGACCGGTCAGTCAGCCCCTGATGGTGAATGGACCTCGGTTAACGCCTCGGTCTATAAACACCTCACTGGCTGGTCTTTATAATGTCATATGACCCTCAGTGGTGTGTTATATTTCTTAAGTAAATTTACTATGGAAATACAAAATGTTGTCTTATGTTCACATTATTTTGTCATCTAACAGGCTGCTCACTGTAAAGGTAAGTGCAACACTGTCCATATATCATAAACATGCTACGTGCAACACTGTCCACATCCCATATATGTGCTACGTGTATTCTATTTTTAAGATTGAATAACAATTCTTGAGGACCAGAATATAAATAACTATACTGTAAAAGTAATGTAAAACAAACTTCAGCCTCCTTCTCCAGCAGCAGTTTGTCTGTGTCCATGCTCACCTCCATGTTGGCAACTGAGTCACGCTTCAACTTCCTGTAATGCAAAATACAGGCACTTTGTAAGGGAAACAAGTCTGTGTACATGACCACATGATAAATTGCATCATAAATGCTACATCGGAAGGCTACATTTTGCTTAAAATGAAGACTTAAAACAAAGATAACTTTTCTTTTACTTCACCATTTTAAATGAAACAAAAGGCAGTCTATGTCGCTTAAGGAACCCCCCCTTTGTTTAATTACGGGAGTTTGAAAAGATGATTAAGTTTCATCAAACATTTCAACAAACCTGTTTCCAAAATAATGTTTTGACAGCGCTCCCTCAGATGGCCGTTATGTGAAAAGGTTTGTCCAAGTGTTTAAAGAAACTAAACTAGCAATCAAACTCTGGTAAAAGACCAAAGGCAGGGCTCTGTAAGCAGCGTAGACTGCGCTATGTTTCATTTAAAATGGTGAGGAAATATTGAAGTTATTTTTTATTTAAGTTTTCATTCAAAGCAAAATGTTGCCCTCTGACATAGCATTTATGACGCAATTAATCATGTGGTATACACACAGTGTAATGGTGCAATATTTAATTCAAAACTAAGTAATAAATTTTATCAATGGATTTCTTTTTTTTTTGCTGTTTTAGACAACTCATTTTAAAATTATTTTGACAGAAGTACAAAAGCTTATAAAAACAACAGCAGATAAATACTAATACATTTCTAAAACCTATTGTTTATAAGACTGTGAAGAACATATAGAAGATATCTTTTGTAAGTAAGGACATACGCTCGTTCTCTTTGGCTCAAGGACATCAGTTCCAAAATCTGTTCTGCTCTGTAATTCTCATAATGGATATCACACGTCACATCCTTCAAATCCTGCATGTGGGTGCTGAATAACATATTATTTGATTATTTTTTTATAACCAAGTACGTATTGATATAAAGATGCATTATGGAGTCTGACACGATCTCATACATATATCAAAATGGACTTGTGTTTAAGAATTGACCATATTTTCAAAATAGTGAAAAATCTTCTTCATAATCTACAAACCATACACTGTTCGGTTATTATGACATACTTGTTTGAATATTTTCTGACCAAGCTAGCATACTAAGACAATATCCATATAATGAAACATTAAAAAGGCTGATACCTGTTTCTATTATACAAATACTGTAATAAAACATAGAACAAGATAAACACCGATATCATCCATATGTACAGTAAGCATTTTTAGGCTGTAAGCCACAGGCCTACTTTAGTACTGCAAACTGAAACCAGGTATCGTCAGTTTTCTTCTTACATGAAATGTTAAAAGAATTGAAGCGCCGGGTTACAAAATGGGACTTATGGTGTTATGCAGTTTAAAATAGTGCGAATTAAAAAACACTTGATTTAAATACATTCATAAGTTTGCTACATTTATGTGAATTTGAAAGCAACCCAAAGAATCTAAACAATCTTAGTGAGGAACAGAGGGGAAGAGATAATTATAGATAGTTACACTGAAAATGGAAATGTGTAGTCTTAAAGCCTTACTTTACATACTACAAATAGCCAAAACATTGGGTTTCATTTGATTAACTTTACACTAGCAATACACTAGCGAGACAAAAGCAATGCTCATATGTCCTAGTACATATAGGTTTATCAGTCACTGCTATGAAACTAGCTGATTGTGTTAAAAATTCATCCATTTACATTTCTTATTTTTAGGCAAATTTGAGGTCACTCAAAATAATTTTTGGATTTAACTTTTATTGCCTGTAAACAGAGTTGTTAAAAAAGTAAAATCCAGCTTGTCAGGCCTACAGCCTTGCAATGCTTTTAGCGCTTTGATATAATATGTTGTCATTTATAATATTCCTAAATACTCCCTTTTAACTAAATAATTATTTTTGTTTTACCCAAATAATGAAATGGACATGAAAGTGACCTCACTAATTTTATTTCCAATTACTTATTCTATCCTAGCGTTCAACGGTGACGACATCACATCCTGTTATGCACATGGGTTTGAATACACATAATATCAATTCTTTCAATGGTATTGTCACATGAGAGCCTATCAGCAAATGAAAAGGGTGGTTTTACACAAAGCATAGAATTATTTTGTTAAACTATAAGGTAAAAGACATTTACAAACCTAATCAACATCTGTCTCAACTTGCAGAAGTCTGAATGTAGAGGGTTCTCCACTGTAGAAAACAAACAGGGTAATAATTTCAAATACTACCAAAATAGTATTTTCTGTACCTCTCTCCCTATATATATGAAGAGCTTGCTTAGCAACAAACATGCTATTATGCCAAAAAAATTTATATACATGTTGGTTAATATCATTCAACCTTTCTTTTAAAAGTTTCGAGATTAGATCAAACAAAATTGTTCCAGAGTCTGATACAATAACCACACCTCGATCACCACCATTGTAATAACCTTGGTCGGCATTGTCATGCTTGCAGTTATGCTCACCTGTACATCATTTTTAATATTATACAGCATATGTAGCTGAAAACAGCTGTGTTTGTTAAATTGAAGAACCAGTAAGTGAACTATTATAGGAAGACTAGATGTGTTACTTTAAACATTATATATTTTACAACGATTGTGAAGGAAGCTATGATAGCTTATACTAAGTCACTCTCGTTGGCACGATGTTGCGTGAGAGTGTGGTCTTGTGTTGTGGGGGAAACCGGAGTACCCGGAGAAAACCCACTTGTCTGGCTTGGTGACCACTAACCAAACTCACATGCGCCCAGGCTGGGAATCGAACCCGGGTCGCCTTGGTGAGAAGCGAGTGCGCTAACCACTGCGCTAACCACTGTGCTAACCGGACAACCTAATGTGTTAGCAGCAGACTTACCCTCCACAATACCCCAGGGATACATGCGACCCCGGATCTTCTTGCCTCCAGCCTCTACCACTGTGTTACTGCCAACGACTGCAAATGGAATGGAATTCTGAAACAAAACAGTTAAATTTTGATACAATGAAACAACTTCAAGATAGTTAGGAAATTACACGGAATAGGTCAAATAAAACAAGAGTAAGAAAATGCTGTATCAATAAGTTTAAATAAAGAAGTTGTATTTTAATGCAACCAAAAGTTTCATGATAATAAGTCATTATCATTTAATTTCAAATCAGCTGTAAATCACCTCTTACTAAAAACACAGTACCGGTATTCTAGTCAGAAAAGACACAAAAGTAGATATACCTATTGCCCAAAAAAACTTTTAAGACTAATGATTACATCCAGGATGATTCAAGTTTTCCATTCACTGTCAAGAAGGAAATTCAAATGCACCAATTCTGTAAAAACCCTGAATATTTATAATATCAAATTCACCTTTAGTTCAGCATCCTGCTGTTTAAACTCCTCATCTTCATCACTGTCACAATCTGGGTACTGGTAGATTTCAATATGGTGTCGCTCTATGTCACTTAGAATCTGATGGAGGAAATGAGGTTAGTTTATACTTAATATCTTTAATCTCAATGATGAGCAAAGCTGACAGCTTATAGAATTATACATGAGTGCATTACCCGGGCTAGAAATCAATACTGGTGTACATATTGCAAGGTCATGAGAAAGTTCCCTTGATCCAAAATCCTCTTGGATGAGAAGCGCATATTTTTTACCACTAAACCACTCTCACCCTTGATGAAAGAAAATAATCAAACCACTTTCACTCATCTGTTTAAAAAACTAGGCTATGAAAATAGGGTTCCTTTGTGTTATATGTATGCATATACAAAGTACACTAGCATAGTGATGCCAATGATTGTCCCTCTTTCTCAGTTGATCAAGGGACATAATTTGACAAACATTTAAGCCAGAGTGATTAGGCTTGTAACACATGTAGGTTTTAACACAGTGATTATGTATCAAATTACATGTTCATTCTCTAATGGATTTCTAGTTTAGGCAATCATTGAAGGTTTTACTGAACAACTGAACAACAGCAAGAATAATACAGACACAATTCTAAAAGAAGACCTATTTTTTTCATCAAAAAACAGACAATATAATTTTAAAAATCAACTTATGGTCAACTGGAGAATTGACCAAACAGCAAGAAAACCAAAGAATTATTCAATGTTTACAAAGTGTACCATAATGATAATACACTTTTCCTGGGTGAGAACATTCTGCGAACGAAGGCATTTGCAGATGTACAGCCTAAGAAAAGGTGTATTTTTGTTATCATTGAAAAAAAATGAAGAGTGAAAAATATTTCATTTAAACAGTATACTTATTTCAAAAAGTCAGTATACAATTTACATATTTGATGTAGGCCCTGGCTTTTGCATTTACTCATTTTGCATTTGCCTTGATTGCAATTTGTTTTGGACCGGATGGCATCTGAACAGCCTCCACGGAAATGTTTAGAAGGAGGTAAAAATATCAAAGACGAAAACTACCACACAACTTTGCCACTTTAAAAAAGTCATAACTTTCTAATTTGAACTCCTAAGATTATTCCCATGTGAATGGCTATGCGGAAGTGTTAAGCATACTGTATGTGCATGTGGGGCTTGCAGTTCATTTTAACGTTCTATTATTATCAGTATCGAACAATATGGAATCAGAACCAAGTTAAGCAAGCTCTTATCAAGACAAGGGACAATATTGCCGTACCCTAGCTTTCATTTTCTTTAGCTCGGAACGTGTAAGCATGTCTGCCTTGGCAATCAGTGGAATAATGTTGACCTTGTGATGCATTTTCTTCATGATTATAACATCCGACTGCTTCAACCTGCAAACAGTAAAATAGTTCATTAAACACATGATCCGAAAATCTCTGTTATTCATTTGTGCTTTCAGCATCATGTCTGCCTTGTAATCTGTTGAATATTGTTGACTTCTTTATAATCATTCACCCTCTTCAGTTTAGTGTGTGTGAGCATGTCAGTCAGCAGCATAATGCTAATGTTGTGATCAAGCTCCTCATGATCATAACACCTACTTGCTCTTTCCCTCAACAATACAATCCTTCATCATCTTAACATAATCTGTTTAAGATAAGAGCATTAATATTGAGCATGTCTTGTCTTAGTGCAGTGGTACATACCGACCTTGTGGTGTAGCTAATGCAAAAAACAATTGAATTAAATAGATAATTATACAAACATTATCACATCTCTGTGGAAAAACCAACAATATTGCTATCAGGTGGTCATAGTAACATTTAATGGAGAAGTTGGATCTGAAAGAATACGTTTTGATGAGTAGCAGATATACTGCATTATAAAGTTTGTGCTGTATATGTCTACACAATTTATCAGCAAAATGATTGCCACTTACCCATGTCCATATGACGGGATGAAGTAGAGACAGCAGTGTACTCGCCTGTCTTGGATATTTTTTCTGTTTAGGCCACTCTCTGCCTGAAGGTAGGCATCAAACTGACAATCCAAATACTCAACTACCTCCTTCCAACTGAAACATGATAAAATGGTTCTTGTACTGTTAGTCCTTGTAATGATGTTTGACACACCTAAAAAGACACCTAAAAAGATTCAATATAGTTTACTTAAGAAGAATTTGTTTGATTGGTTTAAACGGTAATTATTCATATGATGTTGATATATCAGCATACCACAAATATAGAGAAACAAGAGCCGTCATAAGACAGCGCGCTCGACTACGCCGCTTTGATTTAGAATACAATAAGGATGTAATAATACCAAGTTTGGTCTCTTTATGTCAAACCTAACTAAAATTATTCGATACATAAGGTGACTTTGATGCTGCTCTCCCACCAGCCCGACCAAACAATGACGCAAGTCATTCAAATAACTTGATTTCCCATTATGAAAATGTGGTTTAGAATATACAAATATGCCTTTCAAAGGTAATTAAAAAGGGCCATAATTTGTATTTAGGCTTAAAACGGAGTTATGTTTCTTGTTGTAAGTTGGTCGCAAATAATTTTGAATTTAATTAAGTGCATTTAATGAACGGTATAGAAGGGTTTTTTATTAAAATCCCAACTTGCCCTTAACTTTTACTAGCCTAAACCTTTAACCTAAGTCAATCAGGGGCCATAACTTGTATTAAGGATATGGAGTTATGTAACCTCATTGGGTGATGGTCCTGAACAATTGCGTGAAGTATTAAGTCAATTGAATGAAGGGTATAGAAGTAATTAAATAATATCCCAACCTGCCCTAAAACTTTAACCTAAGTTCCATAGTCAATCAGGGGCCATAATTTGTATAAAAGATAATATGGAGTTATCTAACCTCATTATGTGATGGCTCTGAACATCTGTGTGAAGTATTAAGTCAATTGAATGAATGGTTTTGGAGTTTTAAGTGAAAATCCCAACTTGCCCTAAAACTTTAACCTTCCCTAAAACTTTAACCTAAGTCAATCAGGGGCCATAACTTGTATTTAGGATAATATGGAGTTATGTAACCTCATTGTGTGATAGTCCTGAACAACTGAGTGAAGTATTAAGTCAATTGAACAAAGGATATAGAAGTTATTAATAAATATTCCAACTTGCCCTAAAACTTTAACCTAAGTTCCATAGTCAATCAGGGGCCATAATCTGTGTAAAGAATAATATGGAGTTATCTAACCTCATCATGTGATGGCCCTGAACAACTGTGTGAAGTATTAAGTCAATTGAATGTAGGGTATTGGACTTATAAGTGAAAATCCCAACTTGCCCTAAAACTTTAACCAGACGCCGACGCTGGGGCGAGTAGTATAGCCCACCTATTCTTCGAATAGTCGAACTAAAAATGATTCAAGAGATAGCAAAGAGCTTTAATTAAGGCTCTCCTCTTCTCCTTATTAATTGTTAAACTGTATCATGACGGTAGCTGATAAAATCACACTAAAAATCCTAAAATTCCAGGGTTAAAAACCTGCAGGATTCAAGTCCTCAAATTCAAGGGTAAAAGAAACAAGCAGTATTCAAGTCCTCAAATTCCACGTTAAAAACCATGCAGTATTCTTGTCTTCAAATTCCAGGGGAAAACCATGCATTATTCACATCTCCAAATTCCAGGGGAAAACCATGCATTATTCACATCCCATAATTCCAGAGTAAAAACCATGCAGTATTCATGTCTTCAAATTCCAGGGGGAAACCATGAATTATTCACATCTCCAAATTCCAGGGGAAAACCATGCATTATTCACATCCCCTAATTCCAGGGTAAAAACCATGCAGTATTCACATCCTAAAATTTCAGGGGAAAACCATGCATTATTTACATCCTCAAATTCCAGGGGGAAAAACCATGCAGTATTCACATCCCCAAATTCCAGGGAAAAACACATTCATTATTCACATCCTCAAATTCCAGGGTAAAAACCATGCAGTATTCACATCCCCAAATTCCAGGGTAAAAACATGCAGTATTCATATCCTCAAATTCCATGGGAAAACCATGCATTATCCAAGTCTATTTTCAGGCCTCCCAGCAGCTTCTGACAATATTTTAGGGCTTGTTTGAACTTTTTTTAGAGGTATAATTTAGATTTTTAGGGCTCATTTTGAAAAAATGAAAGCTGTTCCAGTAAGCAGTTAACTCTCAGAGGCACCCCTGAAGCATTTTGATTTGTAAGCCCACATACCCGAGTGAGGCCTCAACAATTGCGATGAATTGCAATGAAAAGTACAGCTTTTTAGGGATTTTCTACACTTTTTTTAGGAAATTTAACAAAGCCTAAAGAAATAGGACTTTTTAGGAGTTTCATACCGCTTGAAAACCTGCATTTGTAATCACCAGCTCTTGAGAGAGAGGCAGACACTCAATTATCACAAGACCAGCTAACTCAGTTACTGTGGCACTTAAACACAGTGACAAATAACAATTCAAAAAGGACATACATGTGCATGGATATGGATTTTATTGGGCACATACCACATTGGTCACATTGGGCATACGGATGGTCTGTTTCAGCTTGACCCCTCGTTGATCAATTTCAAACTCTCCGCATATAACATCCACCATGATGTCTTTACTTTTATTACTCTAATGCAACATCCCTCCCCTGCCTTGAGAGCAGTGCTGAATCCTGGACTGTCAACGATGGTCCGTCTCAGGTTCACCTGCTGTTTCTCAATCTCCCAACACTTACTCCCTTCTTTCTTAAGTCTATCACAGTATCTACCATGAAGTCCATAACTTTGCTACACTAATACATTACCTTGAATTGATGGCATCATTGAATCCCGGTGTGTCTACAATGGTCAGTTTCAGTTTAACACCTCGCTCTTCAATCTCCAACTCTTTTCTCTCTATCTCTATTGTCTTCTCTATTCGTTCTGCAACATAACAAACATTTAGTAAGATTTTAGGCATGAACTTTTTTCACAACTCTGAGTGCTAATGTCCCAAGTGGTATACAGCATCTCTGCCATCAAGAATAAAAACTCAGTGCATCACTTTTCAAAATTTTCATTTAATATCATGTGGTGTATTAGTTATAAAATAAATATGTTTCATATCTTAAGAACAGTAAAAATTTATTCGAAACAATGAAATATATTTGAAATAAAGCAAATATTTCAAGAATTGTTCAACATGGTTATATGATTTTGATACACAGCACGACAACAGTGGTTACTTTACAGCAAAGGGAAGTAACTGCTACACAGTACCTTTTATTGCTGCAAACAACACCATTGTGATTAAACCATATGATCAAAATTTTGGTATTTTATTACAAGTTCTACATTGTTATTGATTGGTCTTCATTAGACTTATACAAAGATAAACTCAAACATTTGTTAAAGAATTATTTATCTGATATTCAAAAACAATTCTTTTGTGGTGGATTCTTCTTTGCTTTTAGGATCACTGTGCTGTGCCTCCCTAGAGCCAATATCACTTACCCTCAATGTTTCCAACTACCCTGTCTTTGTACAGGTCCATTAGGAATAGAGAGTTGATCAGGGTCGACTTTCCGAGACCTGTCTCGCCTAAAGAAAAAGAAGAGAAAACATTAAAGGTACTGGAGTTAAACCCTAACCCAAACACTGATGTTTCCAACCTTTCTGTCTTTGTAAAGGCCCGTGATAATCTAATAAGACTAATCATTAGACTGTCCCACTTTCCCAGACCCATCTCACCTACAAGAGTGAATTGTTAAGTGACAAATTTGGTTCTATGACTATCTATGACTATCTTTTAGTAAACAGAGTTGACAAATGTTTGTTGTTTTGTGGGACTGGGACTTACAACTTCACTTCTTTTTTGTCTCAGAGTCAGGAGCATTTGTACGGTAAAAACTATGATGTCAAAGATTACGTTATTTCAAACCGAAAAGTTGTTTTATATTTCTCTAGCTTAATCATCCACAGAAAAAAACATAATATATTAAATCCTATGGTATGTGATTAAACAAGGGGTTATCAAGCATTTCAGGACTCAAAACAGTCATATAACAGTTGCTTTGTGACCAAATGATGTCAATCAGTTATTTAGTGAAGCTACTAGTAAGCTATGAAAGCTGCAACTTGACTTTTCAGTGAACTTTTCTTAGCCAGCAACAATTATTACATCTATAGTTACCCTAAGCGATAGTTACTACTGCTTGCAAATAAATGTGCTAATCAATCAATTAAACAAAGCATGTTTCTAATGCAATTAATTGAACAACAATGTAGAGGTCATGTTATACTAGATCAGTCAGACTCAACATTTCAAACAGACTCTAATCAAATTGTATTCACTGTGCAGAGCGAATGAGTGCATTGGCGTTTGCCTTCTCTGGACTCTCATTCTTATTTGTGACATACCCAAAATATTTTATTTAAATTTCAGTCTGGCGATTCAAATAAGGAAATCCTTAAACACCAGTTTCCAGCAGTCTGTTGATGTTAAAAAAAACTTCATTCAGAAGGCAATCATGGATTAGGGTGTAGTTTAAAATAACAACACCACTGATCAATGCTTTACTACCTCAAAACCCTAAATCTTTTTGCAAACATAAAAAACATAAATATAAAGCACATTATATACCAATTACTAACCAACAACCATGAGAGTGAAGTTAAACCCCCGTCGCAGGGCTTTCCTGTGCGCCTGTTCCGGAAGTGAGGCAAACCCAATGTATTCATCTTCCTCCTGAAAGTACACATGTAACAAAAATAAATCAGCTTCTAAAGTTGGTGCTTAAATAGAATGACATATTGTCAGTTAAGATATTTACTGGGTTATTATTGTCCATTATTGTAACTGTAGCACTAAGACATGGTTCCAAGAGTGATTTATCTTGGGACCTCTTGAGAAAGTGGTAGACTCCTATACCACTAGACAACTGTTCCAAGAGGGACTGAACTTGAAACCTTTTACATAAGCAGTGGACATCTATACTGTAAGACCACAATTCCATGAGAGATTGTAAGAAGGACCTCTTGACTGAGCGGTGGACTCCTATACCACTAAATCATTGTTGAAAGAGGGATTGAACATTGGACCTCGTAACTATGTAGTTACAACCAAAGAACTCCTTTACCCCAAGATCACACTTCCAAGAGGGATTCAACTAAGAACCTCTTGACTAAGTAGTGGACTCCTTTACCACTACACTACACTTCCAGCAGGGTTTGAACTTGGGACTGCTTGACTAAGTGGTGGACACCTAAACAAGTAGACAACAGTTCCAGCAGGGATTGAACTCAGGACTGCATGACTAAGCAGTAGACTTCTATACCACTCCAATACAATTCCTGGAGGGATCTTGACTAAGCGGTGGACTACTATACCATCACACTATGGTTCCAAGAGGGATTGAACTCAGGACTTCATGACTAAGCATTGGACTTCTATGACATTAGCCCACAGTACCAGGAGGAATGAACTTGGGACCTCTCAACTAAGCAGTGAAGTCCTAAAACACTAGACCACCTCATTTAAAAGCATGGAAATGGTATGTATCATTGAAAAGTCATCCACTGTATCGAGAAAGAATTTACCAAATATCAGCCTGTCACCATGTGAATCTGTTTTGATACTTTCATTAAAGGTTTGGTTTATATCATCTATCCTTTAATGCAATTTGGCCTATTAAGTTAAAGGGTACATTAAAGCAAAATGAATAATTAGTAATGATTACAACATCTGTTGAGCATGTCTGACAACATGTAGAACATGCATTTATTTAAATAACATCATAAACATCATAGTGATTTGTTTGTAGAGACATCAAACAAGACACGCCTTGTAATTAATGATTACATCTTCATGAAATGCAAATGACAGTCAGAAACATTAACAAGTTGTGGGAGAGCTGTATGGGCCACTGTATTCCCTTATTTATGAGCATTAAATACTTCAGCATTTAAATAATGTGGCATGTTTGAAAATAAATATTGATGACAGTTATGATCAAAAGTAAGAAATATATGATAGAAATCGGAGATAAGTTTCAAAACAATGCACCTAGGGCATAAAGATTTTTGATCTAATTGATGGGCCACTGTCCGAATTTAATGTACTTGTAACTGAAATCCTTAATTACCACACTTTCAACAACCCGTACGTTTATTGTAACAGTACGAAGTAACTTGACAATGACGCAATTATTTATATCATACAATACCTGAATCTTCCTTGTAAACATGTTCACCCGTATATAAGTATTTCAACATCCAATTATATGTTATTTGCAATTATTACAATTTAAATGTTATTTTTTATGATTTAAACATAACTCCACATCCATTAAGCGTGAATAATTTATGCATTCTTTATATTTGCACCATTTACCACTATGTATGAAATACTAGCATCTCCTTCAATACACAAATTATTGCCATCAATCTATTTCAACAAGTTTTTCATATGTGCACCAAAGTTTTATGAAAAATCCTCTCTGTTTTCAATATATCAATTTTGTTATTTGTAATTGAGCAACATCATCAAATTATGTCAGCATGACTTTGTAGGTAAGATTTTCTGTAACCGGACACCAGGTATACATCGACAACTGTATGTCAGAAATTCATCAAAACTGTCATCTGATATAGGGTGAAAATGGAGGAAAATTCATTTTAAAGTTGAACCCCCTATGCCTCTAGGTTTGGTTCAACATCACCGATTTTTCCTTTAATCGTTTAATTATGAACACCTTTACGATTGCCTTTATCATGCAAAATAGCCCGACCAACTCATGCATGTTAGTTTGGACATCCCCCTAGTTTTTGCAATAAAAAAAAGAAACTCATGACCATACATATATACATGTAAGCTTTATGAAATAAGTTATTTTATAGCAATGAAGATTCTGTTCTTCCCCAAAAGCCAAACTGTGTTAATTGCTTAAACATTGTCATATGGAAAGGTCACTATCATACGATTATATCAAGTATTTTGCTATCCATGTCTAGAACAGCCTACTTGCAGGAACATAACTTTTTCTTCATGTTCATTATGCAGATCTGTAATTGTCTTACCTAATCAGTACAAGTTTTACCACATGACTTATCATAAATGTATGACAAACTGACATCAAAATGCACTCATTAACACAATTAAATATACATGAGAATTTTGAACCCACCAATGTGACTGATCACCATGAATAGCGCAGCAAAAGATTGATTACATTTCATACAAGTACTCTCAAAATACATCAATTGGTCAACAATTGGATATAATAAAAGCTGCATGTTCATGCAGCTGAAACAGTTAAAAGAAAACAGCCTCCAACAGAACAGATCACATTATACCATTTCCCTCCATGCCACCTGCTAAACAATGATACAAGTTTTCCTCTTCAAAATCCAAAACATTTTGTTAGGTGCACAAACTGCTGTTCAAGGCAAATGCTTCAAAGAAACTAGTGAGAGAATCAACCAGTGTTCATTGTAGTTGACTTTTTATTTTAATTAGTTCACAAATTTAAGGACATTTTGGCTAAGTATTTTATTTTAAAATGCCCATGCTAGAACCTGAGCTGGATACAAAACATCAAGTTATTGGAGCATTTAATATCAAACAGGGTAAAAAGTTTTTGCTAAATATGTATCAAGATAAACTACAAATGAGATATTGTGTTGTCTGCTTGCAGCTAAATTACTCATATATGAAAGTTGGTTTTGTAACTCTTACTAAGGCACACAAACTGAAGATGTAATTCAGCAAAATTATCAAAAAACATTATAAATCTAAAGAGCACATCTGAGTGTACTTAAAAAATTGTATGCATTGCAAATAAATTGCAGTTTAATACATGAATTTCATTTCTTACATATATGTTCAACCTGGGAGTATGATGTTCATTGGTCTCAGGTTCTGTATCAGGATATAAACTTATTATATCACCAAAAGGGCCCATAAAACGCAAGGAAAAGTCTTATATATAGGGTTGAACTTTAACCTATCATGAGTATATTTTGTTTGAGATTAATTCTTACCACATGTTTAAAACCAACATCTTTTTTTGTCAGTTTCCGATGAACTCTGAGTCTTGCTTTTGGCACTGGTGTTACATCAACCTTTTCAGAAGCCTTTTCTGTATCATCACTAAAAATCTTATCATTTGCAGTATGTAAGGTAGCACTAATCAACTTACGGACAGTGTTACTATTATGGTCAGTATTTTCCAGATTACCAACACCTCTCGGCGATACTTGAAGCTCAGTTTTACCAAAGTCGCCACTCTGTTTCCGGGAAAGACTTTTAGTTCTTGCAGGCCTCTGTGGGACAGAATCTTTTGTTATGTCCAGAGTTTTTTGCCCTTCAACTGACCTTGACCCCTGCTTTACCTGTGACCTTCTATCTTTCATTTCCTGTGATACAGAACCCTGCTTGTCCTTTAACCTTGATTCTTGCTTATCGATTGAATCTTGCTTATCCTGTGGCCTTGACATTCTGAGTGATAGGTCCACTTTCAAAGTTTGCTTTACAGAAGTTGAAAGCACATTATTGTCAACAACCTTTTTAGGAGAAGTATATAGATTTTCTTCCTTTTGCTCTTCAACAATGGTATCCTGAAAGGATTTTTTAAATCTATCACCAGATTGTCTTGAAGTTACCACTTTAGCATCTATCGCATCTTCTTCAAAGTCTTCAAGGTTAATGTCACAGTTTGCTTTTACATTCTTCTGAACTTTCTCAGGATATAAATTTGAAAGCCCTTTAGTTTGAAATCCTTCGTTTTTAGAACTTTCATTACTATCAGTAGCACTTTTTGAAATTACGCCAGATTCATTATCAAAGGTCTTTTTTACTTCCACTCTTTCATAAGGAAGTCCACATTTTCTCACTGCAGAATCTGTTGATTTAATATCCACACCAACAGATACATTTTTGCTTAAATTACTCAAGTCTGCATCACCTCTTAATTTTGATGTAATGAGTGGGGTATTTCTCCTTAAAGGTGTACTCAGTGTATTTTGATTGATGTCCGTGTCATTAAGTGATTTCTTACTCCTATCATATTTCCCGAATGAAGAACTACTGAAATTAGGGTCGCTGACATTTCTTGAGCCTCCGAGCCTACTTAATCCAGACTGGTATGCACTTTGGTATCTGTCTGACGGTGTACGTCTCGGAGCAAGGGACGACCCAGAAATAACAACCCGACTTGGCGTTGTTAGACCACCGCCATCTCGTGATAGACCAACGCTCCGTTTCAAAAGTTTTGCATCCTTAGTTATTCCAGAACTTAAATTTATCCTTGTAAGCCCTGTGCCTATACTCCGAGGCGACATCAACCTCTCACTGTTTGCTTGCCTGTCCTCGTTCATATTTAATTTATTTCATAAATTTCTTCATGGATGTTGGCTTACAAAACACTCAAATGACACAAAAAGTTTATTTGAATTTACATATGTTGTGAGTCAGAAAACAGCAGTAAGCACATAAATCTCCAACATGAATGAAGTTTTCTGCTCGACTGTCTGTCAATCCATTTTGTATTCTACTAACAAGATGTACTGTAGGTAAAACAGTATAAGAGAGGACAGTGTCGTAGTGTATGTATTTGTATTTGCTTGAGTAACCATAGGCAATACTTTTGAAAGTTTCTGGCCAAATATCTAACCATCAAATGTCATGAATGGCTTTTTGATATTTTGTTAAACTTTTGACATCAATATTGCAAAAACAGTTACTTTATCTTATACCTCATTATGTTGGCAATTACAGTTGATTTCACTGCTGACTGCCTGAAGAAATTGAATATACCAGGCGGGAAGCTGTTTAATTGAAATTATTGAACCATAAAAGTGTATCAATCCTTGATCTCCAAAAGTAAGATGTCAAGATAAATGTATGTTTATTAAAACAAGCATTACTTACATGTATTTGATACATTGAAAGTTTAAGCCGTGGATATAAAAATAATAATTTAGGACAATAACTTTGACCAAACCTGAAGTCTGAATTATTGCTTGCTAATAGTCAATAATATATATTAAACATTTATCATTATACACGATAAATCATTATGCTTACATATACCAGAACACTTCATCAAGTGAAGAATTTGAAGTCAAAACTTCACACTGCTATAAAAAATTGTTAAAAACATTTTAAAGGTGGACGATTAAGTCTAAAAAGTTAAAAAATAAATAAAAAATGTTTGGAGAATAAAATGTAGAAGATAATGAAACCCTCAATAAAATACGTAAGCCATGCCAGGGTATACCTCATCCTCCGGCTCCCCAAAGAATTGTCTGTATTTCTGGCGTATGTTACCAGTTGTTCGATATTCACGATCATCTGTCATTCCCTCCATTTAAGATCCTGATCTATGATTAGTAAAATCATACACAAAATATACTATATGTTTCATAAACATATAAAATAACTGGCTTTAAAAAAGTATTGAAGCGTTCAAAACTTTTTAAAGTTACCATTGCCAGGATGGCTGTGTCTGCTTTTGTTTTAAATCCTCTTATATCAGCAAGTGTAGAAGGAAATACCACAACCTAGTTCGGGAATATGACACTGAGACAAGAACTTTTTATTTGAGGAATGGAATTCTGCAAGGCACACCTTAAAACCCTTCATGGTTACGAGTGCCATATTCAAGAACTAGCCAATAATTATTTTTTTAATGATGTGCTGTGTCTTATTTTTTTATGTCTTTACCATGATGGTCTTAGCATCCATTTTACCTTACTTTTATTGGAATTTGGAATCATTCTCTTTGAAAGACATAACTGAACAGAACTTTAAATGCATGCCATTGAGATAATGTTTGCAATAATCAATTTCCATTTTCCATTCCCTTTATGATTAGACATGGTATTCTTCAACTTTATTTGGGTGGATGCTGTTTCAGTTTCATTTTCATCTAACAAATTATGTATATTTACCTCAGGCCATTGACTTTAAGACAGTGATAATATCATTACGCTATAATTATGTCAAGACAGAGGGCAGAATTATACATACATAATTATGGTTAAACTGCATAAGCTGTTCATACGAATCTCATTACACTTTTGTAAAAAGGAGGCATTCTTATGAAAGTCTGCCATATATTACCTTACACTTTTATTCATACCCCGATGTATTGAAGCACAAATAAATTATATAAGCATAAGATATATGTTTCAACAATACTTTCAAAGTATTGCCAACAGTGCTCATGCATATATAAACAATGTTGACTTTCACTATACTTTCAGCTCAAGTAAAAAAAAACATCACTATCTTCATAGTCCGTGAATAAATCAAAAATGCCCACAGACTGAAATAAAGTATATCCAATGATCTGAATGTTAACTTTTCATGTCTCCGTCCTTGCGTTGACATACATTTTTTCGCAATATTTTTATGTATTCCACATATGTAAATATTCTGCAATATTTTACCATCCATGTATGTCTAGATAATCTATACATTATTCCATATAAGGCTCAGTAGCTCAGTTACCCATCTTGTACAGGCCAAACAACTGAGCAACTAGAAGCAAATTTGAACATAAATGTCTGAAAACCAATAAAAAAGTAAACTGTAACTATGGCCGATTACTGGCTTAGCTCCATGTATGTTCCATTCCCCAATTGACTCTGAAAATCATCTAAGGCAAAAACATATTTCAGTCACAGATGTGCTTGGAAATAGCTTGAAGAATTTTTTTCAGGGGTTAGATTCTCCGAAATACCCCTGGCAGTTGGGTCTACAATTCTAGCTACACCCCTGTTGATGTGCGCTACCTGAATACCCTGAGAGCTAAAATCATCACATAAGTCGATTACTTCTATATTTTCTATAAACTTTTATACTGCATCTTTAAATACTAAAAAAACCTTTATGGATGTATTTCATTACACTTGGAACAAAAAATGAAAGTAAATTGTAAAACAAAAGTGGAACAAATTGTATAAAAATAATAATAAATAATAAATTGTATAAAAAGGGCGGTCACTTGCACTCAACGAGGGTAAACGTCCATCTAATGGAAAACAAGTGGACACGATTGTAATTAGCGAGACAAGCCCAAGTCTACCTTGATCGGATATGGTTGTCACCTATTTCACCGTAACAATAGTAAGTAAACGCAAGGTGGTCATTACCGAACAATGGAGTTTCGATTATATCAATGCTCTGACAGAATACATGTATTCGACCACTGCTTCTAATGTTTCATTCATTATTTATTTTATACCTCATACTCAAAAGTAAATCAGGACATTTCCTTTTGAAATTCTCACGGCCCGGCCAACTTTATCTGATCAAAAGACTGACCAATTCAAAAGCTAAATATGGCTACAACATTTTAACCTCATTTTGTTAATATTTTTTCTTGCTTAAATATCATACTATTTCAACAAATGATTGTTTTTTTAATGAACAAATTATCTACATAGACAATGGTCTCATCCCCCTTCCCTCCACCTCCCCTCATTTTTATCAATTTTGCAAATATATACTTAGAGTACATTGAAATTTAATGGCGCTCATAATTTACATTTTTACAACTGTTGTTACAAATTTACATGCGGTATGTTAAATCCGAAAGCTTCGTCCCAAAATAAAAACATTTTTGCTTCTGAATGTTTAAGGCCAAATAAGATGAAGTTAAATGCAAAGCTGGGTTGCACTCAAACAACTATAATAATTTTCTTAAATTTTCCAATGTAGGTACCACAACCTAAAAGTTTTGAATTACTCATCATCAAGTATCTAAAGGTGAAATTTTGACCCAACCAACCATCAATAAAGAATATCCAATATTATATTCAAATCGCCTAAAATTCATAAAAACAATTCTTAAAGCACTTTAAAACAAATTTCATAATATTTAATGAAGAAACATTTTCCAACCATCAATCACCTATTTTATTTAAGTATAATTATACACTATGGTTTACCTCTCATTATGGATATGATAACCTACAAAAAAAATGGTACTTGCCTGGTAAATAGAAATAAAACCAGTAGTGAAAAATAAACATCATATAATTTATGAATAGATAAATGTGGTTTATCAGATAGTAAAATATAAACGTGAAATCAGTGGTTTATTTAGATAAGAAACTATAACCACAAAATCAGTGATTATAGATAAAAATAGATAGAAAAATATATGAACTCACAATATCAGGATACATAATTAATCCTCTCCTAATCACATGAGAAAACAGGGTTCCAATGAATTGTTTCAAACAATGGCATGGAAACTGATTTTATTGTATTGTTTCAAGTGATATTTCACCATATTTCCCATAAAAGAATCTGCAAACACCAAATGGTTGATGGTTTTTTTTCCCAAGGAAAGAAGATATATTGTCATAGCTTTGATGTTTGCTTTTTTTTTGTTGCATTTGTTATGCCAAAACTGAAAAATTGACCTGATGAAGGTATTACGTATTTTTTTCAGTTAAAGGTAGAAGCAATATACAGTAAAACTGCGATCACTTGAGGACGCCGGGGACTGAGCCAAAACCTCGAGGGAATCGATGTTTCGAACGACCAGAATTAAAGTATGTTATGAAATATCGTTCAGTGTACTTTAAGTTTGAAGTCATCAAACCGACTGTAAATGTATTCTAAATGTAAAATGTAAAAGAAATATCAATAAATGAATAAATAAAAATGTTTATTTTTACAAAATTGCCATATTGCTAAGCAAAGTGACAAGTAGGCAGAGATTCTTGTCATTAACTTCTCATAATTTTCTTCTCAAATGCCCTGAGAAAATTTTAACACATAGCACTTGTTTGTTTATTTTGGAACACGCGTTCGGGGGAAAAAAAGTGAAATTATTACCTCAAGGGAGCCATAAGGTTTTGTGCATGATTTGTGTCCTTGACATATTTAGGTTTCGATGCAGCTTAGGTATATTATATGAAAATAGAAGGAAAAATGTTAGGGACTAAGCTCCGACCTCGATGGACCACCAGTTCTTGAACGACTGCTTGTTGGAACAACCACATTTTACTGTATTTCTGAGCATCAAACGTTATGTTTTGTTTTGTGCAATATATATGTTTTTATATATATATATATATATATATATATATATATATATATATATATATATATATATATATATATATATATATATATATATATATATATATTGCAATCATATACTGAAACAAGCAATTTTTAGTTGTATTTCATGCTTGTAATTAATTATTTATAATATTTAACTATCATTTTATTGTAAAACTATGCCAAATTTTGGCATCCCATCAGTGTCAGTGTAACAGTTTGCTTTTTGGATTGATTCAAGAGTGAAATAGGCTAACAGTGAAATCATATTTCGATACATTAACTGTTTCAAACAGTGAAATTATCACATTATATTTTCTACTGTTACTTTCACTAAACCACCAAAATGCATGAAAATAAACATGCATATTTATTACAAGAGCTACGGTAACAATAAGCCTGCTGACTTTAATTGCTGAAACAAGGGCCCGTTTACTTGATTATAATGAGTTCCAGGCCAGGAAGCACTCTAAAAGTAATTGCCTGCAAATCTGCTCAGAAAAGACACTATCTACAGAATGAAAGAATTTTTTTTTTTTTTGCTCTTTTTAATAATCCAATTTTCAATGGCAATAAAAGAAAACAATACAGATAAGATGGAAGATCCAATATCAATTGCAATAAAAAATACAAATTTAATCAAAAATCTCCCTAACAGATCTAAACACTTTTGAAACTTGTATATTCTATTAAACAGGCAAAAGCAATTATTCTATTGATTTTATTGAATTCTTTATATATTTTTTTCCAAATGACCATAAACTCTTCGGTTTGAACAGGCACATTACATGAATAATGCATTATTCTGAAACAGAACTAAGATTGCAGACAAATTGGCAAGAATTCTGGAGTTCTGTATGAGGCTGCGTCTGCTGTATAGCACTGCCTACCTGGGATACATTTCTGTCACTTCTGGTTATTTGTTCTTACGAAAGAAAAGCCATGATTTTCATCAATGTCAACACTGCTATAGCAAAATTAGCTGATAAGTTCATCCTTCATCACTTGTTTACCAGGTATTTATTCAATATTCAAGTGTAACAACATTTATACAGAGAAAAAAGGGTAATAATGATTTAATACTGAAGCAGCTTGTTTCAAATTATTGTTATTTCAAATGATGAGCATTGATGCATACTGATTATTAACATTTCTGGATGATGTCAATACAAACAGAAACAAAAATACTAATTTCATGCCTCAGTTCTCAAAACCAAACAGCAATGGTTGAAGCAAAAGAAATGATAAAACTTATTAACCAATCTTCAAAATCAAAGCTACGCACCCGGCCAATCTGCATGGTTAATTGACCGCGCCAGCCAGATGCTGCGACCCTCGAATTTCGATCCTTTCAAAGGTTGCCCTCTAACCTTGAGTTTAAAACAGTTCTCTTTGCAGTAGCATTTGAGATTCATTCAATTTAATAGTAGATGGAATATTTTCCATTCATCTTCATTTATTGAAAGTATTCAGCAACTCATAATTATTGTATAATAAAATCATGCTTTTTTATTTTCTTCCTTGTACTTCAGTTTAGAATTATTCATGATGTTTTGCATACTGTAAATTATTTATCAATCTTTTACATATTAAGTGTGTTTTAGGGAAGAAAATTGTTGGTTTTTCAATTTAAAACAATGTAAACATCTTCATTTGAAGTAGTGTTTTTCATAAAACAAGTCACAGAAAAGTCCTGCTTGAAATAAGGTCCTTAAATGTGCATGATCAGTATAACAGTAGTAAATTATTTGCACTGAGTATTTCAGAACATTACAGAATCTTATCGTAACAATATTGTCCTGAATGAGATAATCATGTACCATCCATCACAAATAACACCCAAAATCATTCTTTCCTGTTTAATACAGCACCCATGTATCAATGTATGCATTTCCATTACAGTATTATAAAAGCCATTGATTTTTTTCCCTTCATAGCCTGCTTTCTCTTTTACTCAGCACAAATGCTTCCACACAGAAAGCAGCCAAGAACCAATATTGAACCATTAACTCCTCAGAGGCTGCGAACAGACACCAGGACTTCTGCAGTATGTCACCACACCTCTAGTGTTACTGGAGACAGGGATTTAGTAGGAATACTTCAGCCTTATTCTAGTTCCATTGCTTCTTTATAACATAGAGTATCTATTAGGTAATTTGTACTGCTACATAATTATACTTGACCCTAGTGGGTAATGCTGATCTTTCTCACGATATGTGGGTATATCACTACCATATTTCACCAAGCTGTGTACTGTACAATCTTCTTCCTTCTCTGGAAGTTTTTCTTAAGCGGGTATTGCAATAACTATTATGAAACAGTTGACTATTTAGTTTAATTAGAGAGGTCACAAAATGTCCTGTGAACTTGTTCATGTATAGTTCAGTTTAAAAGTTGGTTGCCAATTTTTGTACTTGCACGCTCACTTAAACTCATATAGTTAAGTCAATTTCCGTATGTGTTTGTACATGTCCTTTCAGACTACACAATTAATACATAACTAGATGACATAGCAACCAAATAGTAGTCCTTACCGATTTCACAACCTCTACATTATTTTGTTTAAAAAGTACTAAATGTCCCTTACATTTAGCCAGTTATCAGAAACACCAAACATAAGTCGACAGTTTCTGTATAATTTAATACTTTTGATAAGCACCCACATTTTCAATTTGAAAAAAATATATTTTGGCACAAACACTTAGTTGCATAGCTTATGAATTGATAAATAATATGCCAATAGGGAAATGACGATTTCCATTTCCCGATGCAAAATTCAAGCTGAAACGATAATAGCCATTAGGGACTGGCTTATGTTTTATCCTTATGCAGTTAGGAGAGCAAAGAACTGTTAGCAGGATAGATATAGCCAGAATGTGTATACTGGCTAAGGTCGCAAATCCAAACACTTTTTGAGATTTTCCACAATTATCTTGAAGAGTTTTTGTTGTAGTAAGTTAAAATTGCATATGAAACATCTTTGGTTAATGTGACAACATCTGTCAAAGTACAGATTCACGATCTCATCAATTTTATGTCAAAAATCATTCATTTTATGGACGGTAAATCACCCTTAAATTTATGCTATGAACATCACAAATACCAAACACTTGCAAAGCGAAAATACATGGCCATACAATTATAATTAATAAGTATGCTATATTAAATAAACACTTAGCTGCAAAGTTATTTATTGTTTCCGATGTTTTTCAAAACATGCAATTCAACTGTAAAGCGTTTCTATTTATAAATATCTTGAATGTAGGTCAACGTAACTGCAAAACCTAAAGATGCGTGTGCACCCTCTGACGTCATTCCCCTATGTGCTACATTTTGATTTTTAAGCGTATAAACATTGAATGGCATTGTTTTAGAAAATTATACAAAACAAGAAACTTCGCAAGTGTGACCAAGGCAAGTCTCTGTATTGATCCAGATCAACGAATAATCGATCAAGGTAAACAAACGGGTGTTTAAGACGGTGTTTGGGATTTGTGCCCTGTTCGGAAATGTACCGTCAACCAGCCAGCTACTTCAAGTGCTACTTCAACACTTAGCATCTATGATCAGAATCCTGGTGTATAAAGCTTTCATAGAATACACGAGGGTGTAACCCAAACCTCACCCCTTGCATTTCAAACCTCCTTTCATTCATAACTGAATCTTGCCTTACAAAAAATACTTAACAATTTCAAAAATCTTGATGATGAATAAAGCCATATTTTGAGTTCCTGTACAAGATCAAAAATGGGGGTTACAATCTCTAATAACAGTGCGTTTTTAACAATTGTCAGGCCCATAACTAAAACCAGTATTTCCCCCAGGACTTTATTTGGTATCGATACTGACGTGCATTCACAGGCAGAGCTGGATTACCTGCATGCCTTTATTGGTCCGACATGCCTAATCCAGCCATGCAACATGTCGTTAAAAGTATGCATTAACCATAAAACTGATCTTAATTCTACCACTGGGAAGGATGTTTTTGGGTGTTAAGTGATTTGTTAGCAGAGCTCCATTCAGTTCGGGCGTTAATTGATTAATTTAATAATGCAAACTGTACCATAAAATATCTGCAAACTGGGAAAAACAATACATTTGAAATTATGAAATTATTGTTTAAATTCAAGTCAAACAACAGTCAATGTTTTTAAACGTCTGCCATTCATCTTTAAAAGGTCAAAACAAAAAACTGTAGATTCAGGTCTTTTAGATCTTGATTTCTCAAAGTAGATATGAACATACATGAAGTTTGACTATGACGTAGCTGTGACGCGGTGGGTACCAGGCAAGAATCATGAATCTCTATGTAAGCTGTAAACTTTAAAATGATGTGGTCATGTATTAACTGATGAACGCGTATTGACGCTACTCATTCAGGTCTGTGAAATTTATGCAAGAATTACTAAACTATGAAACTATTATTAGAATTCATAATGTTATTTGCTTTACTTTGCATTGATTGTGTTTTCTTATCATTTTGAGTGTGATTTACTTACACTTTAAGATCTTAAAAGAGCTTGAAATATACATCAAATTGCTCCATCAGTGAAAGAATACCCACCCTGGCCAACCCCGTTCAACCCAGTATCCCTTAAATACATCATTGGGAGGCCACTGGCTAAAACATTAAAGAATATCCTTTTTTCCACAATTGTGAAAATAAAATTCTCTATTTTATGTTTTGAAAAAAATAAAATAATAATAATTAATAACAAAATTGGACCCTTAAGGCAGAGTTGACATATTCTTTAAAAAACACACGTTGTCACATCGTTTTCATTTATCATTTTGTCTGCTTTTCAAGCATTCTTGTATATTTCTCTGCAAAATTGATATTCCCTACGACGCATTTTTCCCAATCTGAAAGGCCCAGGCTCCATTACAAAAATGGTGAAAAACACAAACTGTATAAGTCAGACATACTACAAGTTTCATAAAAACATAATGTACCAGTAGCACTCTCATGCAAAAAAACATTGTTATGAATTCTTACCTCCCTTGGAAAGCATGTCCGGTTGTCTCCCATTCGACCTGAAACACCACAGAAGATGTATATGGCAGATTCTTTATACCAATGTATGTCTGTTTGAAAAACGTAACGTAATAAATGGTATTCATTACATTTGCTGCTTAAAGAAGTACTATAGTTCATAACAATACAGAAAGTACTAAATGTACAACTATTATGAGAGAAGTGCAGCTTTAAGTATTTGACTCCATAAAATATCTGTGTTTCAGGCCCCATTTCCACAGCATAACACAGTTCTGTACCAAGCTACATTGGTAGTACGGTATTCAGGTGTCTTATGCAATTTCTGACAATTGTATTGTTCTCAACATATAATGTCATTATGCGCAGTATCCATAAAAATATATTTGTGTCATGACTAAAATTACCAAATAAATTTAAATGAGCCAAAATCATAAAAAATATCAGGATATAGCTGCCTGCATAGTCAAACGAACTATACTTTGAGTTCATTCTAATATGGAACAATTTCATAATCCTTTCATTTTAACACATTTCCCCATTTCCTCTTTGAACATTAATTAACCTACATGTACATACCAATTTTCAAGGATCACTTGTCTATATAAAGACTTTGTGCATCAAAATATCCTTCATTCATTCAAATTATTTAATTGTTTGTGATGTAAAAAATGGCACTTTAAATAACAAATTGTCCCAATAATGAAAGACTTGAGAAAATCTGTAATAAGCTCTTGAAAAAATGAAACAATGCCTTATTGATTTCCTGTGTAGGCCCTTGACAAAAACTGTAATGTCTTTGAGGAAACAAGAACAACTTGAATCAAATGAATTACTTCACAAAAGCTCTAAATGACTGAAGCAGTTTTTGTGCAACCATACATTCTTTTCTATACATGTAGTAATTATTTCACCGTAATTAAACAATATACGAATTTAAGATTATAAATACTTCAAATGTTTTCAATTGCTTTTGAGGTTTCATGAAAGTTGTAATTTCAGGTTGAAACATTGATGACATTGATTATTCCTTACATCTCAACACATATCATTTTCAAACATTCCAACTTGATGATTAGTTTTAACCAATTTTATCCCAAACTCAGAAAAAAATGACTCCAAAATAATAAACCATCATACATTTTGTGTACCGGTCAATTCGAGGTGAGAAGGCATTCAACGACATTCTCATGTGTTCTCGTTGTCCCCGTCATCTGCTCTCATCTTACATCAAAACAATAATGTTGAAGATTGAAAACCTGTTAATACAAATATTTTTAAGAAAAACAAAGTCATCATAATAATCAATTTTATGCTATAATGTTAAAACATGTTTATTCAGTTCAATGAGCAACCAAATTTTAATTGTTTATTTAAGTTCCTCTCCATGTTAGAGTTTACTTCGGTAAATTATGATAAGTACATGTAGTATAACATTTTATTGTTGTAAGACCAGTGTATGGTCATATATGAGTACTGAATATTAACAATGTAAAAGTTACTAATTACCCATTCCAACCTAATGTGTACCCAATACTTTTTAAGCTTTTTAAACCTCTTCAATACTGCATACCAAAATGGGAGTTTCATCTTAATACAACAAACAACAGACAGAAATAAATGCATTCGCTTTCATTATTAATTTAAAACTTGAAAAACAATAAGGTTCACCTTTAACTTTCACAAACAGTAATTAATACTGTTTCTGCTTTCACACGGTTTTAACATCCAATATTTGTACTATCATCCGCATCCTGGATTTTTAAAAAAAATAAAATATTTGGACTTTTCTATCAAGAGAAATGGTAAACAAAACTTAACCTTTCAATTATTATAGAAAGAAACCTTCCGTGAGTCATACCCACGCCATCTGATTGATTTCTGGCAAAAATCAATCCAGTAACTGATACTCGATTGGCCAACCAGCTGCTGAATCCCTGTGACATTTGGCGGGAAATATTCGCACCTATTGATGCGAAGCTGAAAGCTAGCTTTACTTTCCGTATTGACTTCCGGTCCGAAACCGAAACGCGATGGAAATTTCAAAAGAAGCGTCTGAGAAGAAAAGAAAAAGAACAATTAAAATTGAGTCCGGGACAAGTGGTGGAGCTGGTGATGCAAAGGCCGAGCCAAAGAAATTAAAGGTTTGATTTAATTCTGTACATGATTTTGAAGTTTTGTAGGCCATTTCGAGTGGGTGGGGTAACGCTGGTAATCTGAATATAGGCTTTCAAGCGGGCCCTTATTTTCCTACTTTTCGCTACTTTTTTTGTTAGGCACCTACTTTTCCCTACTTTTTCTTGAAAAAGCCCTACTATCCCTACTTTTTTTGTAAAAGTAGTTCGAGAAATAATAGAAACTTTTGAAATTAATGCATTTCAATAAGAAGCCTTTTCTAGTATTTTTGTAGGATTAGTTTGATGCAGTAGGTCTCCGGTGCTGCAAGAGGGGTACTATGATGTGAATGAGTGGTGCATGTTGACAAGTCAGGGACACTATTTCCAGGTTCATCTCCTCATCCTGTGGCTGAATCCCTCTTGAAGCACTGAGTTCTAGGCAAAGATTACTGCTTGTACTTTACAATTGATGAATAGGTTTAGTAGTCATTTATTTGCATCCTAAAAGGTAAGTCAAGAGCCCTACTCTCCCTACTTTTTCTCTTGATATCCCTATTTTCTCCTACTTTTTCAAAAAAATACTACTTTTATCCCTACTTTTTTGTTATTGGTCACTTGAAAGCTTACTGAATATGTAGTGAACAGTGTAGGGCCACTTCTACTGGATGAGGAGCCACCTTTTGCCGTGGTGTTCACTGTTGAATGCTTGTGAAATTGCATTTTAATTCTGTATTGCAATATCCATTTTTTTTTTCGATCAGGTGAAAAAATATACCCTTCACTGTTACTTAGTAGTAACTTAGTGTTGCATTTCAGTTAGTCTAATATATTAGACGTGTCATACAGGTTCTTCTTATCCCTATCGTCTTAACCAGTTTGTGCAAAAATAGGGGGGTTTTAAAAAATATTGAAATTGAATTTAGAGAAGTATTTTATGTTTGTAATTGATAATAAAGGTTTATATACATATTTTACCATGTAAGTGCAAACATATTTTGCACAATACAAGCCTTAAATGCATTAAAACACAGGATTTACCTTTCAATAAACAAAACTTGACTGACACAGACAACATTTATGCCAATCGTAACAACTAGGCCATCTCCGGCACGCTTCTAGATAGATGTCATTATTACAATCGTTACAACTTGGCCATCTTCGAGGTATTCCAATTGTTGTAAAACTGTGAACCGCAGCCTTGCAGGTGCCCTTCATGTATATATATATATATATCATTATATCATTATGTTTTGACAATTGGAAATGAAAATAAATACTCAAACTCATAATTATTTGTTGGAATTTTTTTTGTGTGTATCTAATATAAAATAACATTATCTGGTAATATTTCTTGTTTATTTTGGTGATATTTATTGACGCAATATGCTTTAACTCGGAATCCTGATCGGATTAACTACCCACTTTTGGTACAAAACAATTAGTATTTGAAGGATTTTTGTATCAAAAATTGTAAAAAAAATCTGCCAACGTACAATTATTTGGACTCCATTTCAGTGGATAAACCAGAATGAAAACCATAGTTATTTCTGTAAGGATGTTAGAATGTTTAATGTGAATACGTAACTGTCCCCAGATGATATGTTCAAGTATTTTACTCAGTACAGCTGTTAAATTTTCAGGTCTCTTCTCAACCTGATGTCTATCTCCCTTCTAGAAAATCAAGCTAATATTTGCATTTCTCCCGTCAGAAAGTAGCATTTACAGTGTTTTTTTCAAAAATCGTTACTTTGAAATACTTTATTTATGAAAATACTTCATAACACATAAAGAAGAATGCTAATTTTGAACAAAGCATGTGACAACAAAAACAAATATTTGGCAAGCAATTTTGATATCAGAGCACTTTTCCTACCAGATTTGCTTTATAAGTGGAGTGGGGGCCTGGAATTGCCTTAACAGTTAATGGTGGGAGGAGTGTAGTGTGTGCGGATAAGAAACAGCAGTCCGATTAGCTCATTCAGTCTAGGGCTAGCTTGTATTCTGTCAGTCATTGGTTGGTGGCTAAGCTGAACTCACTTTTACCTACAGGAGCACTTTAAAGCACAGTCTCTTCATGTTGATCATATAAGACAATAAATTCAAATATATTTATTTAGATCATCCATGAGAGCCCAGCAGTTGGTGGAGGGAGGGCGCTCTTCTATGCAGAAGAAGAAGAAGTGGAGCAACGGAAGGTCGGGCAGGAAGTAACACTCTTCCACAGCGCTTGTGATGACATCACACGAACTATCAAGGAGATCAAGGCACTAAAAGAGTCATCAGATAAAGATATGGTAAGAATTTAACATTTCAAAGGGTGGAACTGGACGAAATTTATTTTAAGCATGGATTTTATGTAAAAACTAAAGGGCTTAAATTAAGATTTTATGATTTAGACTGAGTATGTACCTTTTCACTCAGAATAACAAATTTCTGACATTAGAATTAAAGACATTTATTGAATTGTTTGAAGACAATACATCTAACAGATGCCGTTTCCTGGAAGTTTAATGTAGGATTTTAAAAAAGTAGAATAGTATTCAAATGCACATGCTTTCGAAATGATTTCTCTTCTTTCCTTTTCTGTTCATTATTGCTATTATTTAAAATTGGGTTTTATTTTATTACAGAAGGTAGAGATTGAAGGCAAAAAGCTGGAAGTCATGTTGCAAGTTGTGATGCTGAAAAAGCTTAACAGACTATCCCATATTCGTTGCAAAAAAGTCAAAGATAAAACAACAGAGGTATTTTATTCCATACATTCTCATTTGCATTCTCTAGGTTAAGAAAAGTGATGGAAAGATCTTCTCGGAAGTGACACAAAATGTCATATATCACACTGGTCACACATATATCAGATTAAGGAGCTCATAATGACATATGATGCACTCAAAAGCGATAATATAATTTTGTACATCATCAAAACAATTTTTTTCATTCTTGGTTTAAAAGTCATGAAATGTTGACATTAAGTATTTGGTCATTTCATAGTTTGATAACCTATGGTTTTTTAATGAAAATATTATATGTGATGGTCGGACAGTTTAGAAGGATGATGTTTTTAAGTTTTGTCACTGTTTTAGGTAAAGAACATGATAGACAAGAGCCAACTACAGCTGCAGAACCTGTTGTATGAGATCCTACATCTGGAGAAAGAGATTGTCAAGTGCCTTGCTTTCAGGTAGTGGAGCTTTCTCCATTGTGCCTGTACAATTTTTTAGTGAAATTGAATTTTTTATAAGTCCGTCTAACACTCTGAAAGGTTGTTCGCATGGCACTTTCATAAATGACCTTTCAAAATGGACGCAAATACTTGTTCTATCATTATCAAGCTTGACCCGTATCAGCTTTTAAAAGGTGTCAGCCTTCATAAGCCATTGAACATGGGTTTTTTAGCCTGGAAGAGTGAAATAAAAAAGAATTGTCATTAATTAAATATATTATGATAGTCTTCAACCCAACCTTAGTTTTTGTCAAAAGTGAATAATAACAGTACATTGTTGGGATTGGTGTCATTTATGAAGCTATTTTGTCATGTTAAAATGAATGTTAATTTCACCACTTTAATGTTTTACATGCCTAAAATTCAGTTCAATGTATGACATTATACTTTCCAGGTCAAAGGATGAAGAGATAGACCTGGTTCCTGAAGAGCAGTTCTATAAGGAGGCCCCTCCAGAAATCTCAAAACCTGTGAGTAGCTTAAATAAATCTATTCTATCAGAAAGGTCCTTCATTATTGAAGTAATTCTTTTACCACAGGCTTCTAGTTGACCTTGAATGTAAACAGTTTGATACTAAAATGTTGACTATTTAGACTTTAAACACATCATAGTTCAAGCAAAGAGAAACTCTTTTAAGAGTATTCTGACATGCAAGTATTTTAGGCCAGTCCAGTTTTCATGTTTAGAATGTGTATTGTAAGTACCATGTGGAGAAGCCTAGTTTGTCCTGGTACTTGAGTTTGTCCTAACACTTGAAATACATGTACATATTGTACTTCAGGAGGAGACAGAGGCCAACCAACACAAACTCACTCTGGCCAGGCTGGACTGGGAGCTGGAACAGAGAAAACAGTATAATCTTTATTTGTTACACTCTCAGATTGGTTATGTTGATCTTTCAAATGGGAATAATAACTACAAGATTTTCGCATTTGCAAAAGATACTAGTCTTGTATGTCTAAGTATTAAGTTAAAAAAAACCTTGCTTATAGTCATTTACCTAGATACCTTTACTTGGTATGTCAATATATGAATATTTATTATGTTACAATTTCTTTTGACTTGTACTTTTCAAACATTTACTAGAGCTGCTAAAGATCTCATAGCTTATCATGCTATGTTGGTATAATTTACTAGATTGAGTGTTTAATTGTCAGAGATGTAAGATATTAGGGCACAGAAGAAACATAATGATTCATATCTGTTGGGCTATAGATGTATTGACAGATAGCTACTTTGCCTGGATAGTTCTGGTGCTGGATGTCTTTTGACTTAGTTTACTATTTAGTTCAAACATCTAATAATCAGTCTCTTTATTTGACCTATTGGTAGTGTTGTTCTGATGATCTATTACAAGCAAAAACTGATTGAAATGGTCAACATCTGTGACTATTGTTAGTGATGTCATTTATTTAAAGTATACATCAAATGGTTATTCTTTGAATAAATCATGAGAAAATGTATAAGTAATTTGTAGTTTTAGAATGATGAAACCAAAATGCAAAGACTGAAGTGTTTGGTCACGCATGGAAATAGTCAATCAGTTTTCAATCTGCTTTGGATAGCAAATTTGGTCTACCAAAGACTCATTTACATATAATAAAATATGTAAAAAAAGTAACATCTAATAACAGTCTCATCAAATGACAATCAGAATTAGCACAAGTCTTCAAGCTCAGCGCAGTAAAATGTTTGATGGGCTTGTTCAACATCTTATTTTTTCTATTTAGTCATATACGAATTTGAGCATTTGATTTGATTCAAATGTCTAATTTTGATGATTGCAATCATCTATTCCCTCAAGTATTAACAAATATATACATGTGTTTGTTACAGTCTATGTGTTGTATTCCAGGCTGGCAGCTCGCCTTCAGGAGGCTGAACAAAAGCGTGAACAGATGGATGCAAACAACCGCACCACACATGAGCAACTTGATAACCTTCAGCCTAAACTCAACTCCATTCTTCAGGTATTCATTTCAAGCTTGTTTTTTAATTATTTTTTGTAAATGCAGTATCATTATAGCCTTGGTGTTGTCTTTGGTATTGTCAGCCTGTATTTCTTTTTTAAACTTTAGCCATGACTGACAAAATATGATTGCCAAGATGACCTAGACGCTCTCGTTTGATTACCATTGTTTTCTATATTTCAGTCTACAAAGCCTGTTCAAGACTACCTGAACATGCCATTCGATGCCGTGCGTGAAGAACACATGATAGCACAGTACTTGCCCCACCCACTTTTTGTCCTGTATATGCAGACGTGTGCATACCGTGATGCAGCTGGTATTTACATTTTTGTTGGCAATGGTGTGCAAGGTATATTTGGTAGTGTAAAAGAAGTAACAGTTCTGTTAAAAAAGTTTGCAGTTACTGTTGAGTTAAATCACCAATTTGGCATGCATAAGAAGGCAGGGTTCGACACTAAAGGGAGTCGGAGAGTCCAAAACTCTTTCATTTTGGTCAAGACACCTAAATTTAGGGCTTGGAAGTCTTTTTGACTCTTGAATGTTATAGTGAATGCTATTTTGCATTTTCCTGTCTTAAAAAGTTAAGTTCTCCTTTCTGTTTGACTATGAATTTATCTTTTATGGCTGGACTCCTAATGAATTGGACTCCTATAATTTGCAAGAATGTATTCCTATGTGCAAAAATAGTAAGTGTCTAACCCTGGTAGGGGTATGGCTTACATTTAAACTAGTTAAACAGTTTACAAGGCATGGTGGTTACAGTTTGTTTGAAAGTTATTGATTGTGGGGATATTGGATTGGAATGATACATGACTGTGTTTTGTTATTTTTTTACACATTGCAACTGTAAATAATTATGAATATTAATGAAAGTGAATGGAAGTTTGATAAATATCTATGAGATTGAAAAGTAAGTAAAATATCCCCACAATCAGCATGCCTACTTCTTCATAAGTTGTTAATGTAATAGCTACCGTATGCCCTCCTGCATGACACACTGCTTATAATACCCCAACCAAAGCATACCATAGTGGGCTTTATAGAATCACCATGGCCCAATTCCCTTTCAAATACCAATATGATATAGGGTCATCAGCCTTCAAAAGTCCACCTTATTACCAATGGCTCATGACATGCTAAATTGTCCATTGGTAGATAGAGCTGCCCCCCCCCCCATTTAAATCAAATTTGGATAAAAATCTAGCAATTAAGTTATATTTACCTTACAGTCATGAAAATTTGTTTTTTGGGTAAACATGCCGGATAAACCACACTATTGCAAATTATATTATATTTAATTATGATGGTCAATCCAAACAGGCTACACATTCAATTTCATGGAATATTTTTTGATTGCGCTGCTTTTAATTAGCCATACAGCACTATGCACATACACCTTTTCATGCCGACTTCAGGGTCTTATATAAGTAGAGTTAACAATCACTATAACAATGACACAGTGCAGCAACCTCTGAGAGTGCCCTTAATAAATGCGATAAGATAACCTTCAGCTTGAGCACAGTTATTCTAACATTTTAAAAATGAATTTAAATTAATGTTAAATAAACCACATGGTACTCTTTAAACAAACAGCCATTTTTGACAATGCATTATTGACTCATTGAAAGAATGTCAAGCATAAAATGTGAATAACTGGTTCTTTATTTTTGTAGTGTAGCTCATAAATGTAGCTTGCACATTTACTAGAATGGTTCACTGACCAAAGTATTGACCACCATAAAATTTCAGGATTTCATAATATTATTAAATTACATTTTGCTTGTTTCTAATGAAATGTTGATGGTATATTGGCAAACAAACACTAGAGTAATATAAATATTTGTATGACTTGTAACAATATCAAATGTTCATACATGTATTTCAGATAAGGGCCTCGATGTAAAGCTTGAGGGAGATGTAGACAAGGCCAAGTCTGTGGCAAGCGCTGGACCAGTCACTATAGGTAGGTTTGAGTGGAGATGTAGACAAGGCCTAGTCTGTGGCATTAGCTGGACCAGACACTATAGGTATGTTTGGGTGGAGATGTAGACAAGGCCAAGTCTGTGGCAGCCGCTGGACCAGTCACTATAGGTAGGTTTAAGTGGAGATGTAGACAAGGCCAAGTCTGTGGCAGCAGCTGGACCAGTCACTATAGGTAGGTTTAAGTGGAGATGTAGACAAGGCCAAGTCTGTGGCAGCCGCTGGACCAGTCACTATAGGTATGTTTGGGTGGAGATGTAGACAAGGCCAAGTCTGTGGCAGCAGCTGGACCAGTCACTATAGGTATGTTTGGGTGGAGATGTAGACAAGGCCAAGTCTGTGGCAGCAGCTGGACCAGTCACTATAGGTAGGTTTAAGTGGAGATGTAGACAAGGCCAAGTCTGTGGCAGCTGCTGGACCAGTCACTATAGGTAGGTTTAAGTGGAGATGTAGACAAGGCCAAGTCTGGGGCAGCCGCTGGACCAGTCACTATAGGTAGGTTTAAGTGGAGATGTAGACAAGGCCTAGTCTGTGGCAGCAGCTGGACCAGTCACTATAGGTAGGTTTAAGTGGAGATGTAGATAAGGCCAAGTCTGTGGCAGCAGCTGGACCAGTCACTATAGGTAGGTTTGGGTGGAGATGTAGACAAGGCCAAGTCTGTGGCAGCTGCTGGACCAGTCACTATAGGTAGGTTTGGGTGGAGATGTAGACAAGGCCTAGTCTGTGGCAGCAGCTGGACCAGTCACTATAGGTAGGTTTAAGTGGAGATGTAGACAAGGCCAAGTCTGTGGCAGCAGCTGGACCAGTCACTATAGGTAGGTTTGGGTGGAGATGTAGACAAGGCCAAGTCTGTGGCAGCAGCTGGACCAGTCACTATAGGTAGGTTTGGGTGGAGATGTAGACAACAAGGCCAAGTCTGTGGCAGCAGCTGGACCAGTCACTATAGGTAGGTTTGGGTGGAGATGTAGACAAGGCCAAGTCTGTGGCAGCAGCTGGACCAGTCACTATAGGTATGTTTGGGTGGAGATGTAGACAAGGCCAAGTCTGTGGCAGCAGCTGGACCAGTCACTATAGGTATGTTTGGGTGGAGATGTAGACAAGGCCAAGTCTGTGGCAGCAGCTGGACCAGTCACTATAGGTATGTTTGGGTGGAGATGTAGACAAGGCCAAGTCTGTGGCATTAGCTGGACCAGACACTATAGGTATGTTTGGGTGGAGATGTAGACAAGGCCAAGTCTGTGGCATTAGCTGGACCAGACACTATAGGTATGTTTGGGTGGAGATGTAGACAAGGCCAAGTCTGTGGCAGCAGCTGGACCAGTCACTATAGGTAGGTTTGGGTGGAGATGTAGACAAGGCCAAGTCTGTGGCAGCTGCTGGACCAGTCACTATAGGTATGTTTGGGTGGAGATGTAGACAAGGCCAAGTCTAGGGCAGCCGCTGGACCAGTCACTATAGGTAGGTTTGGGTGGAGATGTAGACAAGGCCAAGTCTGTGGCAGCAGCTGGACCAGTCACTATAGGTATGTTTGGGTGGAGATGTAGAAAAGGCCTAGTCTGTGGCATAAGCTGGACCAGTCACTATAGGTAGGTTTAAGTGGAGATGTAGACAAGGCCAAGTCTGTGGCAGCTGCTGGACCAGTCACTATAGGTAGGTTTGGGTGGAGATGTAGACAACAAGGCCAAGTCCGTGGCAGCTGCTAGACCAGTCACTATAGGTAGGTTTAAGTGGAGATGTAGACAAGGCCAAGTCTGGGGCAGATGCTGAACCAGTCACTATAGGTAGGTTTAAGTGGAGATGTAGACAAGGCCTAGTCTGTGGCAGCTGCTGGACCAGTCACTATAGGTAGGTTTGGGTGGAGATGTATACAAGGCCAAGTCTGTGGCAGCAGCTGAACCAGTCACTATAGCAGGGCTTTTTCACCTTCTTTGCTAGGGGCCGAAATAAGGCTACTTCACAATTGGGAAAAATGGCATTTTTTCCCAATTTCCAAATATTTTTTCACAAATTCCAGATATTTTCCCCAAAAAGGAAGATCTTACTTCAAAAATATAATCTGCTTGAGCAAATCATTCTTTTTTTATCTTTTAAGTTGACATAAGAAGAAAGCTTTATTATTTAAACGTTATTCACGGACCAATTACTCCATAGAATTATATTGTTATCAATTTCCCATTTTGAGACGTTAACGCATTAAAATTTCCCAATTTGCAGAATTTCACGGTTTAAAATTTCCAAAATGAAAAGCTAGGCCTCTTCACAATTTTTGGTGAAAAAGCCCTGTATAGGTAGGCTTGGGTGGAGGTGTAGACAAGGCCAAGTCTGTGGCAGCAGCTGGACCAGTCACTATAGGTAGGTTTGGGTGGAGATGTAGACAAGGCCAAGACTGTGGCAGCTGCTGGACCAATCACTATAGGTAGGTTTAAGTGGAGATGTAGATAAGGCCAAGTCTGTGGCAGCAGCTGGACCAGTCACTATAGGTAGGTTTAAGTGGAGATGTAGATAAGGCCAAGTCTGTGGCAGCAGCTGGACCAGTCACTATAGGTAGGTTTAAGTGGAGATGTAGACAAGGCCAAGTCTGTGGCAGCAGCTGGACCAGTCACTATAGGTAGGTTTAAGTGGAGATGTAGACAAGGCCAAGTCTGTGGCAGCAGCTGGACCAGTCACTATAGGTAGGTTTGGGTGGAGATGTAGACAAGGCCAAGTCTGTGGCAGCAGCTGGACCAGTCACTATAGGTATGTTTGGGTGGAGATGTAGACAAGGCCAAGTCTGTGGCAGCAGCTGGACCAGTCACTATAGGTAGGTTTAAGTGGAGATGTAGACAAGGCCAAGTCTGTGGCAGCAGCTGGACCAGTCACTATAGGTATGTTTGGGTGGAGATGTAGACAAGGCCAAGTCTGTGGCAGCTGCTGGACCAGTCACTATAGGTAGGTTTGGGTGGAGATGTAGACAACAAGGCCAAGTCTGGGGCAGCAGCTGGACCAGTCACTATAGGTAGGTTTAAGTGGAGATGTAGACAAGGCCAAGTCTGTGGCAGCTGCTGGACCAGTCACTATAGGTAGGTTTAAGTGGAGATGTAGATAAGGCCAAGTCTGTGGCAGCTGCTGGACCAGTCACTATAGGTAGGTTTGGGTGGAGATGTAGACAACAAGGCCAAGTCTGTGGCAGCCGCTGGACCAGTCAGTGACTGTCACTATAGGTACCGTAGGTTTGGGTTAAGTGTTTGATTAAAAAAAACTAAGAATAAGTGTTCACTTATGACTTCTGCCTCTAAGTAGTTTTGAGTTATAGATCTTTACAGTCCTGTGTGTTGTTACTTGCTTTGAGTCATGGTCACATCAATTAGCATTTTCAATCATCATAGACTGTTAACAGACATACATGCACATAATCTTCACACACTTGTTCAGTATACATTGCATTTTACAGTAATAATTGTGTGCTACAACATTGTTTTCAGATGAGGAGAGTGACAGTGAGCAAGAGGAACAAGAAGAGGTGGAGAAGAAAAATAAGGTAAGCCCCAAGGCTTTATTGAACTTGTTAATGTTTCCTACCAATCAGAGCATATAGATGACAGGTATAAAAGGTACTTCACCACAGTAATATTTCTAATTGGTAAATTAATTTTGCTATACTATACACAGTTGTCAAAATTGTCATGAGCCCACAAGCCTTGCACTGGTAACATACTTTTTCAAGCTTGCTCAAATTCAAGATTTTCTATAACAGCTTGTTGAATTTTTTTATGCCAAGCGCAAGTTTAAGAGTTCAGGCTTTTACAGTTAAAAGTCCTATTTTGTTGACTGTTAACATACCACTTCTGAGATTTCTTGTTGAACATTTTTTGGGGTGGTTTCATCAGGCATCTTGATAGTGGTTTTGCTCCTAGGAAAGGTTTCAACCAGAGTACTGCCAGATCCAAAGAAGTTTTGTAATGCCACATGCTACAAAATATAATTTGCCTATTCCTTGAGAGTCTAATTTGACAAACCATCCCAATTGATTGTAGGAGTGTACATTTTATTCCAAGATGCTGTGCACTTTGAATAACACCTTGCATTTCAGAAGCGAAGTCGGAGGAAGACGGCCGATGTTCAGAAGGCAGATAAAAAGTCAAAGGTGTTTGTGCGTCATCCTCTCTCTGTGGTTGTACAGGTTACATGCGAAGGTACATTAAATCCTTATACTATGCGTTTCCTTAAAAACTCATGAATACTTTCATGTAGTGTTGTGCCGATGATCGATTATAATCGGCAATTGATCGGAAAGGCCTACATCGGCGACAATCGATAGTGAAATTTAAAAAATCGATTATAGAAACAAGGGGCGTAACCGCTACAGAATAATATTCTTTTTCTGGTTTATGTAAGTTAATGTTAAAATGTTAAGGTGTTACTATATTAAGTTATCAGGTCATTTATTTATCAAGTCAGTAAGTCACCACAGTACCTGATTACACATTTTCTTTGTAATTCAATTGCTGAAGGATTTGTTCTAAACTTCTTATGTTTGTCGTTTAAACGTGATTTTTAAAACAAGTTACCGTTTACTTCTTACCATGTAAGAATTTAGAATTCTCAGTTTGCTGAAAAAAATGTTCTTGTAAAACATTTGACATATTGAATATTCAACTGCTTGGTGTACTTCTTACTTACTGATTATTAAAAAAAAAGATCTTTCTTTGTGTTTATTTTACACATGTATACAATACTGAATGGATGACAAAACAAAGAGCCTGTGGTCTCATGTTTTGTAATAGGTACTGGTTAACACTAAAAGATAGTTGGGTTCTAAAAGATAGTTGCGTTCTGAATAAAAAATGATATTTTTACAAAGAAATGTATAAACAATATTGTAAGGAAACATTGGTGCTCAAAACTGGTGCATGTACTGTATCTGTATGTCTTAAATATGATGACCAACGATGATTAAATAATTTATAAATCTATTAATAATCGATCATTGATCGGTTTCATAAACCGATTATGGATAGTCATTTTTCTGTCCGATTCCCAACACTGCTTTCATGTTTAGCTTGTCTGGGTTTTTAAAAAAAAAAAAGCAGTATTGTCATAGCGTTGGTGTCAATGTTGGCATCATTGTTCAATAACTTTGGTCATAACTGGAAAACCATTGATATATTCAAATGCAACTTGTGATACCAATTGTGAGAGACGATATGCACATGTCTAGCAAGGCCAACAACACAGATTTTAATTACAGGCAAATAATACCCCTTTTATGGCTGATATTAAAAAACTACAAACAAGCGTCAGCATTCCATTTGCACTCTTGTTATAACATAGCAACTACCAGTAGTCTTTGAATAACCTATTGATGAATATCGGTATATGAAATTAAGGCTGGATTTTTTTTAATTTGCACCTAAGTAATTATGCCTAATTGATGAATGTTTGTGGATGCCCAATGTTTATCACCTACTGTAATAGTTTGTCTGTGTGTCTGACTGGCTGGCATTATTACGGTCATTGCTCGTATTTACTTGACAATTTGGTTTTTAATTTAAGGAATGAATTGCTGGATTTATGACACTATCGGGGTATGAACGCAATTGCGTTTATATGCTTGATAATGACATCAATAGTTCATAATTTCATTCAAGAATTGTCAAAAAAATACTTCATTTCATTTAAGAAAACCTTTCAGTAATCCTTTCTTACCCATTATGAAAATAGACCCAACTGTTACCGGAATTATTTTATCAAATGACATCACAATAACCCGGAAAAGATCAACCATTTGAAATCACTTAAGCGTAAAAATGAAACACTTATGGCAATAATACATTTAACATATCATAATTTAACACTTTTTAGCTCAACTATTCGAAGAATAGGTGGGCTATACTACTCGCCCCAGCGTCGGCGTCGGGTTAAAGTTTTAGGGCAAGTTGGGATTTTCACTTATAAGTCAAATACCCTACATTCAATTGACTTAATACTTCACACAGTTGTTCAGGGCCATCACATGATGAGGTTAGATAACTTCATATTATTCTTTACACAGATTATGGCCCCTGATTGACTATGGAACTTGGGTCAAAGTTTTAGGGCAAGTTGGAATATTTATTAATAACTTCTATATCCTTTGTTCAATTAACTTAATACTTCACACAGTTGTTCAGGACCATCCCACAATGAGGTTACATAACTCCATATTATCCTAAATACAAGTTATGGCCCCTGATTGACTTAGGTTAAAGTTTGAGGGCCGGTTAAAGTTTTAGGGCAAGTTGGGATTTTCACTTAAAACTCCAATACCATTCATTCAATTGACTTAATACTTCACACAATTGTTCAGGACCATCACCCAATGAGGTTACATAACTCCATACCCTTAATACAAGTTATGGCCCCTGATTAACTTAGGTTAAAGTTTTAGGCAAGTAAAAGTTAAGGGCAAGTTGGGATTTTAATAAAAAAAACTTCTATACTGCTCATTAAATGCACTTAATAAAATTCAAAATTATATACGACCATCTAACAACAAGAAACATAACTCCGTTTTAAGCCTAAATACAAGTTATGGCCCTTGAATTTTTTATTTTTTTATTTTTTTTAATTTCCTATAAAAGTCATATTTGTATATTCTTAACCACATTTTCATAATGGGAAATCAAGTTATTTGAATGACTTGCGTCATTGTTTGGGCGGGCTGGTGGGAGGGCAGCATCAATGTCACCTTATGTATCAAATAATTTTAGTTAGGTTTGACATAAAGAGACCAAACTTGGTATTATTACATCGTTATTGTATTCTAAGTCAAAGCGGCGTAGTCGAGCGCGCTGTCTTACGACGGCTCTTGTTAAATGTTGTTTTATATTTTATGGGACCAGCTGACACAATACAAAAAATAACAAGATCAACAATTTCCATGTATATTGTTATGCAATGAATTCCGATCCAAACATATCCGAAGATGTTGCGTTCATCAGATGATAACCGCAATTACCAAAGGCAGTTCATTTAAGGAATGGAAGTTGAGGTGTCAATATTTACATGTATGTTTATCGCTATGCACAGATGAAAGCAGCCTTGAACTGACCTTCAACTTCTTGACCTATCTCAAAGTCATCACAGTCATGGTTAAGGTCATCACCCCTAGCAGACTCAACACTAACTGCATCTCAGGAAGGTATGCATGTTTTCTTCAAAAATTGTATGTTGAAGAGTTATGATTAAGTAACTTAATCAATCAAGAATGTCATCTTTTGAGCCCGTCTATTCGAAGAATAAGGAGGTTTTACTACTCGACCTGGCGTTCCAGACTGGTTAAAGTTTTAGGGAAAGTTGCATTTTCACTTATAACTCCAATACCCTTCATTCAATTCATCTAATACTTCACTCAGTTTTTCAGGACCATCACACAATATGGTTGCTTAACTCCATATTATCCTAAATACAAATTATGGACCCTGATTGACCAAGGAACTTAGGTTAAAGTTTTAGGGCACATTGTGTCAGGTTCAACTTTTAGGGCAAGTCGAGATGTTTCTTAATAACTTCAATTTCCTATATTGAATTAACTTAATACTTCACACAATTATTGATGACCATCTTATAATTAGGTTACCTAACTCCATATTAACTCTAAAATACAAATCCTACGACAGCTCTTGTTTTATTCGATTATTCTGTAAACTGGTGACCTTGAACTTTTCTTCTCATCAGGATAACTTTCGATCAGAGCTGAAAAGTTTAATTTTTTAAAATTATGACCTCAAATGGAATAAATTTTGATTGGTAATCAAATGTGGCAAATATTTATATCTTCACATGTAGTTCACAATTTTGTGTGCTTGTTTCAGTGACCTTCTGGCCTCAGAGGAAGTGCTATGTGACCTTTACCCTGGAGATAGTGGCTTCATATCACCTAACCATAGCAACCAGTTTGATCTCAACAGATTTGGGTGTGTTTCTGTTAGCTTGGCTGTTAATGTTTTCTTTAAAATATGGTATTTCATAACCTTAATGGCCTTGTGCAAAAAATACAACATTGGCCATAACTGAAGAATTGCTCAAGATAATTGCTTGAAACTGAGTATACATGTTGTCAGTGACAATATGCACATACTTATCTTACTATATAGTGTAGCAAGGCATATATGTGTGGCTTGAGTCATTGTCAAGCAATGCCAGCCTTGACCAGTAGCGAATTACTGATAAAGTGATGGTATCTGCTTGAGGTGCTTTTGTTTTTGCTGTCTTGCAAATTTCTAAAATAATACTACAGTAACTATTGGGATCTAGTTCTTACGGATGCAATCTAAATTTGAGAATCTTTGTAGAAAATAATAGTTGTAAATATTTGCTCACAATAAATGAAATACACCCATACCTTTGATATAATTTTCATTAGCTATTAGCATCTACATACCGTAGTAACAAATAAAAATATCAGGTTGAAGGAGTTCGGAGATTTTTTTAATCTGTTTGGGAACCTGTACATGTGGGTTTACTAGATGGGCAGGCTATAGTTTTTGTCTGGTGTGCCCGGTGCACCACAGAGTACAGTGGCCAGACACACTTGCCTTTCATCATGGGCTACACTGATTTTTAAAAAATAATTTAGGTTGAAAGAGTTCCGGGATTATGTGGGCCAATTTGGTCACCCATACCTATGGGCTCAGAAGATGGGTGGGCTCCAGTTCCTGTCTGGTGAGCCTGGGGCTCCCCAGAGCACAGTGGCTAGACACTCTCTACCGTCCACAGTATCGAGGTTGAGACGGAGGTTGCAGTCCAGGCTGGAACTGCTTACACAGCTTGCTGCATTAGGTGGGTATTTTGGCATTAACAGGATTGTTGGCTTTTTATTTTACCAACAAGTGTTGATAAAATTGGTTTCCTTGTAGATATACTCATGATTTATGAAGTAGCTATAACTGTGTTACTTCCTATTTCATAAAGCATATTCATTGTGTATGAAATAATCATTTTGAAGAGTAATTATCTAGTTTTTTAGAAATTGAACAACTAGTATTTAAAGTGAATTTTCATGAATATTCATTGTTATTTTTTGACTGATGTAAGAAAACTAGTAAGAAAATTATATTTGCCAAATACAGAGCGAGGAACAGTTCCAGTAAGCAGCAAATACCAAAGTTTGTTCCCAGTGAAGTTGTCAAGCAGCCTGAAGTCATGGGCTCGATCAACATATCCCGACTTCTTAGAGTGCCCATACACCCAGCGGGCAATAGAAGCCCGGACAGCTGGGGAGGGAGACCTTTATTTCCGGGCTGTCATAGAGCGGGGCTCAGGTAGGGGCACTGACACGGTTGGGTGTGAGCATCTAGATTAAACTGAAGTTAGGGTTTAATATATGTAGCCTGACTTCTAAGAGGCCTGGACTGCCAAGGAAGAAGACCTTTACCTTCGTTGGTAGGGCTCGGTTAGGAGAACTGATTTTATGGTGTGGCGTTTTAGCATGTAGATTCAACTCAAGTGGCTAACTTGATCAATGTACCTTACTTATCTAGAGTTTTGCCTATACACTCATTGGGCGATAGAAGCCCAGACTGCCTTAGAGTTTGACTTTGACCTCAAGGTGGTAATAGAGTGGAAATTAGGCAGTGATACTGACATAGTTGTGTGTACATGTACATCAAATTTATGTATTGTTCCTAGTCCTCGTTCCCAGACTTTGTTGTGAGTCAATACACCCAGCAGTAAAAAGAGGCCTGGTTGGGGTGTAAGTATGTTGATTATAAGTATCTAACATGTGTTTCCAGTACGGATAGAAAAATCCGACCCAAGGGCACGTGCGTAAGCTGGTAACAAGGTTTGCCGAGCCACGCAGCGTGCCCGAGGGTCAGATTTTTTTTCAGACTTAAGTACATTTCACCAAAAAGCGCGTGCGACGTTGTGGACTGATTTCATAAAGCACAGTAATTTTAAATCACTATCAACGTCAAATAGTTCCTTTAAAAATGGCGCTTTTACGATTATTTATTTTCAATTTTAATTAAAAGTATCCTATACTTATATTTTTGATTCCGCTTTATTGAAATTGCATAATAAACTTTTCATTAACCATACAATAAAAGAAAAATGAAGTGACGCGGTGTTGCGTTAAGATGAGTTTTTCCAGCACCGGTCACATGACCGGAAACACACGTCCGGTATGCAAGAATAAACTCTATCAAGCCCTGTGCTTCATGCACATACACAGACTTCTTTGAGAACCCAGAGGTTGTAAAAACAGTTGTATTTGACCATGTAAAAGGAATTTTTTTTTTTTTTAAAGATAATAAAGTTGTTTTATTTTCATTCTGATGTCTGGTTTTGTGTATGCATGTTTTTCTGTATATTTAAGCCAATCTGACAGCACAGATTGTGGTTGGACCAGATTACCCCATTGAAGCACCTCTGTTCTGTGTGAATATTTCCTGGGGATCCAACAGGACTGCATTGAATGATATCCATGTGCAGGTATGTCATGCTGGCCTTAGGAGCTGTTTTGGTGTTGATAAAAGTTTGTCAGTTACTTTTAACACAGATGGAATATCAATTTCTTACTTTGCACAATAAATTTGGTTAATTATATTGGTACTTGTATCTTAAATACAATTATCATTTTAATGAAACTACAGTTTTTAGCTCGACTATTCGAAGAATAAGAAGAGCTATACTACTCACCCAAGCGTCGGCGTCGGCGTCACCCCTTGGTTAAGGTTTTGCGTGCAAGCACACATAAGTTAATATCTCAGCAACTACTTTAGGTATTGCATTGAGACTTGATACAATGGTACTCAACCATCCAACCTACTTAATTAACCAAGTAAGATAACTATAGTTTGCATTTAATGCAAATAATATTAGTATCTATCATGTGTTTCCGGTACAGATAGAAAAATCCGACCCGAGGGCACGTGCGCAAGTCGGTAACGAGGCTTGCCGATGTTACAGGCCACGCAGCGTGCTCGAGGGTCGGATATCTTGATCCTGACCGGAAATACATGATTGATATGTTTTCTTGCATATCAAAATTTATCAATTTGTGGAAAAAATGACGTAGAAAACGAACTTTTGTACAATTACACCAAAAAGCGCGTGCGACGTTGTTAACTGACGTCATAAAGCGCAGTCATTTTAAATAACTAAAAATAGCGTTTTTTACGATTATTTATTTTCAATTTTAATTAAAAGTCTTGCTAACATATATATTTTATTGCGCTTTATTGAAATGGCATAATATATTTTTCATAAACCATACAATTAATGAAATAAGAAGTGGCGCGTTGTTGCGCGTGACTCATCTTACATGGGGTATGTAAGATGGGTTTTTTCCAGCACTGGTCACATGGCCGGAAACACACGTCCGTTATGCAAGAATAGGCCTTTATTATTTGACTTAGAAATTCTGGTTAAGGTTTTGCGTGCAAGCACACATATTATACTAGCAATTATTTGTTTAGTTTTGGACTCGCGTTCTGGGAAAAAGTGTGAAATTATGACCTTGAGGGAGCCATTAGGTTTTGTGCATGATTTGTGTACTTGGGAACGACTATATTGCTTGACTCATCGACATATTAAGGTTTCGATGCAGCGTTGGTATATTTTATATAAAAATAGAAAGAAAAATGTTCAGGACCAAGCTCCGACCTCCAAGGACCGCCGGTTCTCAGACGAGCGCTTGTTCGAACTACCACAGTTTTTCTGTATATGACCATTACAAGGAAGTCGTGCATGCCGAGTCACCTGACCAGCTGTGGACCAATCTCTATAAAATCTTATTATGTGATAAGCTGTTAACCAATTAGCTGTGTACTTTTTTTTACAGGAACTTAAAGTAGATGTAAACATCCACTATGAAAAAAATTGGGCATGCCTGGTAATGTGACCAGTTGTTTACCAATTGGCTGAATTTTCTGGTGGTCATATTACCAGGTGTTGACCAATCAGCTGAAGTTTCTGGTGGTCATATTACAAGGTGTTGACCAATCAGCTGTGTACATTGCATACTATTTTTCCAGGAACTTGAAGAAGAAGTGAATGTCCAATACGAGGAGCTTGTGCATGCTGGGTCACGTGACCAGTTGTTGACCAATCAGCTGCAGCGTCTGGTCATGTGTCTGGATGTCTACCTTGAAACAGAATCTCTCACGGCTAGCCAGGAGGGGCCAGTAGAGATTGCCAAGGAGAAAGTGTTCACAAGGACAGCAAGGTAAGGGAGGATGTGTGTTTCTAAAATTTATGGGTGCTACCTTAAATAATTATACATGTAGTGGAGATGTCTGTTGGTATTTCTTAAATTTGTACAATTCATCAGTGGTTTGTTTTTCTTCTGGTATGCTCAATCCTGTATTGTTTTTAGATATGTTTCAAACTTATCTTTGTTTCTTGTTGTCTGGTGTCCATTGTGAGAATTTGGGAATAAATTGCACCTGTATTAATTCTATTTTAGGGGTCGCCAAAGGACCAAGCCCTATAAATACTCCTCTGATACTGGCATCTTCACACACAGATGAAGTCTTCCTCAGAATGCATTCTTTAAATACATTAGTGTATCATATCTACACATTCATGTTTTGTTTTGTACTAATTGATTGAATGGACTTGAATAGAGAGGATTAAAAAATGAACTTGACAAGAGTTGTGTTCGCTGAGAATAGACCTTGTGTGTATTAAATGATTTAGACCAATACCTGTGCTTAAAATTGCAGATTTTGTGACAGTTATATTCATATTGGATATTTTACCTCAACTTTGACCTTGAAGATACAGAGTTATGGAAAGACACACTGTTGAATGGAGGTTTATTTTGTAAGGACATATGTAAACTAGACAAACAGCAATGCTGTGAAACCTGTTTATTTTGTGTAATACCGAAAGTGGCACCGATATGTTTTGGGTATCAACTACTAGCAGTGACCATTGCCTTGTTCTTATTAACAAAAAATATCATCTATATTTGTCTTCTGTATACCAAGTGTAATTACTGCACATCATTTTTTGTTTTCCAATTTTCTGTAACCTTGACCCTACATCCAATTCCAAGATACAGTTTCAGTTTTCAAAATAACCATTATACTCAATTTCTTCCACACATGTTATTCGCCAAAACCTTTTCTTTACCAAGCAATGATATATTGCAAACTAAAAGTATTGAACAGTTTCAACAATGACCTTGACCCTTCTGACCCCAAAAGCAATCACAAGGATGTCTTCCTTTACAAACTCTTACATCAATATTTATTTTAAATATTGAAATTAATGAGCAGTAACCAGCAATTCCAATATTCTCGTAAGATTGCTTAATGTCAAGTTTCAACACTGCTTATGCACCAGTTAATTGTACCCCCCCCCCCCCCCCCCCCCCAGGTTCGGGGGTTAAGGGGGAAAATGGGCCGTGTTTTTACCTTCCAGGTGGCACCTCAGTGCCGAGTGAATGCGATGGTTGTTTTCGCGCCGAAAATAGCGGGGAATAGGCCTTACCTAGGATGCCCCCGAGGCGCGGGGATTTTATCAGCAGTTTATCCCCGCATGGCTGGGATTGGCTGGACAGAAAGTCAAATTCCCCAGACCTGGGTTCTGTGGTTACAATTAACGGGTGCATTACTAACGTTATTAAATGAAAACCAGTTCCAGTAAATGTAACTGCACCCACAAAACCGAAATTGATATTATACGCGAGCACTTCACGAGGGTGGTGGGTGAAGGAACTGTTTTATACCATATTTTCAAGGATAATGTTTAATAACTAGCTTGTGAATAAGTGTACATCGTTGGTATTTAACCGCACAGTGGTTAAAGCACGGTTAAGCTCCGCCTATCTCATTAATAGTTCCAATATGGGAGTTAAAGTAGATACGAAAACTAAGAAAACACTCCAAAACGAACTATATTAAATAACAGCGACCATCACCTCAGCAATCACAAGCTACGGTCTTGCATAAGCTACTTACACACCAAGTTCAAATCAATATACATGTAGTTCCTACATCATTTATAAATATCTAAAGCGATTTTACCAAAAACATTTTTCTAGTAAATGCGACTTTGACCTTAAACAAATGGCTCTTAAGTAATTCAGACCAAGGTACGTTTTAAAACAGGATACCTAAACAACACTAAATTCAATTCTATAAGAGTGTTATTCTCTTAGCGACATGGACTTTGATTTCACTGATCCCAAAAAACGTCTTCACATTAGCTGGCTAGATTCCAAATTGTAGCGTTAAGTTATTCCGAACTCAATACATTGAGCGGAAACAATGTTCCTATATTTAGCGATCCACCAACTCGAAAAGCAACACCAAGCTTACTATAAAACAATCTCATTAAAATCATATCGTGACGTTCACTTCATTTGTTTAACCCATAGCGCAAAGCCGTGAAGTGTTTAGTGGCGATCTGATTTTAATGAGATTGTCAATACACATAAGCTTCCTATACAGCAATAACTATGCGTCAATTCTAACAAAAGTTATTTGGTGGAATTTTTATTAAGTGCGACTTTGACCTTCATCCCAGTGACATATATTCGTCACATCAACTTGCTATATGCCAGGTGTTATCACTGTATAATATATATAGTTTTTTCCGAACTCAAGTTATTGAGCGAAGATCAGTTTTTTCCTTCACCTTGACCCTATAAACTCCAAAATCAAACCATGACACTATGTCTTCACATAAGCCAAATACTAGTTTAACACTTTACCAGATGCATCGATTATATCTAAAGTTATTGGGAAGAAACCAATTTTGACTTTGGTCTTGACCTCACAATCCTAAAGGATATCCTCACAGAGACGATTTATTATGTGCATTAATACATACATCCAGTGTGGTTAAACAACGTTTTCCTTGTCACAAAATAAGCCCCTACGCCTGCGCAACATTGTGCCAACGAGCGTGATAAAGCCCATGCACTATTATATATAAATAACAAGGTTGACGTAAAATAATATCAGTTTAATATGCATTCGTATCAACATATCAAAGATACAGTGTACAGACAATATTTGTATACTGTGACATGACACTCTTACGTCGCAACACATTTTATATTTTGATATGTGAATTATTTTAACAAGTTATTGAAGAACATGTCGCATTTCTTAAATTAGAGAATAATGCCTATTTAACGGGTTGATAAACATAACACATCGCACCCTTCCACTGTCCGACTGTCACATCACGCCACGTTTTCAGTCTGCGTTCCGTGCTCACATAATGACGCCGGCTGAGCGTCCCCCGTTCCGTGTGAACCAGTCACGTTCTCGACCAAGAGCTTGCTATCTCGGTACAGCATCATCCTCCGTTTCTCTGCAAGGGCGGCCATAGATTGTACTAATCGGAACTGCCCCGACAGGTCACTATCAGTATCTGTTGCCGTGATTTCCGATGACCGTGATACGCCTGAAACACCAATAAATGGTTTCGAGTCAACTGCGGATTCATGATCAGCAGGCGAACTAATGTCCACGTCATTGCCATTTTCTTCTAAGACCGTCGGTAAAATGTCTGCAACAAGGTCGGGTTCAATGACATACGATGGATAAACAGCGTCGAATTTTGATTCAAATTTACCTTCATAATTTTCGATTTTATCAGTCACACGCCCCGACCCGTTCCATCCGCAAGAATCCGTTTCCAAAGATCCATCGACGTAACTACCATCTTCGGATGTTATACTCGCGTCTAGATCGTCAAGAATATCTAGATAGTGTTCTGCGTCGCTGGATACTTCTAATGCAAGCGACGCAACCACGCGAGCAGTCCTTGCAAGCGCGTCTGATACTTGATGCGCGGATCGAGCTTCCGCCACCGCTTTGTTTGCAAACTCTAGAGCATATTTTGCTCTTATTTCCGACTCTTTAGCTTGCAGTCTAGCTTTTACAACAAGGTTAGATATTTGTTTCATCTGGAAGAATATTTCATCAGAGCAAATACCGTACAAATTTCCCTCCTTGATGCCCTCGGCGCAAAAGTCGACAGATTTTGACTCTTCCACTACTTTGTTCGCCATTTTGGAAACGGAATTACGTCATTTACAGACGTCATCGACGCGACACGTCACGTCGTTTCGTTCCAATAAATATCGCAGGTGCCTGCATGCTATTGCATGTAATTCAAACGTGTATAATTAATGGGGAATAACATATGCACAGGTTGCACAGAATGTCAAGTTTGTCAAGTCATTATAATGGTGTTGGTGGCTACTTTAGAAAAGAGGTCTACGTATTAATTATCATGAACGGTTGAATTATTGATATCGTCTTGTTGACGTGTTGATTGGATTAAAATGGTTAATCGATAAAGTATTATCGTTTATTTTAGAAGACAAACACTTAATAAATATATGACATAAAAGCGGGTTAAACATGTATGTAAAATACATGTAAACAAACATTGCATCACTGTTTGTAAACATTTATTACGTGATTTTGTTTACAATGATCGCAGCGAGCCAATCAAATTCCCGAACACGAACACACCCCCAAAGACGACCTTGACCGTTTTCCATGTGTAAACTGTGTGATACAGAAAGGATATTTAGCATGAAGCAATTCTTCTCCTGAAAGTTAGTACACCCTTTTTATTTATTTGCCATTATGATTTAGGTGAAACACATTGTTTGCTTCATTTTGAATTGACCCGTTTGTTAATTGTTTATTTTTAGATTTATAACCTGTCACTGTCAATGTTGTCTACAGTACAGTATTTCAATACATACATATATTGTACATGTCCGGTACAGGCCGGTTTGAGCTAATTCAGTAATTTTAAAGCCTTCTAAGTATACATATAAGCTCGTTTTCGTACATCTAAAACATGTCAGTATAAGTCTATATATCATTACATAAAACATATATGCCCTCTGGCTCTGCAATTAATTTGGAGCGCTAGTATGGGTAATTCCTTTTATTATTTATAAGCTAGACTTTTAACCTCTTGATCGACATATAGTCTTAAATAATATACGTGTTACACGGGATTCTTCTATGTTTCCATATTAAAAATCGTCAAAATGGTCGATGTATGGATGAGTGTATTTTGATCTACCTTAGTATCAATAATCATTGCCTGCTGCAGTACCTGGAATCTATATACTCTTTAATAATCTTCTAGTGCAGTACATGTAAACTATTTTGGAATTTATATAACTTTTTTATGGACCGATGACTTACAATTAAATGGATTTCGCGTACATGTGTGATTCGGTTTACTATTATTTTATTTTAGGTTTACGTAAATACAAGTATTCAAGTGGCTTAAATATGGTGTTTCACTTGAAAAGATTGCCTATTAATAAATGTTAGTGTTTACGGTCCGTAACAAAAATGGATAAATAGATAAAACACTTGGATCTATTTGGTTTCTATCGACCTATCGATATATAAAGGAATGTGTTTGATATTAAATAAGTGGCTCAGTAATAAACCACTTAACAGTATACAGGTATGTAGCCTGCTTGACATTAAATATAAGAAACAGCCGGGAACGTATACTAGTATCAGTATTGTATCCGAAAATGTAATCTATTTCAAAAATGTATTGGAGTCAACAACACAGTTAAGCAGCTCCAACATTGAAAGTATCAGAACCTGTAACAACGAGGACCCCCCCCCCCCCCCCCCCCCCAGGTCCGGGGGTATACCGGGGATAGCCGGGGAAATGGGCCGTGTTTTTACCTTTCAGGTGGCCCCGCAGTGCCAGATGACTGCGGTGGTTTTGTCTTCCCGCAAAATATAGCGGGGAATGGGCCTCACCTAGGGTCCCTTGGGTGCGGGGGCATTTGGCAGTGATTTTACCATCAGTTCGTCTCCGCAGGGCGGGAATTTTAGCCGGGGTTGGCTGGACTGAAAGTCAAAGTCCCCGCTATTCCCCGGACTTGGGGAGCGGGGGGAATGGTTACAATTGACTGGTGCATTACAAAGCATAGTATTTGATTGTGCAACGAGTGCAGATTCACGCTACAACAATGACTTAAAAATACGCTCTTACGAAGATTTCGTTGACTTGTAAACATATTTCTCTGATCTTTTGTCATGTTGTTTATCCGTGAATTTAAACGTATGGAAAAGAAAAAATCTCAGTGTGTTGCCTTTTTTTTTAAATATTTACAGATAAATATTTTTCTGCATTGTCTTCGATATGGATTCAGAGTCCCGGTACTCACAAAGCAAGCATTGACGGCATATGTCCTTCGACAGCAAACCAAAAGAAACGATCGTACATTTTATCTTGCATAAGTGGACTATCCATGCATATGGCTCTCTCGTGATTTTCATATTTTCATTCCTTTGTTTCAGACGCGACATCTAACTCTTAGACCAATAACTTTTACGTTCGACCTACCGGTTGGGATAAATGGCGGCGATGCGCTGCCTTTGGTGCCGTGCCGCCTTCTCAGCACAGTCACGAGTTTTCTTCTGCAACCAAAACATAAACACAAGACCCTCAATTGTTCGAAAATCAACAGTTTCGTACGAATTTCAAAAGTCAGTTGAGAATGTCAACGAAAATGGAGGTTCGCACGTGGAGGCCGCGGTCAAAGTTGAAGGTCACCCGGAGCTTGACCTTTCATTCTCAAACGCACAGGAAGCGTATAGAAGCAAAACTACTAAGGAGCTGTTGAGGGCGTACTTCGTGTTTCAGCTATGCAGTGTTCCTATAATTGTCAAAAACAATCAAAAGGTACGCCTTCGCACTAACCTTAACAACCGTACTCGTACATGTACGCATGTTCGCATTGAAGGTGTGTTTTTAAAAGAGCTCGTTCTCACAGTTCAAACGCTTTGTTTGATTATGTTATCAGCCAGGAAGTGTTTTTATTAGATAATTATCTTGTATGGTTATGGCGTGTATTTTTTATTTTATTGTGTATCAAAAACGGCGACACTCCTTGGGTTGTGAATGCATTGAATTCGGTGTCTCTTTAAAAATGCTAATCTAAATGAGCTGAAAGAAATCTGCCCAGGATCAAATCGATGTGCTAAAGTAATCTGTGTTCATAATTCTGAAGGTTATAAATACAGTTATAAGCTATAAAGACTGTGTTAAAACATGAGTACATGCGGTCCTGCAAAAAGTCACTTCCCGAACTACAAATACCTGCTAAGAATTTCTAAGAGCTACTAGATGTGATACTTTAAAACACAATGAAGTGTTATATGTTATATTTAAAACTCAAACGGAAACTTCAAGTTGTTGTGTGTATTTGTTTATTAATAAAAGCATGTTCATAAGAACCTTCTGCGGTCGGAGGTTATTTATTTTAATTCTGATTAAACACTACTCATAGTAAATTTCAAAACTAAAATAACATTTTTTTTTACTCGACTAAATGACGTCTAGTAGAATTTAAATGTATATAAAAGATCAAAATTATGCATCTCTTTAAAAGTTTAACTAAAACTTTTTAAACTTCTTGATATGTATTTATCATCCATAAAAGCTTTTAAAGTAACTTTCTGAAAAATTGAATAAAAAATGTTATTACTATACTTTCATTGATTAAGGATGTCGATTTAATTGACGGGTTTAAAGATAACGCATTTTCCCGCTGATCGAAAATGTAGTACGTACACAAATTTTTGTTATAATAGTAAAATTGGAATATTAATATTTGTATGTATAAAATCTAATTATACAATATGATTTCAATGAACGCAAACTATGTTCATTATTAGTTGTTATTTTTGTTTTCCACAGCTCATGAAACTTGGACGCTCTGTCTTGGGGGCGCGTCTATTCAAGAAGTTGATGGAGATGACGTTTTACGGTCACTTCGTGGCAGGCTCAGACCGCGTCACCATACGGCCAGTGGTCGACCGGAACCGGATGTTTGGTGTCAAGTCCATCCTAGACTACAGTGCGGAGGAGGATGTGTCTAATGAGGCGGCAAAAAAATCTGAGATGGAGTAAGTTAGTTTCTAGCTTGTGAATGAGGACATCACATTGGGACTTGAGATAAAAAAAATGTAATATACAGTCCACGGCAGTAAGAAATTGGAATTATAAACTAAATATCTTTTAAATCTGAATATATGCATATTTTACATATGTATAACGGTCATCACAACATACACGAGAATTGAGACATGTACTTCATGTTATCATTACTACAGGTTTTTTCTAGACATTACAACAGAACCACTTACATGGATGCATGTGCGGGAAATAAAGATTCATATACCTAGGAATAGTTTGATGAAGTGCATCCATCATAAGTATTTACATTATGTTTCAGGGCCTGTGAGCCGCAGGATGAAACAGATATTGCGAACGGTAAGTAACAGTCGTGACTCTGACAAAACTGATTTTGTTCAGTCTTCAAGTAGAACCGTTACACTAATTTTAATGTCAGTTTTGTGTCCCCTACTTTATATGTCAGGGATAAATTTGTCCTTCGTGGTCGGTAGCGGAAGGGTATAATAAATCCATCTCACGTTACGCATACAGTAGCTGGCTTGCAATCGAGAAGAATGAATTAAAACATTGACAACATTATTTAAGTTTGTCTGATTTCCGAAGAAAAACATTTCAGATAGTGTCAAAGTGTTGTACCGATTGGTCATCAGTGTCGTCATCAGCATCGCCATCATTGCCGTCATGTCATGCTCAAAATTGAAATATGGTCGTAACTTGGGAAATGGGCTTTACTTCCAAAACCTTATTCTACGAGAGGGAGGAACAGTGGGACCCGAAAAATGCCCATTGGCCTAATTATGTATAAATATATGTTCATATCACGCCTCCAACATGAATGACGCAACGCCATTGGTCCTGGACTGGTCACGCGGTGACTCCATATTTTTCCATATTGGGTCACCAAATTCATATGGTACCAAAATGGCGTCTGTTTTCCGATTCCGATGAATAAATGAAACATTCAAACATGTAAACAGGTTGTTGACGTGATATATACGTTACGGGGTTAGTAGATGACCTGATATGGGATATAGGGGGCGCAGGAAATAATATTCCTGATATGGATGCCTTTGCACCGTATATCCCATATCGGGTCAGCTATTTACCCCGTAACTTATAATACATATATATATATATATATATATATATATATATATATATATATATATATATATATATATATATATATATATATATATATATATATATATATATATATATATATATTGTCCAACCTGTATGCCTATGGCCAGACGTTGAACATTAGTAATTAGTAATTGGGAATGTGTCAGAAACATTAGCCATCTTTTACATGATACAGCTATACAACCGTACTTGCACACATAAACATATATTTATCTAGATGCAGACCATCAGCGGTTTAAACCCCATTACGAGTTCGGGGACCGTCGGAAAGGAGTTATCTCAAGCAGGACCTACTTCTATGAAGGGGAGGAACAATGCGACAAGAATATGCAGATCTTCCTGGACGCCATTGACGGGGTGGCAGGTATATGATGGATACTTACTTGACTGAGTAATAAAACTTTGTGGCTTCTACATGAACTGAATAGCACTTACTGGTACATGTCATGTTCTAAACACTTCCATTGGTATGCCATGAATATGAATAAGAAAAGCATTTAGACAAGATGGAGATGGCCGATTGATTAGCGTTAAAGGTTCTGGATCAGAGAGTCGGTGATTCCATCCCAGCTGGATCTTCAGTTATCATCATAAATAACTGCACAATTATATTTGGCTCTGAGAAGCTCTACAGAGCTTATGGTACATATTCATCATTTACACCTAAAATTAGTCTTACCTTTACCTTTACACATATATTGTAATTTTTAAAGGATTGAGTAGGCTTGATCTACATACTAAAGTTATCTGTATGTACAACTTGAATCATCTTTTTGAAGTTAACCCAAATTTGTTTATATATATTTTCAACTTACTATACTCTTGATGTGATCAAGGAATGTTGTCACACAGAGCTGACTGTTCACCTAACCGTGACCTTTTCTGGGGGTACAAGTGAAGTGAGGTGCTGATTGCCGATATCACGCATTTCACATCACACCAGCTATCATGACAATCAGGTCCTTTTAATGTGGTATTTTGTGGTTATCAATTTGTCTTGAATGTATAAAGATGTATGTGAGATTTTCACTGTTTTAATTGACAAGCATGTATGAACATTATTTAGAAAGGGTACAGAAAGGTTAAACACAGCGGAACCGGTCCTCCTGTTTAGCTCACACAAAGACGACAGTGTCTGTATGAATAATTTACTCTAATTGTTTAAACCATTAATGAGGAGAAAACTTCATCAAGCAACATGATAAAATGTACTTTTGTATTTATTAATTTAAATACAAGTTTTCTCCTCATTTATCATGTTTTAATTGATGGAAAAATATCTCAAATTAGATCAAGTATACTCACTGTTGCTTCAGGCATGAATGGGTTGTTTTTTTTATAATCCATACATGCATGAGATTCATTATGAACGTTTAGTTTAGACACAATTTTACATCTTTTTCCAGTTTATTGAACATCCATCCTTTAAACCATGATAAAACATTGTTTTTACAAAACTGATTTATCTGTGAATAATCCGCATTAAAATATATAAACTGCTATGCAGTATGCATTTAAATATTATTATTTGAAAACATGGCTGCAAGGTGATGATTTGCATACTAAATCATGTTTTTAAAAATAATTTAGTGTTTTGGTAAATTACTTTTTAAATATTGAAATTTGAAATTTCATTTTGAAATAAAAAGACCGGTACCATAAATTTAAACATCTCATGTCCTTTCAGTTAGTGCATAATATTATATCAGATGACTATACATTTTACATTTAAATATTACTAAATTAAACAAATAGTGGCTAAAAAGAGTTTAAATGTGTTCTAAATCATGTTTTTAAATTAATTAGCCTTTGGTTTTGATAGATTGTGTCTTATTTTTTTGCTAATATATAATATTAATATTAAACAACTTATGATGAGACTTCATGTATTATATATATTAAGCTGTACCTTTTATTTTTAAACAGAGATTAACTAAATGAACTATGTATTTGTACTCGTTATTTTTCGATTTCAGATGCAACAAATAAGACGGGGTTTTGTGCTGTTAAACTTACAGCCCTTGGGAGACCTCAGTTATTGGTATGAATGTCATAAGATTTATTTTAATGAAAGTTTGTAATTATGTATTACATTCGTAAAAATGACATGGTTTCATGTATGGTTACAGGACTTGATATTACAGGGAGTGTAACTTTACCTGCTTTAAGGTATATGACCAACCCCAAGGTAAATGTCCTGTTCAAAGTTATATGACCCTCAAGGTATATGACCTGCCAAAAGGTACATGACCTGCCCCGAGGTTTAAGAACTGCCACACTTAAATTCACCCTCTCCCAACCGTATTTCCTGCCTTCAGATATTAGCCCTGCTCCCAGGCAAATGACCCACCTCAGGTATATGACCTGCTCCCCAGTTATATGACCTGCCCCCAGATATGACCTGCTCTCTAATATGACCTGCCTCCAGGGATGTGACCTGCCCCAGGTATTTGACCTGCTCCCAGGTATCACCTTCCTCGGGTATATGACCTGCCCCCAGATATATGACCTGCCCGATATATGACCTGCCCAGAGGTATATGACCTTGTCACAGGTAAATGATATGCCCCCAAAGGTATATGACCTGCCCTCAGGAATTTAACCAACTGACAGGTAAATGACCTGCCCCAGTATATGACCTGCCCCAGGTATATGACCTAGTCACAGGTACGTGAGCTGCCCACAAGTATATAACCAACCAACAGGTATATGACCTGCCCCCAGGTATTTAACCAACCCACAGGTATATGACCTGCCCCCAGGTATTTAACTAACAAGCAGATATTTGACATATCCCCAGGTATATGACCTGCCCCCAGGTATTTAACTAACCCACAGGTATATGACCAGCCCCAGGTATATGACCTGCCCCCAGGTATATGACCTGCCCCCAGTTAATTAACTAACCCACAGGTATATGACCAGCCCCAGGTCTATGACCTGCCCCCAGGTATATGACCTGCCCCCAGGTATATGACCTGCCCCCAGGTATATGACCTGCCCCCAGGTATATGACCTAGTCACAGGTATACAACCCACCCAAGGTATATAACCAACCCACATGTATATGACCTGCCCCAAAGGTATTTGACCGCAGGTATATGACTTGCCTCAAAGGTATTTGACCTGTCCCCAGGTATATGATCAGCCCCCAGGTATTTAACTTACCCACAGATATATGATCAGCCCCCAGGTATTTAACTAACCCACAGATATATGATTAGCCCCCAGGTATTTAACTAACCCACAGGTATATGATCAGCCCCCAGGTATTTAACTAACCCACAGGTATATGACATGCCCCCAGGTATTTAACTAACCCACAGATATATGATCAGCCCCCAGGTATTTAACTAACCCACAGATATATGATCAGCCCCCAAGTATTTAACTAACCCACAGGTATATGATCAGCCCCCAGGTATTTAACTTACCCACAGGTATATGACATACCCCCAGGTATATGACCTGCCGCCAGATATATAACCATCTTCAGAGATATATCACCTGCCCTGAGGTATTTGACCTGCTAGGTATATTATCCACTGTCAGGTATAAGACCCACCCAAAGTATATGACATGCTCTATCAACTTAATATTGAACAAAAAATAATGCAATGTCCAATGGGTCAATGGTTTGAAAAAAGTCGTCTCAAATTGGAATATTTCTATAACTTGTATCAGTAAAATTTTAGGTGTATATTAATGCATTTTCAATCACTGTTGATATTAAACTCATTATATTAAGTTTGACTTGGACATAATGATCTGGAGGCGGCCAGTTCCAAGTGCACCTCTGTCTAGATCAACTACTCTTGTCAATAATTATGTACTCTGTAAATTATAAAACTTCTGATTTAAACTGCAACCATTACATTGTCTGAGAACTAAGAGTGTAAATTCAATAGTTTTGTTAATATTAAGTTTTAAAAGGATTTGTACTTTCCAGACACATGCAATCCATGTATGGCCTAATATAAATGGATTGTAGAACTCAAATATTGCAGCTGCTGTTTTTGCAATATGCTAAGCTGTTGATAAGCGGCAAAGTATTTTTAATGTGATAGTAACATTTTGGATGAAATGACTTTTAAATTATTATAATTTTTGTGAATATAATCTTTGACTTGTATTGAAAATCTCTTCACTCCTGTTTGAATAAGAATGAAATGTACTTTTAAATTACATTACTTTTATATGCAGATATTAAGTAAACATATTTATATATAACTTTATATTTTTTTCAGCTCCAAATGTCAGATGCACTCGTATCAGCAAGAACTTTCTTCGATAAACTAACAATGGAAGCAGGCACTGAAGACAAATACATGGTAGAGTTACGGGACAATTTCACACGAGGATTCAAAGAGGATGAATTTCTGGTGAAACTACGGGAAATGGGAGTGAAAGTATCAGAAGAGGACTGTCATAAATGGTTCTCTATTCTGGACATCAGCCAAGATGGGTTAGTTTATTCATCTTGTTCGCTCTTCAACTTGGGTAACATTCAGCTCTTGGCCGTCAAATCTAGTAACAATGTTTTGGGCATAATTTGATATACTAAAGTAAATCTGAAATAAGTTTGATCCACCCTGTTTTTGCTGTTTAGTTTAAACTTACTTATTTTACAACGATTATGAAACCAGCTTTTGCAACTTATATTAATTACTCTGGTTGGCACGATGTTGCGCGAGAGTGTGGTCTTGTGTGGTGGGGGAAACCGGAGTAAACGGAGAAAAACCCACTTGTCCAACTTGGTGACCACAAACCAAACTCACATGCGCCCAGGCCGGGAATTTAACCCGGGTCGCCTAGGTGAGAAGCGAGTGCACTAACCACTGCGCTAACTGGACAACCTGTTTTTGCTGTAAACATCTATTAACATGCCCAATCCAGCAGCCAACTATTAAAGCGTCCACTGAACTCA